>NW_006399755.1:38132046-38237426 GCF_000299155.1 Elephantulus edwardii | reverse complement strand
TATATATATTCATTAATGTGACAGTTAAACACATATTTAAAAGCATAGCCAGAAACAAAATACAATGAATTCTTGAAAAATTCTTTCAATATTAAATTAGGAAGACACTTCAGACTGTTTTTTGGTGGTAACTTTAACTGTTCCCTGAATTCTTTTAGTGGGTAATAGCTCCAGAGAAGCATCCTGACTGTTATATATTCCTAATACTTATTTCACTTGCATTTAACGTTAGAATAAGTCCCAATTAAAATGATGGAAATTTATATAGAACTACTTGTTCTTATATGATTTAATTATATATCAAGATACATGAATTTAACTTTCTAACTTTAATGTAGGTGATCTTTTTACTTGTGTTCATTTTATTGTTTATGTTTTAATATTTATCCCTCTCCTATATATTCTGTTCTTGATCTAAATGAAATATTTACCTACAGTCACGATAGGGGAGAAAAACAACTGAGATGAATATCTTTACTAAAATATCAACAAATTGACAAATTAAAAAAAATAAAACAACCAACAAACTAACAAACAAAAAAGTGGACCTAGGATTTACTCCAGAGCAAAAAAAATCCAGCCTAGGAATTGCTAAAGAGCATTTGAGCACTGTTCCATGGATCACAGTGAGTTCTAAACAACTGGATGGTATATAACAACAATAATAATATAGCCACTTACCACTAGAGCTCAGGAAAAACAATTACCAGTCAGTATTATGGAAGCTTCAAGACATTTGAGCTAAGTCTTGAAGAAGCTTATATGGCTTATATGGTATATTTGAATGTGTGAAAATGAATGAACGTGCCTCAAGAGTATCTCTGAAATGTAGGTTATTCTGACATTATAGATTAAGTTCACTATATTCAGATTGTCAGTACATAGGGTCGCTATGAGTCGCAAGCGACTTGACGGCACATAACAACAAACAACAACAATATTCAGATATATCATGAGAAGACATAACAGATTTTTGTTCAAAATAAGGAATATCTAAAATTTCTCACTAGAGCTGTTACCAGAAATCTTACTGCCCTTACCCTTACTATTCAGTAATGGGAGTTCTGCCGTACAGAGTTCTGTCTTGGTACTAACTATTGACAATGGGAGCTGGATAATTTAAAGTTGTAGGGGCTATTTAGTACATTTTAGAATGTTTAGCATCCCAGTCTCTATGTACCAGATGCCAGTAGCCAGCTTCTAATTGTCAGAACAAAAATGTCTCCATTGTTAAAAAATCTACTGGATGGAAAAATCCATTAAGTTGAGAACCACTGTTCTAGAATACAACCAGTCTTTCTATTCTCCTCCCATTGAATACTATTCTTGATTGCAACTCACAATTGACATTGTCAGGTGGTAACTGTCTCATAGCTGACCTTCCATTGGGTTTTCAAGACTGGCACTGGATAATACTGGCCATCTTTCTGCCAAGGAACTTCTGGTAGATGCTCACTGCCATAGATGCATGGCCTTTGGTTTACAACACCTTATGGTGATGCCACCAGGACTCCTTCATTGTTTAGTAAATACTATCATTTGTCTGCCATTTTACTTTTTTGTTTTTGTTATGTGCAGTCAAGTATGAACCAACTTATAGTTGTCTCTCCAATGGGTTTTCAAAGGAGGTAAATAGCATGGGAGAAAATTGCCCATTCTTCTCCCATGGAGTAGCTGGTAGATTCGAAACATGTACCTTTAGGGTTGCAGCACAGTTTCTTACCACTGGACCAAGTGAATATATTCTTCTTTTAGTGAAGAGATACACTTATTTTAAGCCAAGACAAAGTGAGTGCTTTAGCAACTAGGGAGAAAATATTAACTGATCTATACAACTCCATAAAGGTGAACTGTCCCTATTAATAACATAAAACTCCCCTAATTCCCATGAGGTCAGACATGTCCCCACTATCTTATACCTTTCTTTTAATCCCACCAATCATACCGCTCTGTTGTTGTTTGTTATGCACCATCGAGTCACCTGCAACTCATAGAGACCCTACATACAACAGCCCTAAAACCCTGCTCTATCCCTTGCCAATCTCACTGTCTCTGAACAACCTACCCTAACTAGCCCAGTCAATGAATCAATCCACCTCATAGAGGGTCTTCCTCTCCTGTGTTGTCCCTCCAACCTCCCAAGCATAACATCCTTCTCCAAGGACTGGTCCCTCCTTTCAACATGTCTAAAGTATGTAAAATGAAGCTACAGAATCCTTGCCTCCAAGGATCAGCCTGGTTTAATTCTCTCTAGGATGAATCTGTGCGTTTTCTTAGCAGTCCATGGTGTATTCAATACACTTCTCCAACATTACAGCTTGAAGGCATCAATTCTCGTCCTATCATCTGAAGTCATTGTCCAGCTCTCTGATGCATAGCAAGTGATTGCAAATATCATGGCCTGTATCAGGCACACCTTTGTCTCCAGACTGACATTATTGCTCTTCAGTACTTTAGAACAGTACTTTACAGCAGACTTTCCCCATTGCAATACGTCTTTTAATTTCCTGGCTGCTGGTGCCACGAGTGTTAACTGTGGAGCCAAGCAAATTAAAGCTGTTAACAGTCTCAATCTCTTCATCATTCATCATGATGCTGCCAATTGGCTCAGTGGTGAGAATTTTTGTTTTCTTGATATTGAGCCTCAACCATACTGAAGGCGGCAGTCCTTGACCTTCTGCAGCAAGGGATTCAGGTTCTCCTCAGTTTCATCAAACAAGGTTGTGCCATCTGAATAACACAGATTGAGGATGAATCTTCTTCCTCCAATCTTGATGTCACATTTCTCTCATACAGTCCAGCCACCACAATAATTTGTTCTGCATATAGATTTAAAGGGTATGGGGATAGGGCATATCTCTGGTGTACACCCTTCCTCGGTCCAAAATCCAGTGTACTAGCTCACAGACCATGCAGGAATATATTAGGGATGTCAAAAGGCTATAATTCAGATTAGTAGCAGAACAATATCAGTTAGGATAGCCTCCAAAATGTGCTCACAGGCACCTCAGTGTTTAGCCTCATGGCTTTAGGCTCTTAATTTTGAAAATTATGGCTCTCCCCATCACCTAGTCCTCCAATAAATTCAAACAAAAGCCTCTTAGCTCCATTGTATAACAGTCCCAAGGTCAGCTCCATTTTGTGTCAGGTCTCTGTTTTTCTGCTATTGGCTTTTATGGCTGCTTCTCCTGTAGGCCCTGGTCTGACAGGGACAATTATCGCTGGTCATAAAGGACACAATTAATTCTCTTGCTTCTTCTTTGCTGGTTGTGAGATTCTCAAGTTTTGCTGCTGAATCTACTTAATTTAATGGAGAGACTAGCCAATCACCTTGTATATTGGTGAGACTACTCTGTCCCCTATAGACAGTCTAATGCACTGTATTCACATATGCCTGCCAACCACATGGCAAAGTGAAAACCAATGGCTAGGGAAGCCAGAAAGAATCAGCCCTCAACACCATAATTTGTATTATGCAGATGACATTGTCTTGCTTGCAGAAAGTGATGAAGACTTGCAACCCTTACTGATGTGATGAAAAGATTACAACCTTCAATATGAATTACTTCTCAACATGAAAGAAGCAAAATTCTCACTACTGGACTAATAGGCAAAATCACGGTAGGTAGCAAAAATATTGAAGTTGCCAAGGATATAATTTTTCTTGTATCTGTAATCAACAACACAGGTCCATAGCATCTTGATTCACATAGGGAGAAAGAAGTTAAGTACTTCAGTTTATTTTGTTGTTGTTTTTAAAAATTGTCTGCCATTCTTGTTTTATTTATTTATTTAATCCTGGTATCCACAAGCATCAGTTAAGACATTAAATTATTTTTTTTTTTTTTCAAATTCTGCTGTCAAGTATCTTTCCAAAGTGCTAAAGAGTAAGGATTTCAGTTTCAATGCTAAGGAGATGCTTTTCCAAGCCATAGCATTTTCAGTTGCTTCCTATGCATCTGAAAGTTGGACAGTGAATTAGCATGAAAGAAATATCAATGTTTTACAACTGATTTTTGGTGTTGGTGAATAGTATTTAATATCCTATGGACTGCCAAAAGAACAATCAAGTCTGTCTTGGAGGAAGAGCAAATAGTGTGGGGGGGTTTTTTGTTTTATTTTTTGGGGTTATTTTTTTGTGAACATATTGGACCAATTGGCAGCACCATGATAGAGGGAGCAAAGACCAAAATTGTTAACAATTTTGGCTTGCTAGGGTCCACAATCAGCATTTTTTGCACCAGTAGGAAGGAAATCAAAAGAAAAATTGCATCAGGAATATCTGCTTTTAGGGAACTCTCCAGAGTGGTGAAGAGCAATGATGTAAATCTAGAGACTAAGGTATGCCTGATCCAGGCCATGGTATTCTCAATTACTTGCGATACATCAGAGAGCTGGACAGTGACCAAGAATGACAGAAGAAGAATGGATGCCTTTGAGTTGTGGTGCTGGGGTTATTATTGGACTGCCACGAGAATGAACAGTTTCTGTACTGCTGAGGGTAAGCTAAGCTGCTCCTCCGAAGCAAAGACTTTGAAGTTCTGTCTTACGTACTTTGGGCATGTTGTCAGGAAGGAACAGTCCTTGCAGAAAAAAATCATGCTTGGAAGGGTGGAGGCATACAGCAGGAGAGGAAAACCCTAGATGAGACGGATTGACACAGTAACTGGGGTGATGAATGTAAGAGTGCCAGAGGTAGTAAGATTGGCTAAGGATAGAGCAGATTTCAGAACTATTGTGCATAGGGGCGCTATAAGTCAGAGTCTACTCTATGGCACATAACGACATAACAACATTGGTGAAATTTCGTTCCACATACTTTGGGCATGTCAACAGGATGGAAACTGTTTTCAGAAATAGAAATTATGCTGGAAAAGGTGAAAGGTCAAAGAAAGAGAGGAAGACCCTCAACAAATAGACAGTAACAATGACCATGACTGTAACAACGAGTTCCAGCAGATCAAGAGGATTGTGCAGGACAGGGCAAGAATCTATCAATCTGTTTTTCATAGGGTTGCTAATGAGTCACAGTAAACTTGAGGGCACATTACACTAATAACAAAATGACTTTTAAGTGCGTAGGTGTCTATTACAAAATGATGCAAATTATAGAAAGAGGACCTCCCCGGGATTCAAATAAACAGCACGAGCACAATGATCTGATTATCAATCATGTGCAAGATTCCAGTAGTCCTTGTGACAGGATCTATCTTGCTGGGAAGTTTTGTATGCCAACGCAGAAGCTAAATCCATCACTACAAAATATTATGTAGCGTAGAACCTCTAGTGCTGATTAGCTGACTTTCATTTCTCCTGACTCTTTCCCAGGAAGTCCACCTCCTCTCCCTTAAAATGATCACGGTAATGGATTAGAGGAAGGGAGGAGCAACCTAAAACTAAAGGATGAATAGAAAATGCATGTATTTCATGAATAATGTAGAGCAGGACTTGTATAACTCACTGAATGGGGAGGAGGTAGGGATGGAATGAGTTGGGGGGGGGGAAGAAAAAATAATCCTGCTTAAAGAAACTGGGTAGACAAAACAACTATGATATTATCATCTCACCCCAGTCAGAATAGTAAAATTTAACAGAACAGCAAGGAACAAAGGCTGGTGAGGTTGTGGAGAAACTGGAACTCTTATTCACTGTTGGTGGGAGTGTAAAATGGTGCAACTACTGTAGAAGGCCATATGACGCTTTCTCAATAAGTTGCAAATAGAGATACCATTTGACCCAGCAATTCCACTACTGGGAATATACCCCAAAGAGACCATAAATGACATCCAAGCAGATATATGCACACCCATGTTTATTGCAGCTTTGTTCACAATAGCAAAGAGTTGAAAACAACCTAAGTGTCCATCAACAAATGAATGGATAGAGAAGCTATGGTATATTCCAGAATAGAACGCTATGCTGCAATGAAAAACAAGAAACTCATGAAATATTATTCAAAATGGGTGACCCTGGGGGACATTATGCTGAGTGAAATATCTCTGTCACAAAAGGACAATTACTGCATGATGTCACTGTTGTAAAACAGGACTGGCCTTGGGGATGGGGTGAGACTGAGTAAGATGGGTTCAATAATATATACTGCATTGAAACAGATGAGGTAGAAAATTGTTTCAAAGGGATATGTGATTAGGTATTTTTGTCATGACAGGAGTCTAGAGCGAAGGCTGCATAGTGGAGTTGACCTGGGGGGAAGGGATTGTAAAACAATGAAAGAATTTTTCTTTTACTTTTCCAAGAAGGTGGTGTACTAAAATGTAACAATGCATGAATGGAAATCCAAAGTCTCTGTAAATTTTCATTGAAGTTAATAATAAATTTAAAAAACCACCTAAAAAAAAAGCCCTCTGCATAGTCTGGTAAAAAGAAGAAAAAAGAAAAAAGAAGAAGAAGCTGGGTGGAGCAGTGGGTAAGGGCACTCTTTTGCTGCTGCCTCATTTTGAGGTGTTTTAACTTGCGGCTACAACGATGTTTTCTCTCAAAACCAGTTTTCTACTTTCCTGAAAATTTCCCTCACCAACCAGTATACAATCATAAATGAGTTGGAAACTTATTTTTTTGTATGGGTCTAGCAAATATCTTTCAGGGGGTCCTGTCCCTTGCAAATTCTTGGTCTTGGAAACATAACACCAGTTGAAGGTTAATACAGATGGACATGATGTTCACCTAAAAGTTGACATTTTTTAGCCATTATAGTTAGCCCCCTTTGGTCTCTAGCTACCTTAACATGTGATCTTGCAAATCAGCATGGTCTTGCAAATTATCAACAGCTAAAATTGCAATATAAAGAGAGCACTCTCCACACTAAAGGATGTGTGAAAATACCAATACAGGAGCAGCAGCAGGACTGTGTTTAAGCTTCCTTTTGCATTCAGCCTGGCACATTGTCCAGCAGTTTCTACAAAAAAATGAGTTTGCATATCTACAGTCACCTGAATAATTTCCCTGAAGGGTCTCAGTTTCTGGAGGACCTTCTAGAAAATCTTTGAACTCACAGGACATAGAGGAATTGGGGAACCGAGCCACAGATCTAACTGTTCATAGAAATATGTACTTAAACAACTGGTTAAACATATGGGAGTATGTTGACCTGAGGCTTCTAATAATTAGCCTGCTTTTAATCTTAGTAGGACAAATTATAAAAACAGGAACAGATGTTAGAACTTTGTTAGTGGTTTGGGCCACATTGTCTATCAGTAATGCTGACAGTCTATATGAAGGACTAAGTTCTATGGAAATCAGTTATTTTAAATAATATTTATTGATATATCTGTAATTATTGTTTGATTGTATAAAATTAAGAAACTGTAAATGTATAAAACTTCTGTTTGTCATGTTTACTGTTGCTAGCTTACTGTTGTTATCTAAAATATTTTATTGAGAAATCTTTTCATAACTGACCTTTTCTTCATTTCTGCTCAGATATCTCTCTCAGGTAGACTGGCTCCTATCAAAATCCTAGTTTTTATCAATTTTTAATTATTGTGACAAAAAAGAATTTTTACTTGCATTTTTAAAATTGTCTTTCTAATACTATTTCTTACATTGTTCCTTCTTCATGTCTGGTCACTGAGGCATAATTGACTCAACAAGAATCCACAATGGTATATATTCTTACCCTGTTTTCTTCTTAATATCACTAAAATGATCTTCCTTTTTGTTTATTTAATTATTTGTCTTCTTTGCTATATGTAAGTACCAGAACTTGCTTGCCAATTTTTTTTCACAGAGTAAATTACTTCTCAGCCAATGTTTGTTAAATTGAAGATACTCAAACATGCATGAATGAAGGATATTTGACTAGTGAGAAATTGGAATATTCCAAATGATAAATTATGTTATTTCTATAAAACACTTAAAATTATTTGGTGATAAGGAGATATTTTGAGAGATTTGGATAATAACTACTATAATGAACACAGGTTAACCCTCTGTAAAAGAAGTAGCTGCAATGTGAAGGGCTGAATCTGACTTCTGCCCACTTCATAAAGGGGAACCTTCCTCATCAATAATATCCATAGCAGCAAATAGAGAGCTGCTCTGGCAGACATCTGCAATGTTCCTGCACCTATTTCCACTAATCATGTTGTTGTTTTTAGGTGCCATCTAATAAAGTACAACTCACAGTGACCCTATGAACCTAGTTCTGTCCTGCGCCATCCTCACACTTCCTGATACACAAGAGCCCATTGCAGCAGTCACACTGTGAACCCACATGGTTGACGGTCTTTCTCTCCTTTGCCGACCCTCCAATCTCCCCAACATCTATCCCCTCTCCAAAGAATAGCACCTCTCGCAATATGTCCAAAGTATGTGAGGCGAAACCTCATCATTCTTGCCTCCAAAGACCACTCTGGCTGCACCAACTCCAAGACACATCTATTAGTTTTCTGGCTGTCCATGGAATGAATGTTCAGTGCTCTTTTCTAACACCAGAGCTCAAAGGCATAGATTCTTTTTTTGTCATCCTTATTCATCATCCAGGTCTCAGATACATAACTAGTAATTGGAAAGACTATGGCCTGAATCATATGCACCTTGGTCCTCAAACTGACATCACTACTCCTCAATAATTTGGAAAGTTCCATAACTGCAGATTTTCCAATTGCAATGCATCTCCTTAGTTCCTGACTGTTCATACCAAGTGTGTTAATTGTGGATCCAAGCAAGATGAAGCTACTGATAGTTTCAATCTCCTCTCCATCCATCATGATACTGCCTATTGGACCTCTGCTAAGAATCTTTGTTTTCTTAATATTGAGACACAATCCATACTGAAGACTACATTGTTTGATCTTCTGCAATAAGTACTTCAAGTCTTACTCACTTTCAGCAAGTAAAATTGTGTCATCTGCATAATGCAGGTTATGATGTGTCTCCCTCCATTCCTGGTGCCATGTTCCTCTTCATGGAGTCCAGCTTCTCAGATTATTTGCTCAGCAAACGACTGAACAGGTATGGAGATAGAATACATCCCTGACCTACACCCTTCTCAATTCCAAGCCATGCAGTACTCCCCTGTTCCGTTCGCATAACAGCCACCTGATCCAGGTATAGGTTCCTCATGAGCACATTCAAGTGCTCTGGGATTCTCATTCTTCTGAATGTCAGCCACAACTTGTCATGATATATACAGTCAAATGCCTTTGCATAGTCAATAAAGCACAAATAGACATTCTTGTGGTATCCCTTACTTTCAGCCAGGATCCATCTAATATCAGCAATGATATCCCTGGTTCCATGGTCTCTTCTAATTTCCACTTGGACTTCTGGCAATTTCTTATCTATGTACTGTTCCAGCCATTTTTGAATGATCTTCAGCAGTATTTTGCTAGTATGTGATATCAATAATACTGTTCAATAATTTCCACATTCAGTTGGATCACCCTTTTGGGGAATAGGAACAAATATGAACCTTTTCCAATCCATTGGCCAGGCAGTTAATTGGTATCCCATCCACCAACATTCAACATTTAACATTCATTGTTGACTCAAAAACTTTATTCACAATTGTGGTATCTAGAGCAGTTGCTATTATGGAAGTAAGTTGGAGAGTAGGGGAGTCAAAGAATAGCACCCAGTGCAAGTCTAGGTTTAGTCTAGCAGTTCCAAGCAAGAGTAACAGCAAAACAAAATTCTTCAATTAGTAAAAGTTCCAGTTCAGTTTAGTGGCACAAATTAAAATCATCCAGCAAGGTTTGCTTCAGAGAAGTTATAAGCCAGCTTCTCCTTCAATTATCCAGTAAGCATAGCAAAACTTTCAACTGTGGCCTTTATCTCTGGGTTCCTCTGGTTACACCTTGCCAGTTTCTCCACAGCAATTGTATCTGGGGTTTCATTACCAGGGTCTTGCTCTCACCAGTTTATTACTCAAGTCTTCCTCAAGTCTTGCTGCTCAGTGTGGGAAGCACTCTCTCTCCCTTATTCTATTCCTATGCTGTTGATGATTTGCAAGATCATGTATCTGTAGTTAAGGTAGCTCAAGACCAGAGAGTGCTAACATAATTGCTACAAAAACCAACATTTAAGTTAATGCTATAACCTCTTACTGTGAAACATGCATGAGAGATAAAGAGGACACAGGGCTAGTTCAATACAAGATCTCGGGCTATCTAAATCCTGTATTAAGCTAACTTTCTGACATTTCAAAGGGTAGATTTTTTTAAAAAATAAATTAAAGCAATATAAAAATATTAGGTGGGATGTTTTTGTGTTTTATTGATTTATTTTTAATTTTCTATTATCTGAAAGCGATCACTGATAAGACAAGGAGCTCTACTGCTCCATAACCACACATGCTGCTAACCCGAACATCATGCCTCTCTTGTGGTTCAAATACATCAGCAGCTCCAAGGAAGAGAGTTTGGTAATCTCCTCATGAGTGATTTACAGCCTTGGAAAATCAGTGGAGGTTCAACAATGAATCAATTTCATCTGAACAGAATAAGATGTGAGTGAGTTATTGGGAATGTAAATGAAAACTTTCTATTGGATGGTGTGGCATTTATCCTTCAACATGACTTTCCTAGTCATTGAATCTTACTTGATCATGTAGATGATCAGGAATATATGAATAGGGCAGTTTAGCCTTTCAACAAGAAGATCCACTAATATCACCAATCTACAATGGGATTGCTAGTCTCGCTGATAAATTTGAGTGATTTCAACAGTAGAGAGTCTCTCTCTCTCTCACCACCAGTACAGAAGAAGTAGTGATGTGGTGGACACCTTTCAGGGCCGGGCATTCTTGTGCCAGCTAGACTTACATCAGCAGCAGCCATGGCCAAAGCAGAGAACCAAAGAATCAACATGAGATAGAACTGTTACCCTACCTCCCATGGACATAATCACAGGTAACTAAGACTTTGCCCAACTTTATTGGACAATTTGTGGGGGAGGAGGAAGAGGCCAAGACTGGTAAGACTAAGAACTCTGGAACACATGTCATGACCTTCAGGACTGATGTGCCTACCAGAGCCTTTCAGAATCTGTTCTGTGCATCCTATTTCTAACCAGCACTATAACTTTTGACTTCCCCAACATGGTTCTGTGTGGCCTGTGAACTATCACATCAGATTTTGGATCCAGTAAAGCAGTAAAATTTATGTTGAGATGACTAGAAAGAGGTATGGGAGTGTGGGGGGACATGTCTGACCTCATGGGAATTGGTTTTGTGTTATTGATGCTATTGATAGGAACAATTCCCCTTTGTGAAGTTGATAAAGGTCAGACTTGCCATCCACAGATGGCCCAGGCTCTGTTTTCAGACAATTTTTAAAATATTTAAAAGCATGTACTCTCGATTCAGACTACCATCATTTAAATCTTTGTGCCAAACTTGTTACCTGTTCTGTGTGCAACACTTTTCTCATTTGCAATAAGGATAAAAAAGTAAAAAAATTCTTGCACCATAAATTTGTGATGATTATAGAGTTAGATAAAACATGTACATGGTGCATGATAAGTGGTAAGTGGTCTGTAAGTGTTAACAGTTAAAATATTTAAGAAAACTGTCTTTTTGCTAATCTAAGAGATTGTCTAACTCAGTCTTTCCTAAGGTTTTACTAAGGCCATATTTTGGGATTAAAAAAGAAAAACCCCAATCCAACAATTCAAATGGTCAGTATATTTGGTAGGGATTTTGGAGAAAAATGTCAAATAATTTCTTATTGACAGAATTTCTTATATACAAATGCTCACTGTGATTCCTGATAGATGGAAATAATGTAGACTATTTCCTGATAATATGATAAAGAGGTGGTTCCCCCCCCCTTACATGCAGAACATTTAAGTTCTTGCTTTTCCAGTATAAGAGTCCAAGTGTTTGGTCCATCTTAGTCCATAAAAATATGGGGATATTTAATTCATGAAAATACAGTTATAGATGTGTTTAAATTTCTTGAAATGAGTGAGTTTGATTAGACTTATCTGCTTAAAATTTTGATGCTCTGCACTCCAGTAACCAATATTTTCTTAAGGTTCCTATAATATCTCTGTCGGTTTTGACACTTAGACTATGAACTGTAAGTTTAATAGAGGGAAAAACTCTTATTTACGAGTAATGGAAGACTGATGACTTGCCAAGGTCACATAGAAAATTAATCACAAAGTTGAAGTAAGGTCCTCATCTCCATTTCCTTCACTGGCCAGTCATTTGTATCTTGTCTATTTTTTTTTTTTTCAACTAACAAACTCACTGCAATTCAGAATAGACTCACAGTTGACCTTTCAGCAGGTATCCGAGCCTATATATTGCATGAGAGATTGTCCATCTTTTCCTGAAGAGCTGATGGTGGATTTGAACCACCAGAGAGGCAGCACTTTTAGGTTAGAAGAGCAACTTCCTATGGACATGAATGTTTTCATGGAAGGTACTACACAGCTCACTATCATTTATGCTAGAAATTAATGTTTTTCACCCCCACTGTGAAAGTTCGGATAGAAAATATTTTAGACTTGTGATCCACATGATCTCTGTCTTAACTACTCAATTTCTTATCATTGCAGCATACAAACTGTGCTAATTGATATGCTAACACATGAATATTGCTGTGTTTCAGTAAAACTTTAAGTTTATCAACATGCTTATGTTCTATAGACCAGATGGTTCCATGAAAATTGGCGTTATGTGAAAATTATGGATGACTGACTATATTATCACAGTTTAGGGAGCCCTGGCATCCTATTGGTAAGAAGCTGTGCTGTAATCCTGAAGGCATATGGTTTAAAATGAGTAATCTCCTCTCATGTGATTAATTACCCCTGAAAATCAGGTGGAGGATAGGCTGTGAATTGGTTCTAACTCAATGGTACACAACAACAACAAAAACAACAGCAGCAGCAACAATATCCTTAAATAAGATTCAGTGTATCATTACATAACTGCCAAAGTTCTGAGAATCATGGCCTAGGCAAATTGACATATAACCTTACCATCAGAGCTGGCATTCCTCTTTACCTTGCATGTTGGTGTTTGCTGGCGGACGTATATGAGACAGCAATGATGAAAATAGACAGTACATTATTTTTACTATTTATGTAAGTGTAAGATGTCAGATAATTAGATGGTTGATAAAGGAGAACAAAATAGAACAAACATAACAAAAATAGAAGAGCCATATTTGAGTTGTGGATAATGGTTTGTTGACTTCTGGTCTATATTAACCTTACATCTTGGTGACTGCATAAGTTTAACAATATTGGCCTTGCCCCTAAAAATAATTTTTAAATATTGAACTCTATGCAAATAGACACAACTGATAAATTATGGAATATAAATCTTAATTGTCATATAACTGCTAGGCAACAATTTATACTGACGTTGTATTTGGGAGTCTTTGTCTAGAAGCTCAGGCTATCAAATGCAAAATAAATGTACATTTAGTCCTCAGTGGGATTTTGAAACTCCTTCTCAAATATTATGGGCATGTTACCAGAAAGGACTAATCTTTGGAGAAGGACGTCATGTTTGGAATGGTGGTGGAGGGTCAGTGCAGGAGAGGAAGACCCTAGATAAGATGGATTGACACAGTGACTGTGGCAATGGAGGCAGGTGTTTCAGAGACAGTGAGATTGGTCCAAGATAGGGCAGGATTCAGAACTGTCATTTTTTGGGTTACTGTGGGTCAACTTGCCAGCATATAACAACAACAACAACACAGTAGCAGCAATCAAGAAATAAAAAGATATGTTGTATTTGGGAAACATGCTGTCAAGAACTTTTTTTAGTGCTGGAGATCTAGGATGTCATTTTAAAGAGTAAAATGTGCTTAATCCAAGCCACAGTATTTTCAATTGCTTCATATGCCTCTGAAATAAACAATGAAAAATGAATAACAATGACTGAAAAATAATAAATGCCTTTGAATTGTGGTATTGGTGAAAAGTATTGAGAATTCCATGGGCTTCCAAAATAACAAAAAATGAGTCTTAGAGGAAGTTTCTTACAAAGTATTCCTTAGAAACGAGAATGATTAAATTCTATCTCATATGCATTGGGCATGTTTTCATGAGTGGCCAGTCCTTGGTAAAAGACACCCTATTGAGAAAGGCTAAAGGTCAACAACAACAACAACAAAAAGACCCTCAATGAAATCGACTAACACAATGACTACTATAGTGGGTTCAAATAAAGCAGAGATAGTGAATACGGTGCCTGATAGTGTCCAGATATAATGTTCATAGGTTGCTATGAGTCAAAGTCAACTCAATGACATTTAACAACAACCACAACAGTATCTGATATCCTCATTTCTCCATATGCATTTGCTGTAAATACTGTTATTTTAGACACATTTATAAAAATTATATCAATATAATAAACTATGACTTTTGTAACATTTATCCACTTTAAAATATGAAAAAAATCTTAATTGGAACAATGATGGGAAATAATGCAACAGCTTGATACATTTTTAACTCTGATAAAATTGGAAAATCTATAATTTTCTGTTACCAGACTTTTGTGTCTTAGCCATTTAAGTGTATCTTTATCTTAGAAGCAGCCTAAAACTAGCAATATTGTCTCCACATAAATTCCCAGTGCAGCAAGTTAGGATTGCTGATTTGGGCAGTATTCTGAAATTTTTTGTTGTAAATTAATGCATTCCAGATTTTAACTTGTCTTTACAGTATGCTAAAACACTCTTTCTAATTAGTGGTTATTCAGGGTTCAAGAACTGTACAACTCTTGGTTGTCACTGTTTGATAGTTCTATTTTTGAAACTTAAGAATATAGTGTCTTTGCACTCAGTTTATTGTGTGCCAATGATTATGGACATTTGCATTTTATAATCCAGATTTGCCAATTTAACTGCATTATCACCTCTTTGTTAATAACCAACTATTTAAGATAAGCATCAGATCATGAACTTTTTGGAAAAAGAAAAAAACAACCAAAAAAACAAACAAACAAAATACCAAAACCCCAGTATTTCTTTATAGCACAAAATCTGAGGACTAAGTAGTCCATAAATTGGCATGTTTTAGAACTCAACTACTTGGAACATTTCATTATGAAGAAGAACTTTACAAATCAGGAAACCGATTAAAAATCTAATGTCTGGCCATAAACAAAAAATTTTTATGATGTAATTTTACATATAAAAATCCTCCCTTGATCATGATCATGTTCTAAACCATTATCAAAGCTATAATTTTCATGTATATTTGAGTATTTAATTTTAAAGTCTCCTGAAAACAACAGCAAGTCTAAAATGGCTATCTGACATCTTTTACAAATATATGAAACACAACCAAAAAAGTCATTATTATA
This sequence comes from Elephantulus edwardii, assembly GCF_000299155.1. Classification (NCBI taxonomy): domain Eukaryota; kingdom Metazoa; phylum Chordata; class Mammalia; order Macroscelidea; family Macroscelididae; genus Elephantulus; species Elephantulus edwardii. The sequence continues at coordinate 38,222,134 of NW_006399755.1, read as the reverse complement.
TCAAAGAATCTTTATTAAACTCTTAAAAAACCTCAAACTCAATGCCACTGAGTTGGATTGTCTTATAGTTGACCTCCTAGCAGGTTTCTTGAGATTGTAAACCACACGGTAGAAGATAGCTAGCAATACAACTTCTTGGTGGTATGAACTATATAATCAGAGATCCCCAAAAAGGATATTCCCAAAAAAAGTCGTTTTACAGACTAAGTTGTTAATATCCTTCATGATACTTCCCCTTTGTAGTTGTTGTTCTTATGTGCCCTCAAGTAGCCTGCAACTCACAGAGACCCTATGTACAATAGCTCTGAACACTGGCCTATCCTGGACAATCTTATCATCTCTGTAACATGTAATCTAATTATATCAGCCACTGAGTCAATCGATCTTATCCAAAGTCTTCCTCTCCTGCACTGTCCCTTCACCCTTCCAAGCATAATGTCTTCCAAGGAGACTCTGAAAACTGACTCTAAAAACCTGCCAGAAGGTCAGGTATGGACTGGTTCTGATTCAAAAGTACACAACAACAGCAACAATATTGTTAGGAAGAGATGCTGAGGTATAGGAGCTGAACAGAAAATTGTAAAAGACAGTTCAAGAAGACAAAGCAAAGCATTATAACAGAATGTGCAGATATCTGGATTTGGGGAGGGGGACAGGGTAGGTCATGCTTGGAATTTTTCAAGCTGAATGAATTTAAAAACAAAATTCAAGCATCAAGTGCAAAACTGAGAGATGCTACAGGCAAAATCTTGAATGATCCAGGAAGCATCAAAGGAAAGTGGAAGGAAAAACACAGAGATAATGTACCAACAAGAATTGATCAACACTGAAATATTTTAAGAAATACTACATATCCAAGAATCAGTGGTGATAAGGAGGAAGTTCAAGAAGAATTGAAGGTATTGGCAAAAAAAAAAAAATGCTCCCAGGAATCAATGGAGTTCCAGTTGACATCTTTCAACTAACACATGTAGCCTTGGACATGCTAATTAATGTATGCCAGGAAATATGGAAGACAACTATTTGGCCAGCTATCTGGATGAGATCCATGTTGTTCCCATTCCTAAGAAAGGTGATCCAACAGGACATGGAAACTATCAAAAAATATCATTAATATCACATGCGAGTAAAATACTGTTGAAGGTCATTTAGAAATGGCAAGAGTAGTACATAGATAGGGGACTGCCAGAAATTCAAGCAGGATTTAGAGGAGGTTGTGATACTAGAGATATAATTTCTGATGTCAGAGGGATCCTGTCTGAAAGTAGAGAATAACAGAAGAATGTCCATTTGTGTTTTATTGGCTATGGAAAAGCATTTGATTGTGTGGATCATAACAAATTATGGCTGACATTGAGAAGAAAGAAAGAGAGTCCCCAAGCACTTATTTGTGCTCATGTACAACCTATAGTTGGATCAGGAGTATGTACAAAGCAAGGGAACGCTGTACAGCTTAAAATTAAGAGTGAGTGCATCGGGGTTTTATACTCTCTTCATATCCATTCAATCTGTATGCTGAGCAAATTATTCAAGAAGCTGCACTCTTTGAAGAGGAATGTGGCATCAGGATTGGAGAGAGACTGATAAAGAATGTGTGTTATACAGGTGACACAATCTTGCTTGCTGAAAGTGAGGAGGACTTGAAGCACTTGTTGCAAAAAATCAAGGAATGCAGCATTCAACATGGATTATATCTCAATGTAAAAAAAAACCAAAAACCCAAAGACCCTTACCACTGGACCAATAAGCAACATCCTGATGGATGGTCAACAACTTCATCTTACTTGGATGCACAACACTCTCGGTACTAGCAGTCAGAAAATAAGGAGATGCATTGCACTGGGAAAATCTTTTGTTAGGGACCTCTCCATATTATTGAAGAGTAGATATTAGTTTGAGGACTAAGACACATCTAATTGAGGCCATAGTCTTCTGATCACTTTCTATGCTAGTAAGAGCTGAATAAAGATAAGAGAAGAAGAATTGACACCTTTAAGTTGTGTTGTTGGTAAAGAGCACTTAATTCCCCATGGAACACCTAAAGAACAAACAAATATGACTTGCTGAGTGTGCAGATTGCCCTTTGGAGGTAACGTTGATGAGGTTTTGCCTCACATACTTCTGGCATGTTTCTAGGAGGGGCTATTCCTTGGAGAGGGGCATGATACTTGGAAGGGTGGAGGGTCAATGAAGGAGAGGAAGACATTAAGAATGAGAATTCTAGAACACTTGATTGTGCTCATGTGAAACTTATACGTAGATCAAGAAGCTGCTGTCTGAACAGAGCAAGGGAACATGACATGGTTCAAGATCAAGGAAGGATGTTATCATTTCTTCGTAAATTTTCAACCTATATGTTGAACAAATCATTCTAGAGTCTGAACTTTAAGAAGAAGAATATGGCTTTAGAATTTCAGGAAGACTCTTCAACAACCTGCTTTACTCAGATGATACAACCTTGCTTGCCAAAACTGAGGACTTGAAATATTTGCTGCAGAAGATTAAGAACTGCAGCCTTCAATATGGATTGTATTTCAATATCAAGAAAACATCCGTATCCCTGGGTCAATAGGTTGCATCGTGTTGTTGTTGTTGTGTACCATATAAATTTGGAAGTAGACCATCATTGACCCTCTGGGCAAGTTTCCAAAGGCATTGATTGCTCAGGAGGAGGTTGTCCATCATCCTGAGGAGCAGCTTGTGGCCGTGAGCTGTATGCCTTTGGAACTGCAGTACAGCTTCTTGCCACTAGGTCACCAGAGCTTCCAGCATTATGATAAATAGACTAAAGACGGATATTGTTAACAATCTTATCTCGCTTATATCCACAATCAACACATTTGGCACCAGCAGTTAGCAAATGAAAAGATGAGTTAAATTGGGAATATCTATTGTCAAAGACCTCTCCAGAGTGGTAAACAGCAGTGATGTAAGTCTAGAGACCAAGCTGCACCTGATTCAGGCCATGACCTTCTCAATTATTTGCTATGCATCTGAGAGTTGGGCAATGAATAAGGGTGACAGAAGAAGAATTGATGCCTTTCAATTGTAATGCTGGAGAACAGTATCAAACATACCATGAACTTCCAGAAGAACAAACATATCTATCCTAGAGAGGGTGAAATCAGGTAGCTTCTTAGAGGCAAGGATTTTGAAACTCTATCTCACATGCTTTGGTCATATTGCAAGGAGGGCCCAATTGGTGGAGAAGGACACAATGCTTGGAGGCTAGAGAGCCAGCACAGAAGAGGAAGGCTGTGGATGAGATAGATTAACACAGTTACTATGGCAATGAATCACACATATCAGAGATTGTGAGATGGCCCAGGTTAGGGCAAATTTCAGAGCCTTTGTTCATTGGTTCAGAGCCAATGGTCATTATGTGTTGTGGTTAACTGGATGGCACAAATCAACATCAATACTTTGAGGAAACAAGCATATTCTTTTCTCTGAAGAATATTCTGTTTTGATTGAAAACTTGAACATATACATTTATAAACAGTCCAGTCCAGAGCAAGCCGTCAGATTACAGGAAGGAATAATAGCTCACAGCATGAAACATCTCTTAATCCATTGTTGTAGTCATTGCGTCAGTGCACATTGTTGAACGTCTTCTTCTCTTTCATTGACTCTCTACTTTCCCTAGAATGATATCTTTTGCCAAGGACTCTTGCTTCCTGACAACATTCCCAAAATATGTGAGAAAATGTTACACTGTCCTTGCCTCCAAGGATTACACTGGTTGTAGTTCCTATAAGATAGATTTGTTTGATTTTTAGGTAGTTAATGGCATACTATCTTCACCACAATATACATGCATCAGTTCCTCAGTGTTTTTTAATCATTGTCCAATGTCCATTTCAGATGCACAAGGAAGAAACAGAAAATACCATAATTTGGGTCAGGCCCAGTTATTCTTTAAATTGATTCACAGACTAATTTGAACATTTTAAAGAGGTCTTTGATGCAGAATTTCCCCATGCAATATGCTGATGTTGTTGTTGTTAGGTGCCATCAAGTTGTATGACTCATAGTGACCCTATGAATGAAAGAGCTGAACACTTGTATAACTTTCATGCAATATGTACTTTTTAAATTTCTTGATTATTCAACTATGTGTGTTGACTGTGTCTGAACAAAAAACCATTGACAGCGTTAATGATATGAACATCACCTAACTGCTAAAGTCCATGGAATGTTATAGAAGTAGCAAAGTACTTCCTCAATAGGATTATGTGGAACACAGAGGAGATCATTTCTCTCCAAATTAGTCAGATATTTTTATATTTCTGGAATATGTCTCTCTCATTTTTTTTGCTACTCTTACATTTTAGCCCTTCTCATTCGTGGATTATAGAGATAATTGCAAGTCTATTTGATAGTTTGTCTGCCTCCAGTTATAATCTAATTTTATCATGATCTGTTCATAATCAGAGTGTTTCCCAAAATAACTTGCTTACAATTTCTGGGCTTAAAACTCATATAACTTCTACAGAAGCCCAAGTTCCTCAGCATTGCATTCAAATTAAGACTTGACTAGCTCTGTTTTCTAATGTTATTGCCTGCAATCCCTATACTTATTATGATCTATAGTCACTGATTGATTTATGTTATCCTAAATGATATAGTTTCCTTTTTTCTTATTGCTTTTTAATCTATATTTTAACTAAAGATTACAGAAAACTTGAATTTCCTTTCATTCATTGTTTCACATTTTCCTCCCAAGAGTCGGTGTCCTTGCGCCTTTGCCTAGGGTGGAAGTCTGCTCAAAGGTGTGGCTTTAAAACTCCACTGGGAGAGGGGTTGGGATTGCTGGCCAGGGCCTGGGGCCTCTACTCTGGGAGTTTGGCTGTTTGCTGCATCTTGATGGCAGTGCTGATGGGGATGTAAGGGAAATTTTGGGGGTTGTGTGTCTTACTGCTCTTTTCCCCCCAAGAGTGGGTGTCCTCGAGCCTTTTCCTAGGGTGGAAGTTTGCTCAGAGGTGTGGCTTTAAAACCCTACAGGGCCATTGGGCCTGAGGCCCCAGGGCCAAATTTATTAATTTTCAAATGAATATTTCTTAAATCAGACAGCAATCTTTTGTCTAATTGCTGAACTGAACAACTTGGTGTTGCTGTGATGTTGCACACTGTTCCACAGTCTTGCCGAATACCATAATAGTTACCCATTATGCACAATGTTCGAATGAGCTTCCAGATTGATTTATGCTGGGAAGCAGGAGTGGCATTCATTTCCTAAACTAGATGCCTCTGGAAACTTTACAAATTCTCTAAACTCTATAAATGTATAGAAACGATGTTAGTTATAGAACAGAGTTCAGATCTTTGTGCAAAACTTACTCTCAGTCATATTCAACTTGATGGCACTTAACCATTGGTAGGTGAAACTAGTGCTGTTATATCTGGAGGAACACTCTTGCACTTTGTACATCACTCTTCGTCAATGTGCAGTATGAAGTAACCTGGGGTTGCTGCGATGCTGAACCTTGTCCCATTAAGGTTTCAAATACCAAAATGGTTTCCCAAAGTGGACAGTGTTTGGTGAAGTTCCTAATTGTAAAACAGGTTTGGAAGCAGGAGCGGCATCCACTTCCTAAACCACATGCCTCTGGAAACTATGAACTTAGAGAAATGATGACAGTTATATAAAGATATTAAGTCTTTTGTTCATAGAGTCACTATGAGTCGTGCTCGACTGTCTCTCAAAAGAACAAATAAATATGTCTTTGATTCTGTCACAGGCCAGCATGTTAGTGCACTTGGGCTTGGTTGCAGCCTTTAGCAGACACTGGGGAAGCAGTAGCTGGAAGACGCTTCTGGGCTGGCCATGCCACACAGGCCTTGGTATCTTGTAGCAGAGAGAAAATAAGGTCTCCTCAGCTATGTCTTTGAGAGAGTGCAGCCAGAGTCCTCTTTGGAGGTAAAGATGATAAAACTTTGTTTCACATATTTTGAGAATGTTGATAGGACAGATTTCTTTCTTGGAAAGGGCTGTCTGTCGTGTTTAGAAAAGTGGAGGGAGGGGAAAAAAGACAAAGTCCTGCCACCAAGTGGATTGACACAGTGACTGAGGCAATAAGCTCAAATGTGTCAGAGATTATGAGAATGACACAGAGTAGGACAGGGATCTGACATATTGTGCATAGGGTTGCAATATTTACAACTAAATAACTATGTTGTCTAAACAGCACAACAGCAAAAATGTCTCCCGAGGCTTCATGACCCACTGGACAGAGTAAAGACAGGCTCATGTTACACCTGACCTGTGACAAACTGCAGCCAACACCAATTCAGTGTGCCCTCAACAGCTCTCTATGACCAATGGTAAAAAAAAAATTGCACACACACCTCTATCCTCTATCATACCCATCAGAAGACAGGAGATGAAAGACTGAATAATTTAATTTCTTGATAATTAATTAAAACAAATGATACTTGAATGTCTTCAACCAATTAAGAAGCTCCAGAAACATAAAGATTTAAAAGAATTACAACAACAAAAATTAAAGACTAAATTTGATAAAATAAGTGAAAATTAGAAGTCTTACAAAACAATAAACTGAAATTCAAAATATTAAGACTAAAACTGCAGTAATTGATAAGATATTGGAAGGACAAAAGAGCAGAATTTAAACAATGAATCATAGAATTAATGACACTGAAGACAAATCTCTCAATATTAACATGTTACTATAACAATCAGAACAAAATAAGGAATTAAAATGAGGAAACTGTAAGAATTATGCAAACACCGTCAAGAGGGAATAACTTAATGTGTGATTGGCATCTCAGGATAGGAAGAGACAAAAATAAGCACTGAGAAAATCATTGAGGATTTGCTGGAACATAGGTTCAGAAATATCATGAAAAATGATGTTGTTGTCGTTATGTGCCGTCGAGTCATTTGCAACTCATAGCGACCCTATGTACAACAGCCCTAAACCGTGCTCTATCCTGTGCCAATCTCATTGCCTCTGACACACCCATCCCGATTACCCCAGTCACTGAATCAATCCACCTCATAGAGGGTCTTCCCCTCCTGCGCTGTCCCTCTACTCTACCCAGCATGATGTCCCTCTCTAAAGACCTGTCTCTCCTTACAACATGTCCAAAGTATGTCAGACGAAGCCCCAGAATCCTTGCCTCCAAGGAGCAGCCTGGTTTAACCCTCTATGATGAATCTGTTTGTTTTCTTGGCAGTCCATGGTACATTCAATACTCTTCTCCAGCACCACAGCTCAAAGGCGTCAATTCTCCTTCTATCCTCCCTAGTTATTGTCCAACTCTCTGATGCATAACAAGTGATTGCAAAAACCATGGCCTGTATCAGGTGGACCTTAGTCTCCAGAGAGACACTGTTGATCTTGAGTATTTTGGAGAGGTCCCTAACCGGAGACTTTCCCATTGCAATACGTTTTGGTGCTGTCCAGTTGAGTATGACTCAACGACCCTAAGAACAAAAGATCTGAACTCTGTTCTATCCTGAGCTATCCTCACACTTCTTGATACACAAGAACTCACTGGAGTAGTCACCATATCAATCCATCTGGTCGAAGGACTTTCTCTCCTTTGTCAACCCTCCACTCTTCCCAGCATGTTTTGCTCCAAGCAACATGCACAAAATATGTTAGACAAAGTCTCACTGTTTTTGCCTCTAAAGAGCAATCCAGCTGCACCTTCTCTAAGACATACCTATTTGTTCTCTTGGCCATGCATGAGATGTTCAGTGCTCTTCTCCAACACCAGAGCTCAAAGGTGTCAATTGTTCTCCTGTCATCTTTATTTATTATCCAGCTTTCAGATGCATAGAAAGTAATTGGAAAGACTATGGCCTGAATAAGATGCACCTTAGTTCTCAAACTGACATCATTACTCCTCAATAATTATGAGAGGTCCTTAACTGCTGATTTCCTGACTCTGGTTCCAAGGTTGTTAAGTGTGGATTCAAGCAAGATGAAGCTCTTGCCAGTTTCAATACCCTCTCCATTCATCATGATGCTGCCTATTGGACCAGTGGTAAAAATCTTTGTTTTCCTGACACTGAGATGAAATCCATAGTGAAGGCTGCCTTCTTTGATCTTCTGTAAAAAGTGCTTCAAGTCCTCTTCATTTCAGCAAAGACATGAGAATAAAATTTTACAAAACCAAAGAGATAGAAAATACTGAAAGCAGGTCAGAAAAATGGAAAATAGTTGACTGTGCTTAGGTTTCTCAGCAAAAAACATGCAAGCAAGGAGAAAATGGGATGGCATATATATAAAAGTCTAAGGGGAAAATTTGTCAACAAGAAAACCCAGCAAAATTGTTTCTCAAATAACAAATAATGTTGGACTTAGAGCATTTTAAGATAATGAGAAATTAAGGGAATTTGTGAAAAGTAGACTAACCTTACAAGAAATATAAAGGAAGTTCTTCTGACAGAGAACCAATTAGGATATACAACAACCTGAAATTAACACACATTATAAGACTAAGAAACAGACCTAGTCGTTGAAATGTTGTTATTGTTGTTTAATGCCGTCGAGTTGTAGACAACTCATTGAAATACACAAAGTAAAATAAACTTAGGAGACTAAACACAGAGAACCGAAGGGAATACCCCCCAATTGAAGACAACCACAAAGTAAAGAGAGAGAATGAGTAGTGCAGTTACAGAACTTCCAAATGGAGAAGAACGAAAATTGTTTTAAAGTGAAATGTTTTTGGTAAAGGATTAAAATAGTAACTTAAAGCGTGACACAAAACAAAATGACTGAATATTCTCATTAAATAAAAAAAATAAATTTATAAAGACCTGTTGTTGTTGTTAGGTGCCATCAAGTCGTAGACGACTCATAGCGAACCTATGAACAAAAGGCCTGAGCACTGTTGGTACACAGAGTTTGAGGAGGCAAGCCATTTTGGAAGTGGATGCTGCTCCTGCTTCCAGGCTAGAAAGACTTAGTAAACATTAAAACATAAAAATGTCATGAAGGAAGTGTTAAGAAAAGCTAGAAAAATGAATGCAGCATAGAAATGTAGAAAGACAAAATAAGCAGTAATACACATGAAAACAATGTAGAGCAATACGACAGCAATGAAAGCCTTTGCATTAATAATAACACTGAATATGAAAGAAATACACCAGCCAATACAATAAGAATAGTACAATGGGGAACATCTACAAAAAAGGATGCACCTTAAGTGCAAGGACAAAAATATACTAAAAATCAAAAGGTAAAAATTGTATGAAGCAAATGCCCCCCCCCAAAAAGGAACAGGAGCAGTAATATTAATGTCTGACAAAATAGACTTCTAAGCTAACGTTAGGAAAAGACACAAGGAAAAAACATTACAAAATGATCTGAAATTTCAGTTGAACAGGAGGACAAATATAGTTAATATTTATGTATCCACTGACAAGGTCAAACATACATAACTCATACATCAAAACAGATTTGACTAGAGAAGTACACAGCTTCACATCAAAACATACAGAGCTCAATACATCATTTTTGATGGACAGAATGACCAGAAAGGAACTTGACAAAGACTTAAAGATGCTAAACAATACAATTAAACAATTAACTCAGAGTTATTATCTATTAAATCTTGTTGTTGTTGTTTTATGTGCTATCAAATTGCCTGTGATTCATGGTGACCCTGAAGCCTGTTCTGTTCTGAGCCAATCTCACTAACTCAGATACACCTACCCCCATTGCCCTAGTTACTGCATCAATCCATCTCATCCAGGGTCTTCCTCTCCTTTGCTGCCCCTCCATCCTTCTGAGCATGATATCCTTCTCCAAGCATCTGTCCCTCCTGGCCACATGCCCAAAGTATGTGAGACAGAGCCTCAAAAGCCTACCTTTGAAGGAGAAACTTGGTCTCACCCTATCCAAGACAAACCTATTTTTTTTTTCTTGGTGGTATGTTCAAGACTCTTCTCCAACACCACATTTCAAAGGCATCAATTCTTCTATCCTCTTTAGTCTTAGTCATTATTCAGCTGTTTGATGCATAACAAGTAACTGCAAAGACCATGGATGGCATCAGAAGCATCTTAGTCTCTAGACTGACATTGTTGCTTCTCAGTAGTAGTTTTCTCTAGGCTTTATGAACAAATTTGAAAATAAGAGGAAATTGACATGTTTAGAAACACACTGCCTACTTTAATCAACACATCAAAGTTAGAAAATGTGAACAAAACTTTTTTGTCACTCATCTGTATCCCTCCTCCCCTTTTTATATTAGTATGCATACAATATGGATTGAGGCTCAATGTCAAGAAGACAAAGATTCTCACCACTGGACCAATTGGCAGCATCAGGATGGATGGTGAAGAGATTGAGATTGGACACAGCTTTAGTTTGCTTGGCTCCACAGTCAACACTCTTGGCACCAGTGGCCAGGAAATTAAAAGACCTATTGCTATGGGAAAGTCTGCTGTTAGGGACCTCTCCAAAGTACTGAAGAGCAATGGTGTCTCTCTGGAGACTAAGGTGCATCTGATATAGGCCATGGTCTTTGCTAACACTTGTTATGCAAGTGATTTATCAGAGAGTTGGACAGTGACTAAGGAGGATAGAAGAAGAATTGATGCCTTTGAGCTGTGGTGCTGGAGAAGAGTACTGAGGGTACCATGGACTGCTAGGAAAACAAACAGATTCATCCTGGAAAGGGTTAAACCAGGCGGCTCCCTAGAGGCAAGGATTCTGAGGCTCCATCTAACACACTTTGGACATGTTGTAATGAGGGACAGGTCCTTGGAGAGGGACATCATGCTTGGTAGGGTGGAGGGACAGCACAGGAGGGGAAGGCCCTCTATGAGGTGGATTGATTCAGTGACTGGGGTAATCAGAATGGGTGTGTTGGAGACAGTGAGACCAGCACAGGACAGAGCAGAGTTTAGGGCTGTTGTACATAGGGTGGCTATGAGTCAGAAGAAACTGGACAGCACATAACAACAACAACATGCATACAAAATTCATATACACTGTGTTTCACAAGATCCTTCATTCACATTGTCTTTCATACAGTCATTCCTAGACATTGCTTACTATAAAATTAATCATCATTGAACTATGCCCACCATTATATCATTTTTTCAGATCTCCACCAATCTTTTCCAGTTCCTTTACCCCTCCCTCCACCAATCAAATTGTGCCACTCCATGATTTTCCCCCTTTCCCATCCTCAACTCTCTGCTCCCCCCTTTCTACCTTTGGACCGCCATACATGTTTTACTAGTTATCCTTCTATTTTTACACTAATGGTCTTATGCAGTATTTATCCTTATGAGATTGAGTTAGTTCACTCAGAATAATGCCCTCCAGTCTCTCCCAAATTATGTAGTTGTTTTTTGAAATTGTGGCTCCTGAGTGCTGTATTGTAGTCTTTTGTGTGAAAGAACCTTTAATTTCTCAATTGATTTGATTGTGGTTGGACATTTGGGCTGTTTCCATGTTCTTGTGATGGTGAATAAGGCTGCTATGAACATTGTCGTCTAAATCTGTATGTGTCTCAGTTCTAACTTCTTTGGGGTATATTCCTAGCAGTGGAAAAGCTGGGTCATATGGAATTTCTATATTTAGCTTTTTGAGGAAATGCCAAAATGCCTTCTGGAGTGGTTGTACCATTTTACACCTCTGTCAATAGTGTATGAGAGTTCCTATCTCTCCACATCTTTTCCAACATTTATTGCTCTCTGTCCTGTTACACTGTGTCACTGTTACCCATCTATCTATGGTCAACTGATATTTGACAAGGAAACAAAACCTATCAAATGGGGAAATTACTACAGCTTCAAATTTCATGCATTGAGTTGCTATGAACAGAATAGTGAATGATCCAGGAAGCATCAAAAGATGATGGATGGAGTACACAGAGTCACAGTATCAAAAGAACTGGCCAAAAAGGAAGTATTTCATGAAACAACTTCTGCTCAAGAGGTAATAGTGATGTAGGAGGAGGGTCAAGCTGCTATGAAGGAATTGGCAAAAATACAAGCCTTCAGGAATTGAGGAAATACCGACTGACCTATTTCAACTAACAGATGCAGCCCTGAAGTTCCCACCAGGTTGTGCAAAAAATCTGGAGGACAACCATCTGGCCAACTGACTAGAAGAAATTCATATTTATTCCCACTCCAGAAAAAGGCGATCCAATACAGTGTGGAAATTATAGAACAACATCACTAATATCACATGTAAGCAAAATCTTGCTGAAGATTATCCAGAACTGACTGGAACTGACATAAAAAGTGACATAGAGAAGTACCAGAAATACAAGGTAGGTTTAGAAAAGGTAATGTCACTAAGGACATAATTTTCAATGTCAGATGGATCTTGGCCAAAAGCTGAGAGTATCAGAGGAATGTCTATCAGTATTTCACTAATTATGCAAAAGCATTTGACTGAGGGGATCACAAAACATTTGTGGCTAACCTTGAGAAGAATGGGAATCCCAGAACACCTGATTGTGCTCAGGTGAAACTTATACTTGATCAGGAGGCAGTTATCAGAACTGAGCAAGGAAACACTGCATGGTTCAAAATCAGAAAAGATTCTCACCACTGAGCCCACTGGCAAAATCATGATAGATGGAGATGAGACTGAGATTCTTAACAATTTTAGATTGCTTAGCTCCACAATCAACACTCTTGGTACTGTTTGTTGTTATGTGCCATCGAGTCGCTTGCGACTCATAGTGATCCTATGGACAACAGCCTTAAACCGTGCTCTATCCTGTGCCAATCGCACTGCCTCTGACACAACCATCCCGATTACCCATCACCTCATAGAGGGTCTTCCCCTCTTGCGCTGTCCCTCCACCCTCCGAAACATGATGTCCCTCTCCAAGGACAAGTATGTACAACCTTTGGCAGGAAATCAAAAGGTGAATTACATTAGGGAAATATGCTGTCAAGGACGTCCCCAGATTGCTGAAGAGCAAGGATGCCAGTATCAAGACCAAAGTGTGACTGATCCAGGCCATGGTCTTCACAATTACTTGATAAAAGCTCTTTAGCAGGACAACGGTCAAAGAGGACAGAAGAAAAATTGATCCCTTAGAGTTGTGATGTTGAAGGAGAGTATTGAACATACCATGGACTTCCAAGAAAACTATCAGGTCTGACCCGGAGAGGGGTGAAACCAAGCTGCTCCTAGAAGGTAAGGATTTTAGAACTCATCTCACATACTTTGGGCATGTTGTCAGGGGGACCAATCTTTGAAGAAGGATATCATGCTCGGAAGGGTGGAAGTATAGTGCAGGAAAGGAAGACTTTGGATGAGATATATTGACACAATACCTGGGGTAATGATGAGAGGTGGGTCAGAAATGGTGAGATTTGCTCAGAGTAGATCAGGGTTTAGAGGTATTGTGTATCGGGCCACTATGAGTCATGGGTGACTTAACGGCACATAACAACAACAACAACAACTCTGTTTAATGATTGACAATGACTAAGGATAGTAGAAGAAGAATCCATAGCATTGGGTTGTGTTGCTGGAGAAGAATGTTGAACATACTGTGGACTGTCAGGAAAACAAACAGGTCTGTCCTTGACAGGATGAAACCAAGCTCTTGCCTGGAGGCAAGGATTTTGAAGATCAAGCTCACATACTTTGGGCAAGTGGCCAGGAAGGACCAGTTGTTGGAGAACATCATGCTTGGATGCATGGTGGGACAGTGTAGGAGAGGAAGACTGAGGATGAGATAGATTGATTTAGTGACTGGAGAAATGGAATTAAGTCTGTTGGAGATGATGAGGTTGGCTGAGAAGGCAAGATTTAGAGCTATTATTGTACATCAGGTCACTACGAGTTGCAGGAGACTCGATGGCAAATAAAAACAACAATCACAACAATAACCCTGTTTAAAACAAAATACAACACAGAATTCATTGCCATCAAGTTCCAACCAACTTATAGCTGACCCTTCAATGAGTTTTCAGTTGCTGGAAATAGTATATGAGGAGATTGCATTTTCTTCCCACTGAACAGCTGATGGATCGAATGTCTTTGAGTTGGCAGTGCAACTTTTCTAGGCCACTAGGCCAATAGAAGACTCTTTTTCCCCATCATTATGACTTCATCATTTCAACTCTTGATCCCCGGTTTTCCTAGAAGTGGACAGATTTTTATGTGCTTCCACTGTGATGATTTTTCACCTCTACCTTCCTCATGGAGCCCACAGGGGAGTAGAATTCTCCCTCTTTTTTGATTTTTCTTGATAGATACTTCTAGCGACTAGTGTGTGTATGTATGTGTGTGTGTTAGTATTTCTTTATCTGAAGTGGAGGAAGAATGGAAGCAGACAAAGAAGGAGATAAAAAAGGAAGAAATTTATACTCTATCCCCTTATATTTCAATGAACCTTTTTAATGTGCAAATATACTCCAGTATTTATGAACATTTAACAAAGAAAAGCAATTTTTTCAGCATCTGTTTTTACAGCTAGTTGTTAAGTGCTGGCCAGTCGTAGAAGACTCATAGCAACCCTGTGAATGAAGACCTGAACACTTGTATAACTGTCATCATTTCTCCAAGTTCATAGGATTTCCAGAGGCAAGTTATTTCAGATGCTCTTCATGTCTCTAAAAGTAAAGAATCCACATAAACCTTCAAATCTAAGGCTTTGTCTATCTGTCTTGGGCCAACCCAGTGGATTCCAACTCTGTGGTTTAGGGTTTGCATTTCCATCCAGTCTTTTCCCTGTGATCCCTCCACACGGTCTCTGACCAGGGCTGAGGAACCTGCCAAGACCCTTGCTGTCACCTCAGTGTGCGAGGTGGGGGTTCTGTGCATACAGCAGAGATTGACGAGAAATTCTGAGTCATAAAAGCTTGGCATCAGGGTTTTCAGGGGACTCTGGGAAATTTTGGGAAATGTGAGGAACGTCAGCCTTGACTTTTAGTTTGTGAAACTCAAAATAATATTCACTGGGAACTTTCTTAGTCTTGAATCATGGCATTAGGCTTTTGGATTTTTGTCTTTCTATAATCCTCTGCTTTTGAATTTGTACTTTCTGAACAAAGTGGATAATTCTAGCCAACAATCCAAGTAATTTCATTGCATCATTGACATTGTACAACATTAATTTTGTTTTTCCCCCCTAGTATGTGGTCCATACAAGCAATTTCAAATCTTTATTTTCAGTCCTATAGTAACAACTAGAGAGCAAGGCTACCATGCTCAGCTAGTGAGAATGAGCTTGAAAACATAGTCAGAAAATCTGCCAGTAAACAATATTTTCTTACAGAAAACCCATTAATTGCTTTATGACTTGTGTTACCTTATAATAGCACCTACGTATGTTTCTCTAAATAGCCATTTCTAAACAAATTCTGCATTTTCCAGAAATTGCATTGAGATTGTAATTTCACTCCCAGTGTGATCACTTCTTGCTTGGTGTTGTTACAGGACAACACCTGCAAGCTTTTTTAGATTCATACTCTACCCTTTATCTGTTAAGTGCTGACATTATCAGTCAGTCACGATTCAAGCACTCTTAGCTTGTTTAAAGGAATTGTATTCTTTGGTGAGAAGGTCTTAATCCAAGGATCTGTTTATGATAGCCTTAGTCATCACACACAAGAAGTCCAATACATGCAGACAGATACCAAGTTCAAATTTATAAGATAGAAACAGAATAGGAAATATAAGAATGTTGTCGTTAGCAATTTTTATTAAAATATTTTGACATGTTTTCTTGTACTCTTCCATTAATGAGCAC
This sequence comes from Elephantulus edwardii, assembly GCF_000299155.1. Classification (NCBI taxonomy): domain Eukaryota; kingdom Metazoa; phylum Chordata; class Mammalia; order Macroscelidea; family Macroscelididae; genus Elephantulus; species Elephantulus edwardii. The sequence continues at coordinate 38,206,417 of NW_006399755.1, read as the reverse complement.
ATTAATTCTTTTTCTCCCACTTCAGCTCTTTTTCAGTTTCTTTCTGTCCTCCTATCATGGTCCCTTGATTTCTTGTCTCATCTACACTTTACACAGGCTCACACAATATCTTTCTAATGTCTTCCCACCTCTTTGGTTCATACTCTCTTGAGTCAAACACATTCACTCTATTTGTCTGATAAAATCCTAGAACAAACTTTAAAAATGAAATTGAGAGAAACCAGACACAACATTTTAACAGCTTTATGACTCCATTTCAAAAAAAAGAAAAATTATAGATTTGGGAATATGGATTAGTGGTAGTGTAGTGATTTGAATTGAAGTGAGAGACTTTCTAGGTAGTGATAAAACTAGAATGTAGTGATAGCTGCAAAGCTTTATAAATTCAGCAAGTTTTCAGATATATGTATTTGTTTTTGCAACACACACACACACACACACACACACACACACACACTCACTTTGTTGTTATGTACCATTCACTGTCAAGTTAGAATTGACTCATAACTGACCCGTCAGTGGATTTTCAGATGTTTTTAACTGCACAGGAAGAAAATGTCCATCTTTCTCCTAGTGGGGTAGCTGTTGGATTAGAACCACATGCTTTAGGGTTGAAAGGATACTTCTTAAAGCTGTTGTTATTGTTGCTTGATGTCAAGTCAGAAACGACTCATAACTGACCTTCCAACAGGTTTTCAGAGACAATTAACTGAATAGAAAGAGATTACCCATCCTTCTCCCACGGACCATCTGCTAGATTTGAATCTTTGCCTTTCTTACCAATGTTGTTGTTGTTCTTAGGGCCATTGAGTCTGACTCATAGTGACTGTATGAATAACCAACCTGAACAGTGTCTTTTCTTGTTCCATTCTTACAAGCTCTGACATCCTCAAGCCCATTGCCATGGTCACCATGTCAACCTACTCTTTTGTCACCCCTCCAGCTTCTCAAGCATAATGTCCCCCTCCAAGGAGTAACTCTTCTAGCAACATGCTCAAAGTATGCAAGATGAAGTTTCATCATCTTTGCCTCCAAGGAGCACTCTTCCTGCACCTTTCCAAGACATCTGCCTATTCTTTTGGAAGTCTATGGAATCATCAGCTCTGCTCTCCTACTCCACAGTTCAAAGGCATCAAAATATTCTGTCATCCTTATTAATTGTCCAGCTTTCAACAGCATCACAAGTAATTGAAAAGACCATAGCCTGCAGTAGGTGCACCATCATCCTCAAACTAACATTTGCAGTCCTCAGTAATTTGGAGAGCTCCTTGACTTAAGACTTTCTCAATGCAATTCATCTCCTGATCTCCTGACTGCTCATGCTGATAGTGGATCCAAGTAAGGTGAAGTTGTTGGCAGTCTCAGTCCTTTCTCCATTTATCATGATTTTGCCCAGAAGTCCAGTGGCAAGGATTTTTGTTTTTATGATGTTGTGATGCAACTTAGATTGAAGGCTGTGATGTTTAATCTTCTGCCACAAGTGTGCTTCAAGCCCTCCTCACTTTCATCAAGCACAGTTGTATCATCTGCTCAACAAATGTTACTGATGACCTTTCTTCCAAAACTGATGCCATTTTTCCCCCCATAGAATCTAGCTTCTCAAATAATTTGGTCAGCATACGGGTATGGAGAAAGGATATAACCCTGACCAACACCTTTCCTGATTTTAACCTGTTCTTACCATAGGCTCATCAGATATATATATATATGTGTGTGCGTGTGTGTGTGTCTGTGTAAATTTAGGGGTCTGTGTGTCTGTGACTGTGTGTGTATTTTTGAGACTGTCTATACTCAGAAACACAAGGGCAGTCTGAATATAAGGAAGAAGGTGAGACTTAATCTTAGATACTTTGCATATATTATCAGGAGTCCTTTGAAAAGCACATGATGCCTGGAAAACTAAAGGGTCAGCAAAAGTGAGAAAGCCTCTCAATGAGATCGATTGACAGTGACTGAAACAACAGGGTCAGCATAGCAGGGACTGTGAGGGAGGATGAGCCTCAGGTAGGGTTTGTTCTGTTGTATGGAGGGTTATTATGCATTAGAGCTGACTCAACAGCACTTGTCCACTACAGTAACTCCCCACATACTAATTTTTATTTGTCTGATCATTCACATTTACAATAGTAAAACATCTATTGTCTATTCTGCACATTAATGAGAAAAAGGTAACTTTTCAAAACATTCACATTTAACTTTTTTCAAAAATATGTGAAACTGTTATTAGAATAAAATTAATGACACAAACATTATGAATCAATCTACAATTATTTGTATCTGTAGGAATATTAAGTCACATACAACTTACAATAGGAACAATGAATCAAATATTCTATTCAGTGTTTTTTTTTTTACCTTATGTAATCACTTCTGCTGATACACTTTAAACCACCCTCATTTGACAAGTGTTTACTGTTGTTCGTTTTTAGGTATCACTGAATCCAGTACAACTCATAGCAACCCAGAGATCTGAATCCTAAGGTCTGAACCCTGCTCTATCCTGCACCATTCACACTTCTTGACAACTAAGAGCCCATTATGCAAGCCACTATGTCAATTCACCTGGAGGGTCTCCTTCGCTGACCCTCCACCCTTCCCAGCATCATATCCCTCTCTAAGAAATAGTCCCCTCCTAGCTACATGTCCAAAATATGTGAGGGGAGCCTCATTATCCTTGCCCCCAAAGAGTACTCTTTTATTTCTCCTTCAGAGCTATTGCTGGACTTGAACCCCTGGAAAGGAACCTTTGAGTTTTCCTTTGAAAACCTTTGAATTTTCAGCATAACTTTATATGGACTAGGCCATCAGAGCTCCCTAGTGTTATTAAATGTAGCTTTTAATTTAATTTCTGGAATTCTTTTACTTTTACTACATGTACATGCTTTTAAATGTTATGTGCTATTATAAGGCCAGAAACATAATATGGGTATTTTATGAAGGCCATGCAAAAAAAGCCTAACAGAACTACTGCACATTGTAGTAGTCTATAACTGTAGCTTTTAGGTATAGATTGTATGTATAACATGTGAATTTTAAGCTTTAACATGCAAAGTATAGTTTCTAACATGGAGAAATATGGGGGAAGAACATCAGTATTTCTTAACTTTATAAGGCTACTTTCATATGGATGATATTAATTTCTAAAATGAATTTTAGAAAACTTAAATTTATAACATTAAGAAATACAAAGATTTAGTAAGAATACATTACAAAATGATACTAAAATAACACAATTTATTTAAAAGAAATGTAGACCATTTCTTTTTATCCTCTTAGGATAGTAAAGTTATTGGTATACTGTTTCTAAAGGATAAATACAATATATGTAGCAAAACCAAGAGTTAATTAGCATATAGTGCACAGAACTAAAAACAAAAGGCTATTGTATTATACAAATTCAATTAAGTCAATTTTAGAATTTTTGCATATAAAATTACTCATGGGAAAAATATGCATTTATATAATTTTAACTTGATAATTGACATTCAGTTTCACAAATAAATGTGTTTTCTTAAAAAACACTGCGTGTTCTAGTATAAAGCTTTGTATTTTATATATTCCATGAAATTAAAATATATTACACCAGAACAGAAATATTCAGAAAAGTACATGTGACTCTACAGAGTATTTTTGTGTAAAATGACATTGTAATGTAATTTACTACATAATAAGACGATAGTTACACAGGAAATATAAAGCTCAATATATCCTGCTAACCTAAATTTTCTAAAACTCAACTCAACTCACTGCCATCCAGTTGGAACTGATTCATAGTTGACCTTTCAGTAGGTTTTCAGAGACTAAATCACACAGGAAAAGAATGTCAATCTTTCTTCCATAGAATGGCTGGTAGATTCAAACAGCCTGTCTTTGGATTAGCAGTGTAACTTCCTACCCTCTAAGCCACCAAAGCTCTCTGTTTTTCAAAAAAGGCCCTTAAATTATAATAACGCAAGTAACAGCTATTACTTTTAATGGACATTTAAATATTATTTAAAATATTTTATATATTCTCTTGTTCCAAAAAGGAGTTAAAATGGGATGGAGGAATGTTCTAGATGGTGAGACATTGTCAAAATATTATTACTTTTTATGTTGAATTTCAAACTACAAATAAATATATTGCACTTCAAAATGACATGCATAAAATATTAGAAGTAAATGCAATCATGATAGTGACTGTTATTTATTTTGCAAAAACATCATTACAGAGATTCATTTTACATGCAAATTGAAATGCTATATAAATCATTGAACTGTGCAAATCAAACCAATGTGGTTAATTAACAAATGTGTTCTACGGCTACAAAATAATGTTCATATTAAAATACATACGATGAAATGATACATAAAACTAATCAATCACTACCAAGCCATATTTTGATTTGGGTCATCTGGGAATAATCTTTCACTCTGCAAAATAAATGTACAAGGGAGTCTTATCAGAGAATCTGGGCAACTGTATTCAATCTCTTAAGAATTTAACCGACTGGAGAAATGATCTTATTTACTACATTAGACTTACTTTTAAATTATAATTTTTAAATGTTTATGCAAAATTTTATGTGACAGCAGCCTTATGTAAGAAATAGTAAAATAAATTTGACAAAATCATGAGTATAAATATTTTTCTGAGACTAATAGGATTTCATATTCATTGAAACTTAACTGAACACTAAAGGCACTGAAAACACTTGTGGGGGAAAGTATCAAATTTCTCTATATTAGAAATTCATTGTTAAAATTTAACAAGGACCAAACATTTTGCACAACCATAGGAAGTAAGAAGGCAGCCCCCATCAGCAGGTAGCGCACCAAAAATGTTTGGTTTCATGATAAGTTTGGGAGAACTACCTCTACAAAGTCTATTCGTGCTGATGCTCCTGATGCTGCCATTTCTGGTGCCCGAAAAGCGGCTGCCTCCACATCCTCTGTTGTAGGTGTCACTGTATAGTCTCAGGCGATTGGGCAAGGGGCACACTCTGGATCTTCAGATGCTAAGATGAAAAAAATCAATTTCAATGCCCAAAAGATGGAACACCTAATGCAGAAGGTGACTAAAACAATTACCAATTTGTTTATGGTATAGGGAGCTAGAAAAATGAGTTTTTGTTTTAATACAATTCTTTAGAAATAGGCTTTAAATACGATTTTTGTAAAGAAGTATAGTGCTAGAATTAGATTTAAAAAATTGGATAAAATAGAAACAAACAGAAAAGTGGAAGTGAACCTGAAGACTAAAAGCATGCATTTGTCCTTAAGGAGCAATCAAAACTTTGAAAGATTTTCTGGTGATAAGCTATTCTTATGAACATGAGTTGCATAAACTAGTAATTTTAAGGTTATTTATGTATATTTAACTCTCTACATAACATACGTTGTTGATGTAGGCTATTCAGTTATTGATTGATCATTTTTTACCCTAACTTTAAATTTATTTTTTTCTCTCTGGAAATGATAAAATGTATTATTGAACTTCCTTTGTTATGTCTAATTTTCATCTCAAATATATCAGTTACCACAATTTATAGAATAATTTAATGCAAACCAATTAGTTTTTTTAAAAAAACTCCTTGAAAAATATTATTGAAAGACACCAGTGAGAAATACATGTGCAAGTGGATATATAATGTTGGAGAACATACTTAATGATTTTAAAAGTATTGGATAAATCTTTGGGTTTAAAAAATAATCATTTTTCCCATTTACTATCTATTAAATATTTAGCAATTTTTAACTGGATTTATTTTATCTTAATAAAATGTATAAATTGTATTTTGAAAAAATTTCAAAAAGCATTCCTTTAATGCAAAATGATAAAACAATATATTGTAAACAAATCTCTTACTATTTAGTATTTCCTGAAGTACAAATTACTGTATAATGACTATTTAAAACTAAAGCAGCTAAGTAACTTTTATATTTAAAAGTTGATGTTTAAATGACAGTTATTATTACAATTATTTTTACCTGAGTTCATTTAATTTGTTATACTCTAAAATGACAAATGATCATAAATTATAATGACAGACTCTTATTCAAGATCATTTTTCACCAGGCACCATCCTGAATCAATTAATCATGTGATTACTCTAATTTTACTCTCATATAATCCAGAAAACCCACCAATCTATATTTCACACATTTTTGGTCATAATTTTGATGAGGTGCATTTTATTCAAATTAATAAAATGCTATCAGTTTAATAAATTAAAAGATTAAATGTACTTAATATTAATAGCAAAGCACAAAGTAACTCAGGGTTTCTGAGATAAATGTAAGACTGATTTTGCAAAATAGTAAATAATAATGACCAAATATTCTATTTTCATTAGCAGTTTCTCTTCGCTACATAACATTATACTCATATTTTAATTTAAAACATAAAATCGAAATATTTTATGACAATAATTTTGCATATATTGAAATTGGTGCACCCCAATCTTAAACATTTTCACAGAAGGCAAGAAGTATATTCCTTGAAACAAATGATTATTAATTACATTTGAAGCACTTGTCAAATGTTCCAAAACTCAAACAGTTCCTTGTATACAATATACATATTAGGAATGGACATAGACTATTTGAACAAAAATTACTCATTTTCATGCTTAATGCAACCATACCAGGCTTAAATTGAGCAGGTGCAGAGGCAGAAAATTGGAATATTGCTACCATTAAGTATGATAACGTGGGTAGTACAGTGCATCTTTTTGAGTCAGAAATTCCTATATGAGATGGAGGCTGAGACTGGATCAGGAGGAGCAGTCGCATTAACAGCAGAGGTGTTGACAAAGCAGAGAATAACAGAGGAGAAACATGAACTAGAACTTCAGTTCCACAGAACCAGAGCCAGAGGTCTTTGTTTCGGCTTACTGGTGGAGGAATAGGACGTAGATGTCATAATTAGGAGAACTAAAAGAGCTAACAGCTCTTATAACAGCTACCAAGAACTAGAGCAAGACACAGTGAGACTGAAGATCAGAGGGAGGTCTACCTATGAGCATGCCTGAGAAGGTGTACTGATAGAAGAATTAAAGCCTGGTAGTTCCTGACTTGTTAATTCCATAATAAATTCCATAATGATGAGTATTGTTGGAAGTTGTGTGTTGCCATTGTACTATACTAGAGGATCAAGAAGTAGAGTAGCCAAGAGCCCTACGAAGGATAGGGCTGTTAGAATTGATAGAAGGAAGTTGGGAGTTGGGGTATAGAGGTATGTCTGACTTCATGAGAACCGGCTGTAAGCCGTGCATGGGTAATCTTCCACCTTATAAAGTTAGAGAAGATCAGCTGGCATCTCCCCCACACTGGCTGCATTGTTCTTACAATGTCTCTAATAATAATGAGCTGGAGTATAGCAAGAATTATGAAGACTAAGCTATGTTTCCTTCTGTTGTACTAACCATATATGTTGGTTATCAATGATCATCAACTACTCATGGTCAAGTTCAAATTGAAGCTATAGGAAACAAAAATAAAGCTGCCATAACCAAAATATGACCTTAATTCTATCCAACTTGAATTTAAAAACCATCTCAAAAGCAGGTTTTGGGCCTTGAACACTACTGAACATTTTGATGAACTGTGGAATATTATCAAGAATATCATCCTGGAAGAATGAAAAATGTAATCAAAGACAGGGGAGGAAGAAAAGACCAAGATGGATGTCAAAAGAGACTCTGAATATTGCACTGTTGTTGTTGTGTACCGTGGAGTCAGAACCAACCCATAGCTAACTCTCTGGTGGGTTTTCAGAAGTGGTTAATCACACTAGAGGAAGCTGCCCAACCTTTCCTGCAGAGCAGCTGAAGGCCTTGAACAGTGTGCCTTCAGGATTGCAGTGCAGCTTCTTGCTAATAAGTTACCAGAGCTCCCTGAATATTGCACTAGAATGCCAAAAACCAAAGCAAAGGAAGGGATTCAGGAAGTTAAAGAGTTGAAGAGGTGATTCTAAAGGGCAGCTTACAAAGGGGAAGACAAAGGAAAGAATAACCAATAACCAAATATACAAAGATCTGGAGTCAGAAAATGAAAAAAATAGGTCTCACTTGGCATTTTTTTAAATGGAATTAACTGAAGAACAAATTGAAGCCTCAAGTTACATTACTTGAACGTGCTATGGATAGAAGATTGAATAATTCAAGAAGTATCAAAAGATGATGGAAGTAATACATAGTCACTGTACCAACAAGAATTGGCTGATCCAGAACAACTTCATGAAATAGCATATGATCAAGAAGCAATGGTAATGAATAAGGAAGTTGAAGTTGCTCTGGGGGAATTGACAAAAAATAAGTGTCCTGGAATTAAGGGAATACCAACTGACATATTACAACAAAAAATGCAGTGTGCTCACCAGGTTGTGCCAAGAAATCTAGATGACAACCACCTGGCCAACCAAATGGAAAAGATCAATACTTATTCCCATTCTCCAAAACAGTGATCCAACAAAATGTGGAAATTATCAAACAATATAATTTATATTACATGCAAGCAAAATCTTGCTAAAGATTATGAAAAAATGACTAGAATAGTATGTCAACAGAGAATGCAAGAAAGACAAGCTGGCTTTAGAAAAGGTTGTGACTGTAGGGATGTCCTTGCCACTATCAGATGGATCTAGAATGAAATCAGACGGCACCAGTAGAATGTCTATTCATGTGTTTTTGGGTATTTTTGTTTGTTTGTTTTTTAACTATACAAAGACATTTGACTGTGTGGGTCATGACAAATTGTAGCTAACACTGAGAAGGAGAATCCCAGAACACTTGATTGTGCTCATGAAAAACCTATACTTAAACCAGGAAACTGTTGTTTGAACAGAGTAAGAAAACACTGCATGGTTCAAAACTAAGAAAGAAATGAGTCAAGAATGTATCCTTTCTCCATATCTTTGATTTTTATATGAAGAACAGATTATCTGGGACTTTATGAAGAATAACGTGGCATCAGAATTGCAGGAAGACTCATCAACAACCTATGTTATGTAGATGACTCAACCTTGCTTGCTGAAACTAAGGAGAATTTGAAGTATATGCTGCAGGAAGTCAAAGACTGCAGTCTTCAATATGGATTGCATCTCAACATCAAGAAAACAAAGATTCTCACCACCAGGCCAATCAGCAGCATCATGATAGATGGAGAAAAGATTGAGGATGTTAACAATTTCATCTTACTCATATCTCAGCAGTTAGGAAATTAAAAGACGAGTTGCTTAAGGAAAGTGTACTGTCAGAGACATTTCCAGAATGCTACAGGGCAATGATATCAGTCTAGAAAATAAGGTGCACTTGATCTATGTCACAGTCTTCTAAGTTCCTTACTTTGTAGCTGAGAGTTAGACAATGACTAAGAATGATAGAAGAATAATCAATGCCTTTGAGTTGTGGTGCGGGGGAAGAGTACTGAACATACTGAACATGGACTGCCAAGAGAACAAACAGGTCTATGCTGGAGAGGTGAAACCAGATAGCTCTTTGGAGACAGATATTTTAAAGCTCTGTCTCATGTTGTGAGGAGGGTTCAGTTCTTGGAGAAGGACATAGTGCTTGGAAGGATGGTGGGACAGCTCAAGAGAGGAAGATCCCAGACAAGATGGATTTACACAGTGACTATAGCAATAGGGGGAGGTGTGTTAGAGGTGAGATTGGTTCAGGATAAGCAGAGTTCAGGGCTATTGTTCAAAAGGTGACTGAGTCATAGTCGACTTGATGGTACAAACAACAACAACTACACAGCATTATGTTAAAATTCAAGCTCAAGTTATATATAATTAAGAATTGTGTGCATTTTTCTTTCTTGGATAATTCTGAAATAAGACACTATAGTTATCAAACTAAAAAAATTGAAATCTTAGTTTTTTTAATCTAATCTCTGTATGTTTGTCATTTGATATTTTCAGAAGGAATATTGATTATATAAGAATGGAATGAATTGTCTAACACACAGCAATTCTCATCCCACAACTGAACCAGGTAAGATTACAGTTTAGCTAAAAGTTTAGAGTATTGCACATACAATGTAGTTTCGATGATGTGGCACAAGTCCAAATTATTTTCCTTCATTAAAATACCACACTCACTAATAAATACAACATTATAATGGCAAGCAGTTTTCTATTCTTTAAGCCTACTATGTGAATTTTCCACAGTATGTGATTATTAAACATCACTGAAGTAAAGATATTTTTAATTACAAAATGCAAACATCTTCCAGAGGAGTCTTTAGTTCTCCAAAAACAAAATATATATTTTGTATATAAAAGTTTGAAGTCATCAAATGAATTTTTTTCCAGATCAATCTCCATTTGAGATGCTCTTGCTTTGGTGTGTATAAAACTTGAAACTTTTTGTTGATGTTCTTGTTCTGTACCATTCAGTTGCCTCTGAGTCATAGTAACTCTATGTAAAATGGATCAAAACCTTGCTTGACTCCACCAATTTTCATAATTTCCACTGTGTTTACACCCATTGTTGTAGTTACTGTATTACTTCATTTTTTTTGAGGATTTTCGTCTCTTGTGCTGACTTTTCACTTTTCCAAACATGATGTGCTTTCTCAAGGATCTGCCCTCCTAAAAACAAGCCCAAAGTATATGAGACAAAAGTTCATGATTCTTGACTTTAAGGTATATTTTTATTTCACTTTTTTAAAGTTTATTTCACTTTTTCCAAGAGAGATTTGCTATGTTCCTTTGGTAATCCATATTCACTAATTTTTGCCAACTCCACAATTCAAGAGTATCATTTCTTCTATGTCTTCTTTATTCATGTTTCAATTCTCACATGCATGTGAAACAACTGAAAATACTATGTCTTGAAATAGCAACACTTCAGCTTTTAAATGGACTTCCTTGCTCTTTAATACTTGAAAAAGGTTCTTGACAGTAAATTTGGCCATTAAAGTACATAGTTTGATTTCTTTACCTCTATTTCCATGGTTGGTGAGCAAATATATCGAACATTTATTGACAGGTTAATATATTTCAAAGAGATTTCACAAAGAAAAGTGCTTTAGCTTAACTTTTAAGTAACTATCGACTGAAGAGTGAATGCTTTACAACACATGAAAGCAAGAAAGCTGCTGATCTTATCAGGAGAATTACAAGGGAGAAAAAAACCTCTTCAACCAACCTTGAGGATGACCTTTGACCTATAGGAATATAGCTCGCATACTCACTGGAAGTGAAGTGTTGAATTACTTACTTAATTGCTAGAAAAGGATGTCATGGCTTTTTTGTCATGGTTGAACCACCAGAGCTCCTAATTATTCTAGGTACCTTTAGTTGAATTTGCCCAAATTCAATTCACCCTTTCTCCTCTTTGAAGCTCCTTTTTTTAAAAATTTTTCCTTTCTTTCTTGTTTTTTTAACCTTCATGAATGACATCTATAGAATCGCCCAAACTAGATACCCAAAGAGTTAACTTACACCCTTTCCTCTAATTTATAAATAACTGTACTCCTCTGCCAATTTTGTTGTTATGTATCATTGAGTTGGAAAGGACTCATAGCTGACCCTTGGTAGGTTTTCAGAGGCAGTCATTTCATAGGAAGCGACCGTCCATGTTTCTCCAATGGAGTAGCTTGTGACATTCAACCGGGTGCCTTTGGGTTCATAGCACTCTTGACCACTCAGCCACCGGAGCTCCCCTATGCCAACTTTAGCCCTTACACATTTCCAGATATCAAGTTCTTTCTGTTTACACTGTCCTACAAAGAACTTTCATTTCCCCTGCAACTCATTCTGATTAGTACTGTCCTACAAAGAATTCTGATTATTATAGCAACATGTCAATCTATCTCTTCTCTTTAAATCAGTACCCTATGTGTTGCCAGAGCAAATCTAGCTCTATACTTCATGTATAGTCCTCCAATGATTATCTATTGCACATGGGAAAGAGTCTTAGCAGAACAAGTGCCACAGTAGTGTTGTACCTTTCTGTCTAGCAACTGACAAATCTCTATCATCTTACTATATTCAATAATCCTGAATTGCTAGTATTTCTTGCAGTATCTTTTATCGTTATACCTTTGCTATTTGTCTTCCCCACCTGGCTATTTTCCATCCAGTTCTTTAGATTCTGCTTAAGTATTATATTTCTGAGAAGCCACATCAACTCTAAATACACAGAAACACTTGTAAAATATTGATATATAGAAAGGAGGGGGGAAAATCACCATAAACTTTTACCCTAACATAACCACCGGCACTTTTGAGTATGGTTTCATGATTGGAGAAAGACTCATTAACAACTTGTGATATACAGGTGGCAACCTTGTTTGCAGAAAATGAAGAACTGAAGTACTTATTAATGCAGATTAAAGACTATAGCCTTCAGTATGCATCACACATGAACATGCAGAAAACAAAAATCTTCACAACTAGACAAATGAGCTAGCTACTTCATGAATAATGTTGTCAAGAATTTAATTTTACTTAGAACAACAATCAATGCCCATAGGATTTGTAGTCAAAGAGCAATGACATATTGCACTGGGAAAATCTGCTGTAACGGAACTTTTTAAAGTTCTAAAGAGCAAGGATATTACTTTATGGACAAAGATTAACTAGATACAAGTCGTAGTAATTTCAATTACCAAATATGCATATGAAACACGGAAAATATATAAGTAAGACAAAAAAAAGAATGGTTATTGTTAAATTGTGGCATTGCATTATTGGCAAAGCATATTGAATAGACTGTGGACCGCCAAAAGAACAACAACGACAAAAATCTGTCCTGGTTGAAGTGTGCTAAAATGCTTCTTAGAAGGAGGAGGTGAAACTTTGTGTCACAGGCATACTTTATACTTGTAATCAGCAGAAGTCACTTCCAAACATCACGTTTGGTTAAGTAATGTAAATAAAAAAGAGAAAGATCTTAATGATGTGAACGGACATGGTGGCTACAGCATAGTTGCTGTACAGTTGCTGTAACAGCAGTGATTGCAGATGCTGCAGGCTGGGCTTTCCATTGTACACAGGGTCATTATGAGTCTGAACCTATTTGATAATGTGCAAGAACAAGCCATAGTATACTCAATTGCTTGCTATGCATCTGCTAGCTGGACAATGACTAATAATGACAGAAGAAAAATTGATGTCTCTGAGTTGTGGTACCGAAGTAGAATATTGAACATAACAAGGGCTGCCAAGAGAACAAACAGGTTGTCCTGGAGAAAGTGAACCAGATACTCCTTGGAAGCAATTAAGGTGAAATTACCTCATGTATACTTTTGGCATATCATCAGGAGGGACCAGTGTGTGGAGAAGGATATCATACTTGCAAGGGCAGAAGACGCCCCCAAAGAGGAAGACCCTCAATGAGTTGGACTGACACAGGGACTTTGACAATGGAGTTAGGTGTGTTAGAGATGGTGAGGCAAGCTCAGGACAGGGCAAGTTTCAGAGCCACTGTTTCCAGGGTTGCTGAGTTGTCATCGACTTGATGGCACATAAGAACAACAACAATAAACAATAGCAACAACATCCAAGGTGTATCTTTGCTTATACAACTGTAATTCTACTACATTAAAAAATTATTGTGCTTTAATTTCAGATTATGATTTCAGAATTTGCCATTACTTAAGATACACAGTTTAATTGCTACAGTATCTACTGCCATGCTGACTTATTGTAGTTAATGTAGTCATTCTACTATGAAATCAGGTCAATTATCCTGGGTTCAAAGCGTGAAGCATGTTGTATGATGCTCAAGCCTCTAATTATACCTGTGACCTATCTCATAGTCTTTGGATCTCTCCTGTGTAAGAGTTCTATGGATTCTTTACCAGGACATTTTAATAAAACATTGTAAGTTCGAAATTAAACCCATCTACCTAGCATTTGTTCCACCCATCTCAAATTTCTCAAAACTTTTTCTTACCCACAAATTGGAAACTTGCAGGTTTTTCTTTACTTATATTCTTAAGCTCTTCCCAATGAAAATTCAGTCATTAATAGTATAATGATTCTTCGTACCAAGTATATTTTGCTTTTTTCTTCCCCATCTCACTGCCCTTCAAAAATTTAACATATTATATCTAGATTAATGATGTGATTTTTAAATCAATATCTCAACATTCAGGCTCTTCAATTCAATATTCTTTACTTTTACTCCATAACTGTTATTGTTGTCAGTTGTAATCAAGTTTACCCACCTTATAATAATCATATTTGTACCGATTTAAGTTCTGCATAGAGTTTAAATGCCATGACTTTACAGAGGTAAAATGTCCAGGCTGTCTTCTGAGGCACTGATTTGTGGGTTCAAACCTTTTATCTCTTCATAAGTGGATGTGGCACCCAGTGACTGCATTAATAATTTTTTTCAGATATAAATTTGATCATGTCAGTCATTAGATTAAAATTCTTCAGTAGTTCATTGTTCTATAAAAGCAACTTCCAACTTTGTGACATAGCTCAGTAGCTAGAATTTTTACTTATACTGTTTCATTCAAACCAGTTCTTTTACATTTTTTAATATTTTGAATAAAAACCATTTTATCCAATAGAACTAGATGCTCCCATTCCTTAGTATAGAAATATTATTGCTTGAAATTATCTATGAGAAAAATCTTTAATAGTTTGCTCATACTGATAAAATAAAGACCCTTAAGAAGTGATACATTACTTTTATTTGGAGGTTAAATGTATATAAACTTCTCAAGGTTTACTTATTGAGCAAAGGTTAAAAAAATCATACTGCTGCAAACATTGTATTTTAAGAATAACTCACAAAACCACAAGTAGTAATCAACAGAGGCACACATTCATCATTTCAAACATCAAAACTTAATGGAGCCTTAACAGTAAGCAATAATTACCAAAGGAGCACTAAAATGCAGAATTGATACTCAGTGCTAACAATTAATTTTGAAGTTAATTGAAAAGAAAGCTTGCTTTGAATAAGATCATGATAGAGCATTCTTGTGATTTTAAGAGCATTCTGATGGCTTTAATATACGCTACACCTGGTAAAAAGCAATCCTCTAAAATAAATCTAACATTTTTTGAAAAAAATATTTGGTTATTGAGAAGATGCACAGCAAAACATACACCAATCCACAAGTGCAGTTCTGTGGCACTGCTTACAATTCTCACTTCACTTTTCTATCTCCTTTAAACTCACTCCCCTTAGGTTCCTATCTAATCATTTGAGTGCTGTTGACACTGTGATCTCATATAGTTAACGCTTTAAAGAACAGAATGCTCATAGCAGATGGGTTTTTGTGTGTGTTTTGGTTTTTTTTAACTAGTTAGGCTAAATGTAAAGACTTTAGGGGATATTTTGCTTTAATATTAAAAATTACTTCAAGGAACTAGTTTTAGGGGTTCATCTAGCCCTTATGGCTCCAGGGATTATGATGTCTGTAAAAAATTGAATGTCTATTTTTTCATTTTCCCTGTTTGATTGGAATTCTTCTATAGACACCATTCAGGCCTACCTTCCTACCTTCAAGCCTATATTAGGATATCACATATTGCTGGTTCTCCACATTCTCTTCAGTTTCATGCTCTACTTCTATCAATAGGGTGCTAGTGGCCTAGTGAGTAAGGAGTTGCACCGCCAACCCAAGGACACACGGTTTGAATCCACCAACTGCTCTGTGGGGAAAAAAAGATGAGTAATCTCCTCTTGTGTGAAAACCTGCTGGAGGGTCAGCAATGGGTGGTTCTGACTCAATGCATGTAACAACAGCATAACAACACTCCTCGTTGTAGTATAGTAAACTTGTCCCTCATAAATAATTTTTAGCTTTAGCAGCATTTTTTCCCCTCATTTTAGGATTTACTCAGGAAAACTCATTCTCTTTGAGTTGTATCAATAATCATAGCTAATCCTAGATTGGATATCTGAGGTTGCGGAGGTGGTGCTCATAACAGGAGGAGAGTGCCCATAACATATCGGGTTGCTAACCAAAAGATTCAAAACCGCTTAGACACCTGTAAGCAAGAAAGGCAGGTTATCTCTTCCATTAAAGATGTGAAGCTTCAGGAACAGGATGGAGGGTCATGACGAGTCAGAACTGAGTTGACAGCAGTGAGTATAAACCACCTTCATCATAAGACTTACTCCCCTTGACTTTTCTATTTTACTGTGCAGTACCAGTATTACTAAAAGATTTAGAGTCCTGTTAAACATATTTTGCACTTACATCTTGTGAATTTGCTATTTTGTCACATGCAAATCTCATTATTCAAAGTCAGGTGAAATATAGTTAAACATAGTCATTACAAACATTCTGTCTACTACACGATTTTCCTCCACATTTGGCAGCAGCTCCTAGATATTATGTCTTCACTGTTACTGTTGGTAAATACAAATTTATCCAGGTTATATACTGATTATCTGCCACCCTTGAGATGTCTGGTAGTTTAGCTCTTTCTTCTGTTAATTAGGCTTTGTGTAGCTTAGTGTCAGAGACATAAGTATTTGATGAGTATTTGTTGAATAATTGAATGAATGTTTTGCAGATTTTCTCCTGAGGCCTCAACTAGATCCACAGCTGGTATTTAACTTCCTGAATTGGTACTTAGAATACCTTCTTTCAGCCAGGAAATGATTTCCTCTAGGCTTGCTAGGATCCTAGGCTGGGAGCAGTTCTCTCTTGCTAGAGTGGTCTCAGGTGGAATAATCAGACTCACATTCTTTTTCTATTTTTCATCTATATAAACAATGTCCCTAAAGACTAACTGCAGAAAACAATTTCCTAAATTTAAACAGAAGCTCCAGGTTTTAATGTATTTGTACATCTTTGCTAGTAATATTATCCAACTTTCCCAAGATAACAATGATTTTCATAAAATCAGTAAGATCCAGCCTGTATTATATGTTATATATAAGCCTAAAATTTGAGTTTTATCTGGTAACTATCTGATATGACATTGTCTGCACCTATTGGCAATATTGTGCATCAATACTAAAAAATTATAATCAGGACTTTTTTTTCTTCAGAATACATTTCTTAATGAAAATTCAAACTTATTCCTGTGTATTAAAAAATCATAGCTGATTTTCCACTGGGTTTCCACTGTAAATCTTATGGAAGGAAATTGTCTATTTTTCTCCTTCAGAGACTGGTGGATTTGAATTGCTGGAAAGTGCAACCTTCCTTTAACTCCCTATAGACTAGGCCACCATATCTTCTCCACAGAAAACTAGAGGCTATTAACACTTTTTGTTCTATGAAGTTTCCATCATCCACTTTCTGTCATCAAGTTGATTTCAACTCATAGCCACACTTCATTGAGTTTCTGAGACTGTACATTGTACCAAGAGGACACTGCCTAACTTTCTCCCTCTGAGTAGCTGGTGGATTTGATTTGCCAACTCTTTGGTTATTATCTCCACACCACTTGGTACATAACAATAAGATCTGGAAGCAGAGACTCAAGCAGAGATTTGTACATCGATGTTAACTGCAGTACTAACCAAAAGTTATAACCAAAAAACCAAAAGTTAGGAACAAATTAAATGATCATTAGCAGATTAACTGATAGACAACATGTTTATACAATGGACTATTATTCAGAGCAAATATTAGATAAAAACCTTAGCAGACAATAAGGTTATTTTAATGAGGGATAAATAACTCTGATAAACATTAAAATATTTGTACAAGTTGAAGAATATAACCAATGCTACTATACTATACATGCAGGAAATGTTGAATTGACTATGTTTTGCTGTGTGTCTTTTCCACAAAAATAATTTTTTAACAAGTTAAAAAAGAAAAAAAAATAATATCCTAGGAAACATAATGACCACATGAAGCCTAGAAGGCTATTGAAGCCTATAGTGACTCTTGTAAGCACTGGTGAAGGATATATTTAATGTCACTGAATTGTACATGTAGGAATTGTTGAACTGATATAAGTTGTCAACAATCATAAAAACAAAAGGTATTATTAAAATGATACTGAGGTACGTATATTTAGTAAAAACATAAGGCTTTTTCTGGTATAAGTGTGCTCTGACCTAGAACACACAGGAAATGTGTTGACAATCCAAAGGCACGCAGCTGGAACCCATCAACTGCTCTGAGCGAGAAAGATGGCAATCTTCTGTGAACTTTACAACCTCTGAAAAGTCACTGGTGTGTCATATATAAGTTGGTTCTGACTCAACAGGAATGAGAAAGAGAAAGATATTATTTATTTTTGCCAAGTTATAATAAGTTGTAATCCATTGTTTTAAAATTTACAAATATTAATTTTATAGCATATAAAAGAGGGATTAGAGCAGAGTATGAGAAAGGAGACAAAGAGGGATAGATAAAAAGTAGCTCACAAAGGCCTTATTATTTTAAAGAGGGTCATTTTCTTTTTCTAATTTCATTGAAGTTGTCAAATATTTCAAGGTAGCAGGTGACATCAGATTTTCATTTTAATAAAAAAGTAAATAAAATGGAAGTGGTCAAAGTGGATATTTGAAAATAAGTTATGTAAAACAGAGACAAAAGATAATAAAACTTGAAATAGGGGAATGTAGATTAGAGAATAAAAACAGATTTGAAAGTTAAGTACTCACAGTTAAAATTTTACATTTATTTATATGATTATTTTATTAATAACTACTTTTGTTTAAATGTAAAACATGAAGACAGGATGGACCATGTCCAATTTCGTCCAACATTATGCATTCTGTGCCCAACACTCTTATCAACACAGAAGTACCTAATATTTACTAAATTAATCCTATCATGACTGAATTTAAAAATTGTTGTTGTTTTTATGTGCCGTCGAGTCGTTTGCGACTCATAGCGACCCTATGTACAACAGCCCTAAACCCTGCTCTATCCTGTGCCAATCGCATTGCCTCTGACACATATTGTGTATGGAGCACTATATTAGACAGTGAAGATACAGTGATCAGCAAGAAAGAATATTGTTGTCAGGGAGTAATTTTAGAAAGAGGAAAGGCAATAAAAGAAGATAATCTGCAGCAATAATAAAGCTGCAAAGAAGTTACAATCAGAGTTTTGGAGAGGTCCTACGGTTGGAGCAACTGCTTTAGATTGGAAGGTCAGTGAAGATCCTTCAGAGCAAGTAACATTTGACTTAAGATTTGGATGATAAAAAAAGAGCGAGTTTCGGATGGGTCTGGGAGCAGAGTGTTCTAGACAGAAGGAAATGAATAAGCGAATTAGACATATTTGACAGAACTTGTTGACTGATTGGATGTGGGAGTAAGAAATAGGCCTAGGATGATTCAGAGGATCTAGAAAATGTTATTTCTATTAACTGAGCTAGGGATACTGGCAAAAGTACAGAGAGTGACGTAAACCAGCTCAGCGCTGGAACCATTAACTTTCGGATATCTGTGAGGCCGTGAAATAGATGGGATGATAAAAGACACCTCTAAGACACTACGAGCAGAAAAACTATATAGACCACAACTTTAGAAGATTTCAATAATTATGCTTTCTGGCTGACACTTCTTTTTTTTCCACTTTTTTTTTGTGTTCTTGGTTTGTTTTTATTTTTTTAATAGATTTTTAAAAATTTTCTACTAGTTTATTTACAAAATTCAAATACACTTCTTAAGTGACAGCATCTTCAGTTAACTATTTCCAGCAGGTCTTCAAACTGGTTCATTCCGGCGTGACCTTCTCAGAGGAGTTTACATTTCCTCTCAGTATTCCAAAGATACTAAATAAGAATCTACATTTTAGCAAGATCACCATGTAATTTTCACACATAACTGGATTAGATGGATTGATTCAGTAATGGGGGCAATAAAGGCAGGTGTGTTGGAGTCAGTGAGACTGGCTTACGACCCGACCCGGCAGGCTTCAGAGCTGTACACAGGGTTGCTATGACTTGCAAGCCACTCAGTGACATATAAGAACAGCAGCAACAACAACTGGAGATCTTGCAAAAATGTAAATTGTGATTTGGTATATCTGGGGTAGGAATATTAGTTTCCAGCAAGGAACTGAAACAAAATGAACTAGTTTAAAATTTTAGTATTAAAATCTTCCAAATACCTGCTGCAAGTCAAAGAGTTCTAATGGTGAGGTCCATAGTGTTAGGCACAGCTAACCAGAAGACTGCAGTCTCCAGTGCTTGGAAGAAATACAGACAATATCTGCTTGATGAGATTTATAGCTTCAGAGGCACAATGGAGTTAGTCACATATAAGGATGGACTTAATGGCAGTGAGTTTAGTTGTTTTGGGATTTTTTTACAGCCAGTATACTCTATTCTGGTAACTATTAATTTTAATATAATATTAGAACTTGGATTTGCTAAATGACAATGTTTTTTTGGCTGTTAGAGGCAACTGAATAAGTTCTCTTGGTGACCCTGCAAACAAAATGAAAAATTTCCAGTTACTTTACCAGCCTTATGACATTGTTATATTTGAATCATTTCTGTAGCCAATGTATAGGTCCATCTCACTGAGGGTCTTTCTCTTTTTCACTGACCCTCTGTGTTATTGAGCATGACACTTTTCTGCTAGGACTTTTTCTTCCTGGTAGTATGTTTAAAGTACGTATGAAGAAGTCTCATCATCTATATTTCCAAGGCTGGCTATATTTCTTATAAGACAGATTTGAATGTACAAATTCTTCTGAAGTCTTCCTTGCTCATTTGAATGTGGTATGACTTAAAATACCACAACTTAGGTCAGGCCCATCTGAGTTCTAAAATTGATACATTTCCTTTTCACAATTTAAAAGGGTCCTTTCTGATGTGCATTATGTAATTTCTTGAGTATTTTATATTACTATTTTATATTACAAGAACATTGACTATGACTCTAAGAAAATGAATTTTTTTTTCTGACATCATAGTGATGTAGTGAATTATACGTTAGGCTGTTAATTGAATCTACTGGGGAAAAGATGAGCCAATTCTATTGTGTCAAGATTTACAGCCCTGGAAAATCAATGGAAGGTCAAGTAAGTCAAAATCAATTCGATGACTATTGATTTTTCTGATACCATGGTGTTGCTTATTTTTCTAATTGTGATTATTTTTTCCCTCTTATGTAATTCATATTGAAAGTTTTATATGGATATCTAGTGGTGCAGTCCATAGGAAGTTGTATTGTTAATGTAAAAGCATCACTTTTCTGGCACCTTCATAGGAGAAAGGTACGAATTTTCTTCTGGTGTGATCTTCAACCTTCAAAAACCTTCTGGAGGGTCATTTTCTACTCGACAGCAAAAGATGATGATGATGATGATGATGATGACTGAAGGCTGTAATCTTTGCTCTTCATCAGTAAGTGCTTCAAGTCCTTTTTGTTTTCAGCAAACAAGGTTGCTTTATCTTCATGTAAGATTTTTAATGAGTCTCCGACAATCTTAATACCATGTTATTTGTTTTATAGTTTCTTGGTGCATTTGCTCAGCATAAAGATTAAACAAGCATAGTGAAAGGATACAATTCTGATCCAAATCTTTCTTGACCTTAAAACCACACAGTGTCTCCTTGTTCTGTCCAAACAAATGCCTTTGGTTGGGTGTAGAGGGGAATTTACTTCATAAAGTGGCTTTAGGAGACATACATATATTCAGTGGAAATGTCTGATCATTCCATTTAGCTCAGCTTACTGGCACAGAAAAGACAGTACAGTTTTTCAAATATTATTTAAATGTAAATAGTTGGAGGAAAAGTTTTGTGGTTTTTTTTTTTTTTTTTTAGGAGGGTCCAAATGAATAACTTACATCCATTTAAAGAATTTTCCCCCACATATCTGAATTCCTTTTTTAACTTTGCTAGCTCCTAGGAAGAACAACAACAACAATGTGAGTTAATCACATTAACAATGTTTACTTTTTTATAATTTGGTTAAAAAACCCCCCCTCCTATAAACGATTCATTCACACTTGTCAACGATAAGTCATAAACAATGTCAGAATTCATTGAGTCAGATTGGCAACAGAAAAAAAATGAAAGGGACTAAAATTATTTTCTAAATTCATAACAAAAGCCAGCCTAAGTGAGAAGACAGACTATTCAGTTCAGTTGCAAATAATATTGGATCTACTAGTTTATAATTAAGTATAACATGTTATTGTTGTTGTTGTTGTTATGTGCCATTGTTGCTTGCAACTCATAGTGACATTATGTACAACAGCTCTGAAACCTGCCCTACCTTGGGCCAGTTTCACTGACTCCAACACACCTACCTCCATTGCCTCAGTTATTTTATCAAGCCATCTCATTTGGAATCTTCCTTTCCTGTGGTTTCTCTCCACCCTTTCCAGCATAATGTCTTCCTCCAAGGACCGAATCCTAGCCGCATGCCCAAAGTATGTGAGTTGGAACTTTAAAATCCTAGTATTCCAGGAGAAACTTTGTTTCACCCTCTCCAACACAGACTTATTTGTTTTCTTGGCAGTCCAAGGTATGTTCAAGATTCTTTTCAAGCACCACAGCTCAATGGTATTGATTCTCCTTCTGTCACCCTTAGCCATTGTCCAGCTCTCTGATACATACCAAGAAAGTGGGTAGACTATAGCCTGGATCAGGTGCACCTTAGTCTCTAGACAGACATCCTCGTTTTTCAGTACTCTGGAGAAGTCCCTGACAGCGGATTTTCCAAGTGCAATTCTTCTTTTGATTTTCTGACTGCTGGTGCAGCGAGTATTAATTTTGGAGGCTAGTGAGCTATAATTGTTAACAACTTCAATCTCTTCGTCTCCATCTGTCATGGTGTCACCAATTGGCCCAGTGGTAAGAATCTTTGTTTACTTGTTGCTGAGTTTCAATCCATATTGAAGACTATGGTCCTTGACTTTTTGTGGCAAGCACTTCAGGTCCTCCTCACTTTCAGCAAGCAAGGTTGTATCATCTGCATAGCGTAGGTTGCTGATGAATGTTCCTTCAAACCTGATGCCACATTCCTCCTCATAAAGCCCAACAGCCAGAATGTTCTGTTCTGCATATATATATATTTAAAAGATATGGAGACAGGACATATTCCTGACACACTCCTTTCCTGATTTTGAACTATGCAGTGTTTCCCTGCTCTGTTCTGAGGACTGTTTCCTGGTCCAAGCATAAGTTTTGCATAAGCACAATCAAGTGTTCTGAGATTCCCATTCTCCTCAAGGTTAGCTTGTTGTGACCCACACAGTAAAATGCCTTTCCAAAGTCGATGAAACACAGATAGACATTCTCTAGTACTTTGTTTTCTGCCAAGATACATCTGACATTGATGATAATGTCTCCAGTGCCATGACCTCTTCTAAACTCAGCTTGTGTTTCTGGTAGTTGTGTGTACTTTTCCATTCATTTTGGATTGACTTTATATATGTAATAAATCAGCCACACAGGTATGTATGTGGTTAAAACACTATATAAGAGTAGTTAAAGAAAATGAATTAAAATCATGCAATAACCTTGTACATAGTTTATTGTCTGCAAACAGACAAGTAATTCAAATCCTCAATTGTGGCTAACCTTGAGAAAAATGGAAATCCAAGAACACCCGATTGTGCTCATGCAAAACCTATCCTTGGACCAGGAGGCAGTTGTCAGAAGACAACAAAGATATTCTTCATGGTTCGAAATCAGGAGGGGCGTACATCAGGTGTGCGGCCTGTCTCCAAACCTTTTCAATTTATATGTGGAACAGATAATTCAGCAGGCTGAACTTTATGAAAGGAATGTGGCATCAGGACTGGAGGAAGACTCATCAACAGTCTGCATTGGTAGATGACACAGCCTTGTTTTCAGAAACTGAGAAGAGCCTGAAACATTTGCTGCAGAGGATCAAGGACTGCAGTCTGCAACATGGACTGAAGCTCAATACAAGAAAATGAACGTTCTCACCACTTGGGTCATTGGTAGCATCATGAGAGATGAAGAGCTTGAGATTGTTGACAATTTCAGCTTGCTTGGTTCCACAATCAACACTCATAACACCATGGGCATCATGGCACTAGCAGTTAGGAAATCAAATGACAAATTGCACTAGGAAAATCTGCTCTCAGGGACCTCAAAAGAGTGCTAAAGGGCAATGATGTCTGTCTAGAGAGTAAGGTGAACATGATCCAGGACATGATCTTTACAATTATCTGTCATGCATCAGAGAGCTGTAAATGACCAAAGAGAACAGAAGAACAATTAATTCCTTTGAGGCCATAGTGCTGAAGAAGAAAATACCAGAAGAGCTAACTGGTGTGTCCTGGAGAGGGTGTTTCTTGGAGGCAAGGATGTTGAGGCTCTTTGGCATGTTTCCCGGAGGGACAGTCCTTTGAGAAGGAGATAATGTTTGGAAGGGTAGAGGGACAGAGCAGGAAAGGAAGACCCCAGATGATATGGATTGTCATTGTTACTGGGGTAATGGGATAGGCATATCAGAGAAAGTCATATTGGCCCAGCATAGAGCAAGGTTCAGAGCTACTGTCCATAGGGTCGCAATGAGTTGCAGTGACTTGATGACACATAACAATATCAACAACAACAACTAGTACATTTATAATAGTGTTCTTTATCTATGTAAATATTATGTACTATTTATGCCACGGTTGCGGACCTTTAGTAGCACAGTCCGGAGAGAGCCACACTGCTAGCAGAAAGTTCATGTTCTCCAGAGGTTTGTATCTACTAGTGGCTCCATAGAAGAAAGACGGGCATCTCTTCCTGTGAGATTTATAGGCTCAGAAATCAACTGGAGGTTCAACTATGAGTAGGTACCAACTGAGAACCAATGAATATGAAGCAATTTTTAGCAGAAACACACAATTTTATATAAAAAGTAGTTGGTAAAAAAAGCAAAGGCCCTGTGGAGATGGCCATATCTTACTTTAATCAACTTCACAAAGGAGAACTTTCTCCATCAACAGTATCAACACAAACCTAATTTTGAAGAAGTCAGACATGGCTTCCATGTTCCCAAACCTCTTTCTACCCATCCCAATACCAATCTTATTCCTTTACTGGGTCTAAAATCTGATGCGGTAGCTCAAAGACCACATAGAATCATACTGGGGAAGTTAAAGGTTATAATCCAGATTAATAACAAAATATAATTAAGAAAGCTTCCAACATGTGCATGCAGGTAACTCAGACTCGACCTTCATGGTTTTAGGCCAGTGTTCCCAAGTCTTGCCAATATTAGCTTTCTAACCCCAGTTGTAAAAAATGTTCTCAGTACTGTCAATATTGGCTCTCTGCCAAACCCAGGTCCTATCTCACATCAAATCTTCAGTTTGGCCACATGTGTTGCTGCTGTAAATGTAGCTAGAGCAAGAAGGGCATCATATATTCGCTTGCTTCTTCTTCAATGGTGCTGGGAGACCTGTATTTTGTGGCTGACTGGCTCAATTCAATGGCAAGACTAGCCAATCTCCTTGTAGACTGTTGAGACTAGGCAATCCTTTTGTGGAATGGTAGAGAGCCAAACTCCTTGTGGATAGGCTAACACATGCCATTCACATATTCCAGCCTGTCTAAATAGTAGAGTCAAATAACGAATAGAAAAAGTCATACTAAAGGATATACTCCAGAGAGAGTAGTGTATTTGGACTGATTCTGATGAAATTTTTTAGTAGATTAGTTTAGGAAAGAAGATCTGGTGCCACAATCATCAAAATATTGGACCCTGAACCCAAAATTCAATAATTCAAATCTACCAATCCTTTTATGGGAGAATGATGAGGCAGTTTGTTTCTTAAAAGATTCCCGTCTTGAGAATTCTTTGAGGAAGTTCTACTGGGTTCTTTGTGGTTGCTTTAAGTCAGAATTAATTCAAAGGCAGTAGGCTAAACTTTTTGGTTTGAGTCTGGAACAGGGTGGGGGGAATTGATTTCTGTTTTTAAATAGTGACATTCATTTCTATTCATCTCCATCTGCTACTGGAGTTGAAGATGCAATTTATAGTTGCAAACACATTTGTTAAAGTTTATCCTTCCTGTATCTCTATAGAAAGTATATTCTCCTTGCCTTAATAATTTTATTTTCTTTAAACATCAAGTTTTAATGTGAATACAATACAAATTTTACTGTCTTTTATTTCTTGAATTTTTTTGAATCAATTATCTCCTTTATTCCAAAAATAAATATTTCAGTTTTGAACTGACATATTTCTAATCACATTAAGCACAGAGAAGAAATACAGTTCCTTTGGAAATTGTGAACACTTGGAGGAAAGAATCCTGTTCAAAATAACGAAGATGGGTGAGTACTGATGCCAACTGATCTATGACCAGAGACTCCTCCCCTGGCCAGATGGACCAATTTCAGGACACACACACAGACTCACATGCTGCTCTGAAGTCTGAAAGGCACATGGAGTGGACCCTAAGGTGTATGGCACATTCACCACTTGTCTACCATTGTGGTGCCTTATACGTTGCTGTGGTGCTGGATGTTGTGTTATTAGTAGTTCAAATATCACTAAGATACAGGATATATAGTAGACAGAAAGAAATTACTACTTTGATTAAAGACTGCCTAGAGCTTCCCTGTCAATCCAAAGGCACATGATTGAAATCCACTGCTCCAAAGGAGGAAGACGGGCAATCTCTTCTCGTGCAATTTGCTACCTCAGAAAACCTACTGGAGGGCCAACTATGGGTTGGTTCCCACCTAACCTTAAACAACAACAAATGTTGGAGAAAAGCATGGCACAATCATACTCTTAGTTCTCTGGCATGGTGCTGATGTATGGTCTATGCCTGACATATCAGTAAGAGAAGACTGCATTCACACTCTGGGTCCCTTCCTCTCCATTGTCAGGATAACATCCTGACTGGTGCCTGATATTGTCTATTGTCAAGAACTGCATGAGCTTACAGCCCATTGCTGAGCCCGAAAAACATGGATAGGAGTTTTGGGGTCACGAAGAGGAGGAGAAAGTGTATATTGTGAAAATGATGAAGTGTTTTAAAATAAGGAACTTTGGGATATTTTTTACTCTGCCTTTTTGTAGTTAATTTGGTACTGATTTTTTGTGATGCTTAGAATGCCAAATAAGACACTAGTTGATTGGAGGAGATTCGTATTTGTGCTCATTCCAACAAAATGGATTATCCAACAGAATTTGTAAACTATGGAACTGTATTAACTAAAAATTTTGTTGAAGATAATTTTTAAAATGGTTAGAAGGAACTTCTGGAAATCTAGTCTTATTGAATGTCAATCATTGCTTTTTAAAGATATCCTTGCTGATATTAAATGGATCTGAATGAAAGCAGAGAAAAGCAGAAAAGATGTTTACCTGTGTTAAACTGATTATGGAGCTCTGATGGCTTAGTGGTAAGGAGCCACACTGCCAACCCAAAGGCACATGGTTCAAATCCACAGCCTCTCAAAACCCCGTGGAGGGTCAATTATGAGTCTGTCCTGACTGACCTCAGGGTTGGGGGGAGACTGCGAAAGATGAGTTCAATAATGTATACTGCATTGAAACAGATGAGGGAGAGAACTGTTTAAAAGGGATATGTGATTAGGTATTATTGTCATGACAGGAGTTCAGAACAAAGGCTGCATGGTGGAGTGGACATGGGGGAAGGGATTGTAAAACAATGAAGGAATTTTTCTTTTACTTTTCAAAGAGAAGAGTGAACTGAGAGGGGGACGGGTGGGCAGGGAGAAAAGTGCAACAATGAATGAATGGAAATTCAAAGTCTCTGTAAATTTTCATTTAAATTAATAATAATTTAAAAAAGCTGAACATAGAAATTCCATATGATCCAGCTATTCCACTATTTGGAATATACCTTGAGAATATGAGAACTGAGGCACAAACTGAGATTTGTACACCCATGTTCATAGCAGCATTATTCACCATTTCAAAAACATGGAAACAGCCCAAATGTCCAACCACAAGTGAATGGATTTAGAAATTATGGTACACTCACACAATGGAATACTATGCATCATGCAGGAGCAATAA
Organism: Elephantulus edwardii; assembly: GCF_000299155.1. NCBI lineage: Eukaryota > Metazoa > Chordata > Mammalia > Macroscelidea > Macroscelididae > Elephantulus > Elephantulus edwardii. The sequence continues at coordinate 38,178,551 of NW_006399755.1, read as the reverse complement.
CTGTAAATTATTACCTAACTTGGGAGAAACTGGAGAGCATTATACTGAGTGAACTGACTCAGTCCCACAAGGATAAATATAAGACTGTTACTGTAGAATGAGGATAAGGATCTAGGGGGGGTGGGAGAGGCTGGGAGCAGAGGGATGTGGATGTGCAGGGGGAGGAGGGGATTAATCATTGGGTTGTACAATTTGATGGCTGGTGGGATGAGGGAAATTGATAGGATTTGTTCGAATTTGTATTAGAATTTTGTAAACTAATGAAAATAAAAAAAAATTAGCACTCTGATAAATAATCAGTGGGTTGGATTTGATCCATTTCTTGTTTTAAGGAGCTCTTTGTTAGGCAAAAACCTAAAAAAAATTACTAAATTGTATTTTTCATGCTAACTGAAAAGAATTGGAATTTATGAGAAAGAAAATTATGTGTTAACTAATTCAAAGATTTTTGTTGTTGTTAGATGCCATTGTGTATGATCCTATGAACAACAGGTCTGAATCCTATCTTATCCTATCCTGTGTCATCTTCACACTTCTTGACATCTTTGAGCCCGTTGAGGCAGTAACTATGTAAATATACCTGGTTGAAGGTCTTATTTTCCTTTATCAACCCTATGCCTTCCTAAGCATCTTGTCCCTTTCCATGGATTAGCCCCTCCTAGCAACATGCTTTAGCACTTAGTGGGTACACGAGGGATGTGTTCTGTCTCCATACCTTTTCAACCTATATGCAGAACAGATTATCCAGGAAGCTGGGCTCTATGAGGCGAAATGTGGGGTCAAGATTGGTGGAAGACCTATCAACAATCTGTGATATGCAGATGACACAATCCTGCTTGATGAAACTGAGGAGGACCTGAAGTGCTTGCTGCAGAGGGTCAAGGACTGCAGCCTCCAATATGGGCTGAGGCTCAATGTCAAGAAGGCAAAGATTCTCACCACTGTACCAATTGGCAGCATCAGGATGGATGGTGAAGAGATTGAGATTGTTCACAGCTTTAGTTTGCTTGGCTCCACAGTCAACACTCTTGGCACTAGCAGCCAGGAAATTAAAAGACGCATTGCGATGGGAAAGTCTGCTGTTAGGGACCTCTCCAAAGTACTGAAGAGCAATGAATGGTGTCTCTGTGGAGACTAAGGTCCATCTGATACAGGCCATGGTCTTAGCAATCATTTGTTATGTATCAGAGAGTTGGACAATGACTAGGGAAAGAAGGAGAATTGATGCCTTTGAGCTGCGGTGCTGAGAAGAGTATTGAAGAGTACCATGGACTGCTGTGAAAACACTCATCCTGGAAAGGGTTAAACCGGGTAGCTCCTTGGAGGCAATGATTCTGAGGCTCTGTCTAATACGCTTTGGACATGTTGTAATGAGGGACCAGTCCTTAGAGAGGGACATCATGCTTGGTAGGGTGGAGGGACAGCACAGGAGGGGAAGGCCCTTTATGAGTGGATTGATTCAGTGACTGGGATAATCGGGATGGGAGTGTCAGAGACAGTGTGATTGGTACAGGACAGAGCAGAGTTTAGGGCTGTTGTACATAGGGTCGCTATGAGTCGCAAGTGACTCGATGGCACATAGCAACAACAACAACAGCAGCAGCAACATGCCTGAAGTATGTGAGGTGAAGCCTCTTTGCTTCCAAGGAGTACTCTGTATGCACCCTCTCTAAGGCATTCCCGTTTGTTCTTTTGGTAGTCCAAGGGATGTTCAGCACTCTTCTCCAGCACCACAGCTCAAAGGCATAAATTCGTCATACTTATCTTTGTTCTCAGATGCATAGCAAGTTATTGGAAAGACCATGGGCTGAATCATATGCCCCTTAGTCCTCAAACTAACATTTCTCCTCAATAACATGGAGAATTCCTTAACTGCAGACTTTTCCAGTGCAATATATCTTCTAATTTTCTGACTGCTGGTACCAAGGATGTTACTTGTGGATCCAAGTATGACGAAGTTGTTGACAGTTTCAATATTTTCTCCATCTTTCACAATGCTGCCTATAGGTCCAGTGGTAAGGATCTTTTTTTCCCCCTAGACATTGAGATACACTTCCTATTGAAGGCTGTATTCTTTGATGCCCTACAACAAGTGTTTCAAGTTCTCCTCAATATCAAAATAAAAGTTGTATAATTTGCATAACACAGATAATTGATGATTTTCCCTTTGGTTCTGATTCCACATTACTCTTCATAGAGTCTGGCTTCTCAAATAATTTGCTCAGCATAAAAATTGAATAGGTATAGGAATACATATAGTCAAGTTGGATACTTATCCTAAGGATCTCTGGTGGTCTAATGGGTAAGGAGTTGTATTGCCAATCTACTAAAAGGAGACTCACATCCAACAGCTGCTCTGACTTAGAAAGATGGGAAATCTCCCATTAGACTCACAGCCGCTGAAAACTTACTGTGCATAACAATTATTCTAGTGCTTTTCTTCTATGCACAGAATCAATAAAATATTCTATTTTTACCTTTTTTCCTTATCACAAATGATCATTGAATTGTTATTGAAATGTTGTGTTTTCTTTACTAATCGGAAGAATAACTAAGAAAATATTGACAGGAAGGAAGAATGAGGGAGTCCTGAGAATGTTGTCTGTATGGAGTTGCACTTCTAACCCAAAGGCCACACCTCTCTGGAGGTTCTAATCCACCAGTAGCAACTCCTTGGGAGAAAGATGGACAATCTCCTCCAGCACAATTTTCAACATTGAAAATCAAATGGAGGAGATTCAGCTATTAGTTGATTCTAACTCCAAGACAATGCATTTTTGTGTTTATAAGTTACAATGACACACTTTTGAAGTATTAATCATAAATGCCAACAATAAAGAAGTCTATAACAAATCAATACAAAAGTCTGGTAGTAAAATACTCATTCACACATTTTCTTCAATTCAGAATCTACTCATAGCTGAGCCTTCATTAGCATTCCCAGGCTGGAAATCATATGGGAGGAGATTGTCAACCTTTCTTTAGAATTACTGGTGGATGAGAACCACCAAAAAGGTGTGATCTTTGGGTTAGAAGCATAAATCCCTATTGACTATGTCACTGTATTGACTGTATCACACAGCATTCATGAAAACATCCATAATATTAAATTAGTTATTTTTCTTATTCATCCTTCTGTACTACTTTGGTTGTTTGAATTACAAAATTGGATTACAAAAGTTGTGACTTTCATCTGCACTAAAATACATGCAGGAGAAAAGCTACTCTTTGTTCAATAAGTATGCTGTCATCCACCTTGACCTTATATACCCTTTTTACTTTTTCTTCACAGCACATTGTGACCTACTGTCTCCACTGCCACTGCCCTCACTCAGAACACTCTTTGTCTGATACTAATTATTATAAAAATATGAATGAGCAAGTGTAGAAAAACTAACATTTACTCATTTTTATAATAAAATTTATTTTCATTATGATTTTAATGACAGTTTATAGAAAAGTTAGATTTTCATTCATTCATTGTTGCTCATTTTACCCTCTCTCCCTCCCTTCCCCCAAGTTCACTTTATTAAAATATTAATTCATTGTTGCACTGTTACTTCCCCACTCACCACCCAATCCCCTTTGCAAAGTACTTCTTATTCTGGGTTGTTGTCCTAAGTATAATGCCTAATCATATATTCCTCTTAAACAGTTCTTTCCTTCATCTGTTCTAGTACAATGTTCATTTTCTATCCACTCTTATTCTCCCAACCATCCCATGTCAGATCTGCTTTATAACAGCAGTGCCATGCAAATTTGGCCTTTTGTGCCTGAGATATTGCACTCAGCATAATTTTCATATGAACTGGAATCTGGAGACATAGTTAAGACGTGTAAAGCATTCTCACATAGCACAGCATTCTGGTTAAGAACAATATTTCTAAATTGTTGTTATTGTTACATGCTGTCAAGCTTGGCTTATAAAGAGTCTATGAATAATAGATCAAGATTTTGCCCTATCCTGTGCCATCCTCATCATTTCTGACATACTTGAACTCGTTGCTGCCATCACTGTGTCAATCTACATGGTTGAGGGATGACCCCTCTGAGCCAAAATCTTTCCAAGTATGATGTCTCTTTCCAAAGAATAGCCAATCCTAACAGCATGCCAAATGTATGTGAGATGAAGTTTCACCATCCTTGCCTCCAAGGACCACTCTGGAAAACTTTCTCTAAGACATTCCAATTTGTTCTCTAGGCAATTCATGAGATAATAAGTATTCTCCTCCAACACTACAATTAAAAGACGGCAACTATTTTACTTTCTTATTTATTTTTGTCTAGCTCTCAGTTGTACAGCAAGTGACTAAAAAGACTATATAGCATGAATCTAGTGTACCTTAGTATTTAAAGTGACATCACTGTTTCTTACTTCTTTATAGAGGTTCTTGACAGAAGACATTTGCATTACAACATATTTCTTCATTTCTTGACTCTTGGTGTTGGTTTTGGATCTCAGTAAGATGAAGTCATTGATAATTTCAATCTTTTCTCCATCAAGCATGATGTTGCTGATTGACCTGACGGTGAAGATATTTTTGTCCTTTTGATTTTGATATGTAAACCATATTGAAGGGTGTTATCATTGATCTTTTGTGACAAGCTTCATGTGAGCATAATTAACTGTTCTTGGATTCCCATTCTTTTCAATGTTGACCATAGCTTATTATGACCATACAGTCAAATGCCTTTTCATAGTCAATAAAACACAAATGAGACAGAGAACAATAGTCAATGAAGTATAAATGAAGTGGATGAAATTAGAGAACAAATGACCAAATTTTGTATGTTCAATGACTTGCTTATTGCAAATCTCTTTCTAAAGTAACACAAATGATGAATGTACTCTTAGACCTCACCTGCACAAGAAACAGACTGACTAAAGTGTGGAAAGAATCATTGTAGAGGCTCAATATCGGCAGTCAAATCAGATCAGGTGGTTACTGTGGACAGACCATCAATTAGTTCAAACTGAAGCTGAGGAACATGAAAACAAGTCCACAAGAACCAAAATAGGAGCTTGAGTCTATCTCACTCAAATACAAAAGTCATCTCAAGTATATTTTTGCGTCACTGAACACTAATGATAGAAAATCAAATGAGTTGTGAGATGCCATCAAGGATATATCCTTAACCAAGTGAGCAAACTGTCATTTCATAAGCAAAGGAGAAAGATAAAACCAAAGATGATGTCAGGAGAGACTGAAAATTTTAGTAGAGTGTCAAGAAGCCAAAACAAAGGGAAGAGATGTAGAAGTAAAAGACATGAATAGGAAATTTCAAAGGGCATCTCAAGAAAAAAAAGAATTTTAATGGAATGTTTCTAAATTGTTAGGAAATTGTTCAAAAGTGCTTAAAACTGATATTTATATGATTTTTTATGGACAGTCTGACAATGAAATTGTTTTATTGAAAACAAAAGGCTTTGAAAGCCTTATAGCTTGTATTTCATAACATACAGAAGAGGAAGAAAAGACCAAAATGGATGTCAGAAGAAACTCTGAAGATTGCACTGGAACGTAGAGAAGCCAAAGCACAAGGAAGAATCCAAGACACTAAAGAGCTGAACAGAAGATTCCAAAAGGCAGCACGGAATGACAAAGCAAAATACTACAATGAAAAATGCGAGGAGCTAGAGTTGGAAAATCAAAAGGGCTGAACTCGTTCAGCATTTCTTAAGCTCAAGGAACTGAAGAGCAAATTCAAACCTCGAGTTGCTACAATCAAGGATGCTTTAGGCAGAATGTTAAATGATCCAGGAGGTATCAAAAGAAGATGAAGGAATATACTGAGTCATTGGACCGAAAGGAATTGGCAGATACAGAAGAATTTAATGAAATAGCATTTGAGCCAGAGCCTATGGTGATGAAGGCAGAAGTTCAAGCTGCTTTGAAGGAAACAGCAAAAAATAAGGCCCCCGGAATAGATGGTATACCAATTGACATCTTTCAGTTAACAGATGCTGCCCTGGACGTGCTCACCAAGTTGTGCCAAGAAATCTGGAGAACAACCACTTGGCCAACTGACTGGAAGAGGTCTATATTTGTTCCCATCCCAAATAACCAACTGAGTGTGGAAACTACAGAACAATATCATTTATTTCACATGCAAGCAAGATTTTACTGAAGATTATCCAAAAACGACTGGAACAGCACATCAGCAGAGAACTGCCAGAAGTCCAGGCTGGGTTTAGAAGGGGTCGTGGTACTAGGGATATTGTAGCTGATGTTAGATGGATCTTAGCTGAAAGCAGAGAATACCAGAAGAATGTCATTCTGTGTTTCATTGATTATGCAAAGGCATTTGACTGTGTGGATCATAACAAACTGTGGCTGACTCTGAGAAGAATGGGAATCCCAGAACATTTAATTGTGCTAATGTGAAACCTATACTTGGACCAAGAGGCAGTCGTCAGAACAGAGCAGGGCAACACTGCATGGTTCAAAATTGGGAAGGGTGTACGTCAGGGATGTGTCCTGTCTCCATATCTTTTCAACCTGTATGCAGAGCAGATTATCCGAGAGGCGGGGCTCTATGAGGAGAGGCGTGGCGTTAGGATTGGTGGATGATCTATCAACAATCTGCGTTATGCAGATGACACAACCTTGCTCGCTGAAACTGAGGAGAACCTCATGCACTTACTGCAGAGGGTCAAGGACTGCAGCCTTCAATATGGACTGAGGCTCAATGTTAAGAAGACAAAAATTCTCACCACTGGACCAATTGGTAGCATCAGGATGGATGGCGAAGAGATTGAGATTGTTCACAGCTTCAGTTTGCTCGGCTCCATGGTCAACACTCTTGGCACCAGTAGCCAGGAAATAAAAAAGTATTGCGATGGGAAAATCTGCGGTTAGGGACCTCTCCAAAATACTGAAGAGCAACAGTGTCTCTCTGGACACTAAGGTCCGCCTGATACAGGCCATGGTTTTTGCAATCACTTGTTATGCATCAGAGAGTTGGACAATGACTAGGGAGGATAGAAGGAGAAGTGACGCCTTTGAGCTGTGGTGCTGGAGAAGAGTATTGAATGTACCATGGACTGCCAAGAAAACAAACAGATTCATCGTAGAGAGGATTAAACCAGGCTGCTCCTTGGAGGCAAGGATTCTGGGGCTTCGTCTGACATACTTTGGACATGTTGTAAGGAGAGACAGGTCTTGAGAGGGACAACATGCTGGGTAGAGTGGAGGGACAGCGCAGGAGGGGAAGACCCTCTATGAGGTGGATTGATTCAGTGACTGGGGTACTCGGGATGGGTTTGTCAGAGGCAATGAGATTGGCACAGGATAGAGCATGATTTAGGGCTGTTGTACATAGGGTTGCTATGAGTCGCAAATGACTCCACGGCGCATAACAACAACAACAACAAATTTAAATACTTAGAATCAAATTAGTTAAGATAGTGTTATTATGCTTGCAGAGGTGGAGGGACAATGCAGGAGATGAAGATCCTGGAAGAGATGGATTGACACAGTAACCGTGATAATGGAGGTAGGGGTGATGGAGTCAGTGAGACTGGCTCAGGTTTCAGAGCTATTGTACATTATAGGGTCACTATGAGTCACAGGCAGCTTGATGGTAGATAACAACAACAAACTTAAGATAAATTTAAGTGTTATTTTAAAATTTTAAATTACTAAAATATTTTGGAAATAAATATCAAAAGTTTGAAAGGAGATTTTATCTTGATATAAATTATGGGAACAGTTTATTGAAGCTATTTTTCGCCAAGCAATAATTAATTTTTTAATTTGTTGTTGAGTTATGTGCCATAGAGTCTCTTGCAACTCACAGTGACCCTATGAGAGCCCTACAAGAGCCCTAAACACCATTCTATCCTGTGCCAACCTCACTCTCTCAAACACACTCATTCCCACCACTCCACTCACAGAATTGATCCATCTCATCGAGGGTCTTCCTCTCCTGTGCTGTCCCTCCACTCTGCCAAACATGTTGTCCCTCTCCAAGGACCTCCTTGCAACATGCCCAAAGTATGTCAGACGAAGCTTCAGAATCCTTGACTCCGAGGAGCATTTTGGCTTCACCCTGTTCAGGACAAACCTGTTTGTTCTCCTAGCAGTCCATGGTATATTTTACACCCTTCTCCAGCACCACAGCTCAAAGGCATCAATTCTCTTTCTATCATCCCTATTCACTGTTCAACTCTCCAATGCATAGCACGTAATTGCAAAGACTATAGCCTGGATCAGGTGCACCTTAGTCTCTAGCCTAATGTCATTGCTCTTCAATACTCTTGAGGTCCTTGACAGCTGACTTTCCCAATGCAATTCGTCTCCTGATTTCTGGGCTGCTGTTAACTAAGAGTGTTGACTGTGGAACCAAGTAGACTAAAACTCTTAACTATTTCACTCTCGTCACCATCCATACTGATGCTTCCAATTGGCCCAGTGGTGAGAATCTTTGTTTTCTTGATGTTGAACTTCAATCCACATAGGAGGCTGCAGTCCTTGAACTTCTGCAGCAAGAACTTCAGGTCCTCCTCAGTTTCAGCAAGCAGAGTCGTGTCATCCATATAATGCAGGCTGTTGATGATTTTTCCACCAATCCTGATGTCATATTCCTCCTCATACAACCCAGCATCTCAGATGATCTGTTCTGCATACAGATTGAAAAGGTATGGAGACAAGATACATCCCTGATGGACCCCCTTCTTGATTTTGAACTATCCAGTGTCTCCCTGCTCTGCTCTGATGACGGCCTCTTGGTCCATGTATAGGTTTCGCATTATCACAATCAAATGTTCTGGGATTCCCATTCTTCTCAGAGTCAGCCATAGCCTATTGTGATCAACACAGTCAAAAGCTTTTGCATAGTCAATGAAGCACAGATAGACATTCTTCTGGTATTCTCTGCTTTCTGCCAAGATCCACCTAACGTTAGCTATAATATCCCTAGTACTATGACCTCTTCTAAATCCAGCCTGCACATCTGGCATAATAAAAGAGATGTATATTATATTGTCATAATAATAAGATAGTTTAAAAAAAGATGGTTCATGATATACCAAAATATTCATATTCTTGTTTCATCTTGCTTGCTTAGTAATAACAGAGGAAAAAGTTATATATTTCAGCTTGAAAGGTACTGGTGGGAAAAGGGTATCAGGAAATAACAAGAAATTTTAGGGAAGTAATCTATTCTTGTTTCAATCATATTGCATGTTATCAACTTAAATTAGGTGAAAGTAAAATAGAACTATGTTGATTTATATTTTTAATACTCATTTTGCCATTAGATTAAGAATAACAAATATAATTAGATTTTTCTAATGAGAATGACTTTGTATCACATATCTAAAATCTTATAAATGGAATGACTGTTAGCTCTTTAGAGATAATAAATATTGCTCATGGCTCAATACTGAGTGTTAATCATTATATTTGATTAAAATACATGAAAAACTATTTAAGTTACTGAATTACAACAGAAGCAACAACTACAGCTTTCTAATTTTTAAGGTAAAATAGAATAGCTACTCACTTCCCTAAATCATCTGAGTTAATATTTTCTATTCATTTTTCTACTATAATTTTTTTGCTTAATTTTTATTTCCGTTTTGGATTATATTCTTCCAATGACAGTCTGAACTTTTATTTTAAGTGCAAAATTTTTTATTAGGAATTACAGCTAAGAGGGGGGGGAAGGTGTTATTTTAATGATAACTGAAAAAGAACAGAATTCCATTGAAGTATGGCTTTTGTAACAAATTCAGATAAATCAAGTAACCTTTCCATCAGCATGACAATCTTTTAATGATACTTATAAGAGTAACTTGCAGTAGTTGTATGTGGATATTAGGGACAGCCTCAAGATTTTAGAAACGTTCTCAAGCAGAAGGCGTTTACTATTGTTACATGTCATTTCAGGGCCTTCCTGACAATCATTGTTACGTTCGAGCTTTGTTCCAGCTACTTTGTCAATCAAATATGCTTAGTAAGTTAGAAAAATTAAATAAAAGGTATCTATGGCATTGTGTATTAATAGTATGTGTAAACCATTACAAACTATTTCAAGTGTTTTTGTTCCCTAGCAATAACATTTGGCAATGCAGGAGAGCCATATTGCTTTACAATACACTGTATCTTTGACATTTCTTTTTATAGGATACATTTTCATTTTACATACTGTCATGGAAATTCACTTCATATTAAAAAATACTACATTTGCTTATAAGGCAACATAGTTTAAGAATAAAAGACTAAGGGGTTTTTTTTTCAGTTAGAACTAATCATGTATTCAAACTACTAACTTTTAAAAAAGTAAATAATTGAAGTTAATGGATAACCGGTAGTATCAGTTTAAACCACATCACTCACTATTCTGCAAATATTTTTTAAAAACAAGGATTCCAACAGCAATTTGGCATGCTCAGGTACACTCATCAAGTACAAACTGGCCAAAGTTATTTAAGTGGAATGAGAAGAAACACATTATTTATAATGTTTGTTGTGTTGTTGTTGTGTGCCATCAAGTTGCCTGTGACTCATAGCGACTCTATGTACAATAGCTCTGAACCTGGCTCTCACTGACTCTGACACTCCAATTCCCCGTACTTCAGTTATTTCAATCCATCTCATCCACAGATTTCCTCTCTTACACTCTCCTTCCACTCTTCCAGGCATGATTTCCTTTCTCCAAAGGTTGGCCTCTCTTGGCCAAGTCCCAAAGTAAGCAAGAAGTAACTTCAAAATCCTTGCCTCCAAGAAGAAACTTAGCTTTTCACTCTCCAATACAGACTTGTTCTCTTGGAAATCCATGGTATGTTCAATACTCTTCTCCAGCACCAGAACTCAAAGGCATTGATTCTTCATTGTCCAGATCTCCGATGCATAATAAATAACTGTGAAGAGCATGGCCTGGATCAGGTGCACCTTAGTCCCTAGACTGACACGATTACTCTTTAGCACTCTGGGGAGGTCCCTGATAACAGACTTCCCCAATGCAATTTGTCTTTTCACTTCCTGACTGCTCCTGCCAAGAGGGTTGATTGTGGAGTTGAGCAAACTGTAACATGTTAACTTCAATCTCTTCTCCATTTATGATGGTGCTGCCAAATGGCCCAGTGGTGAGAATCTTTCTCTTTTGGATGCTGAGCTACAATCCATATTGAAGAATACAGAACTTCTCTGCAGCAAATACTTCAGGTCTCCTCCTCATTTTTGGCAAGCCGAGTATGCCCATCTACATAATGCAGGTTGTTGGTGTCTTCCTCCACATTCCTCCTCACAGAACCTGCTTCCCAAATAATCTCTTCCATATACAGATTAAAATGGTTTGGAGACAGGACACATCCCTAACACACATCTTTCCCGATTCTGAATCATGCAGTGTTTCCTTGTTCTGTTCTGAAGACTGCTTCCTGATCCAAGCACAAGTTTCACGTGAGCACAATCAAATGTTCTGGATGCCCATTCTTCTCAAGGTTAGCCACAATTTGTTGTGATCTACACAGACACATGCCTTTGCATAGTCACTGAAACACAGACAGATATTTCTATGATACTCTCTGCTCTCAGCTAAGACCCATCTAATGTTGGCTATAATGTCCTTAGTGCCACAGCCTCTTTTAAACCCAGCTTGCACATTCTGCAGTGCTCTGCTGTTGTATTGTTCCAGTTCATTATTTGATAATCTTTAACAGTATCTTAGTGATACTGTTTGATAATTTACATACTCTGTCAGGTCACTTTTTTTTTTTTTGAATGGGAATAAATATGGATTTCTTCTAGTCAATGGGCCAGGTGGTTGTCCCCCAGATTTCCTGGGACAACAGGGTGAACAAGTCTAGGGCAGCATCTATTTGCTGAAATATGTCAGTTGGAATGCCATCAACTTCTAGGGCTTACTTAGTTTCTTGCCAATTGCTTCAGAGCAGCTTGAGCTTCCTCCTTCATCACCACTGCCTCTTGATCATATACTGTTTCATTAAATTCTTTAGTCAGCCAATTCATTTGGATCTGTAACTCTGTGTACTCCTTCCAACTTCTTTTAATGCTTCCTGGATCATTCAATATTCTGCCCATAGCATCTTTAAGTATTGCAACACACGGCTTGAATATGTTTTTCAGTTCCTTCAGCTTAAGAAAGACCTAGAGAGTTTGGCCCTTTTGATTTTTCTACTTCAGCTCTTTTCACATTTCACTATAATAATTTGTTTTATCTTCCTGAGCTGCCCTTTGAAATTTTCTGTTTAGCTCCTTAATCTTTGTTTCTGCTTCTCAGCACTTTAGTGCAATATTCATCTCTTCTGACATCCATCTCAGTATTTTCTTCCTCCTCTATTTTTGCAATTACCTTTTTTACATTCTTCATGGATGAGTCTCTTAATATCTTTCCACACCTCATCTGATCTTTGTTCATTAGTGTTCAAGACCCCATATCTGTTCCTGAGATGGTCTTTAAATTCAGGTGGGGTAGACTCAAGGTCAAATTTTTGTTCTTGTGGATTTGATTTAACCTTCTTTACTTTTGAATTTGCAAATGAGTAGTTAGTTGATGGTGTGTTTCACTATCAGCATCTGGCCAAGTTTTCACAGTGAATATTGAGCTTCTTTAACAATTTTTCCCTCCACAGATGTAATCGATCTGACACCTGTACATATACCATCAGGTGAAATTCATGTGTATAGTGACCATTTGTGTTTCTTATAAAAGGTATTTTGTAAGGAATAAATGATTGTACAAAATTCTATCATTCTGTCTCCAGTCTCATTTCTGTGACAAAGTCCATGTTTTCCAATTACTGAGCCAGTTTCCCTGTTACCAACTTTTCATTCCAGTCACTCATTATTAAGAATGCATTTTGATCACGTGTTCAATCAATTTCTGACTTCAAAAGTTGGTAAAAATGATCAATTTCGTCCACTTTTGCTATGGTTGTTGAAGCATGTTTGAATGATAGGTGGTATTCGCTGGATTTCCTTGTATGTACATGATCCTTATTCATTTCATAATAATTAAAGGTCATCTGCAGTCAACAAACTTGATGCGAAAATATGACAAAGTCTAACTCAATCATTTCTAGTGCAGAAAGTGAGATACTCACTAGGTACCCATCAAGTGGTAAGCATTGCTCTTGGCACTAAGGCACATTTTTCCAGCATTCTATGCTGTCTTCATTTAGTCAGCATTCTTTGAGAACTTTCCATAAGCCTCACATCATCACCACTAATGTGATATATACATAAAATACAATTTACCATTTAAAAAAATTTCTGTCTTCTTAAGGATATTCTCACAGATGAAAACTTGTCTATTGTGTGGTATTGGTGTCAGAGATGAATAGACAAGAAGGAATATTATCTGTGTTTAGAAATACAGAGAACTTGATATTTGGCTTAGATTTTAAGCTTTCAAACTTTGTGGTAAAGCCTCACCCTCTGATACTCTTATTTTCCGCTCTCTTCCAAATTAGATTTTACAGTCCCAGATTTCAAATATTCTGTTGTAAAATAAATTCCTCTATTTCTTTGCCTCCTTTATCCAGTCTTTATATCAAAACTCAGCCAAACTTTATCATTACTCTGCCTGAGTGTGGAGAAGACTGCTCAATGCTGTTAGTAAATTACATATCAATGCTTCTGAAAATATTATACATAGAGAATATATACTAATAAATAATGCATAGAGTAATATATAGAAATATTTATAATATATAAATAATAGTATCATTTAATATCATGCCATTTTCTAAGATGCCTCCTTTCAATAACAAATTTTTCACCTCAGAGATAGTTATTCTTTCATGTTTTGTCTTGTCTTTTAAAATCCCCAACATTTCCTACATCTTCATTCTCAGCTGCCAATTCATAATTATATTTCAAGAGTAAAATCAAAGCAATGAGTTGAGAACATTTTTATTTCTCTCCTCACAGGTCTATTTTAGCTGTTTGCGTATTAGGAAGGGAGCACTGGTGGCTTAGGGGTAAGAAGTCACGCTGTCAACCCAAAGGCACATGGTTTGAATCCATCACTTGCTCCATGGGAGAAAGATGACTAATCTCCTCCTGTGGAATTTACTGCCTCTGAAAACACACTAGGAGGTCAGCTATGAGATGGTTCCGACTTGATGGTACATAACAACAACAAGTAATATTTAAAAGAATCTCTACTTCTGAGGTCATATCTTCTATCTATGCTCTGTATAACATTCCATCATATCATGAATCATTTGTTATTATATTCTCTCTTTTCTTTCTTTCCTACATCATAGTTTTTTCTGACTAATGGATCATTTACATCAGCTCTTGAAATTATTCTACTAACATTCATTTTAAAAAAGAAAATTCTCTCTTGACACCATGCCTCCCTTTCTGCTTTACGTTACTACCCGCTTTTGTTATATATTTTGTTTTATATTTTGTAGCTAGGCTTCTTGAAGGAGCTGTCTGTACATGCTGTTTACTTTGGATAATCACTATTCTCTCTTGAGTCATTCTAATCAGGCTACACAGAACACACTATTAAAGTGGCTGTTATTAAACTCTCTCATTAATCTCTATTTTACTAACATCAACCATTTTTCTTTCTGTTTTATCTTATTTGACTTCTCAGTTGCTTTTGGCACAATTGGCTCCTCTCTCTTTATAAAAGAATTTCTTCCTTATATGGCACTGAAAATACTTGGGTTTCATTGTAACTCTCTGCCTTATAAGGTCATTTTTCTGACTTATACATTTCAAACTATATTTATGAAGAATACTATAAACTCAACTATGGTACTCATATTCTATATGTATATTTTTGTCCATAACTATCTTACAATTTTAAATATAATCTTTACATTTATAACTCTTACATTTATGTATTATCTCCCTTAAACAAATGATAGGTCTGATTGTCTGCACTTTATTGTTGAATGAAACTTGCCATAAATCTTCCTATTGGCAATATAAAATTTCCTCGCCATAAACTTTCCATTGCCAACAAAAAAAATTGTCATCTACTACTTTTTAAGTTTTCTCTAAATCAAGAAGTTACATCAACACTCATCTAGTATGTTAAACCTAAAGTTCTAAAGTGCTCTATAATTTGTATATTTTCTTACTATATTTTCTGTTCACCTGCAAGGATCCACCACCAAAATGGGTGCAAAGTCTGACCATTTCCATAGAAACAACCCCAAAGACAAAACCATCATCATTTCATATCTTCATTATTTCAATCAGCTCCCAATTACTGTTGTTTTCCAATTTTTGCTTACTTATAGGCAACCACTTCTCTGCAGGGTAACTAGTTGTTGTTGTTGTTATGTGCCATCGAGTTGTTTCCGACTCATAGCGACCCTATGCACAACAGCTCTAAACCGTGCTCTATCCTGCGCCAACCGCACCGCCTCTGACACACCCATCCCGATTACCCCAGTCACCGAATCAATCCATCTCATAGAGGGTCTTCCCCTCCTGCGCTGTCCCTCCACCCTCCCAAACATGATGTCCCTCTCCAAGGACCCGTCCCTCCTGGCAACATGTCCAAAGTATGTCAGACGAAGCCCCAGAATCCTTGCCTCCAAGGAGCAGCTTGGTTTAATCCTCTCCAAGATGGATCTGTTTGTTTTCCTGGCAGTCCAGGGTACATTCAGTACCCTTCTCCAGCACCACAGCTCAAAAGCATCCACTCTCCTTCTGTCCTCCCTAGTCATTGTCCAACTCTCTGATGCATAACAAGCGATTGCAAATACCATGACCTGTATCAGGTGCACCTTAGTCTCCAGAGAGACACTGTTGCTCCTGAGTACCTTTGAGAGGTCCCTAACGGCAGACTTTCCCATCGTGATACGCTTTTTGATTTCCTGACTGCTGGTACCAAGAGTGTTAACTGTGGAGCCGAGCAAAGTGAAGCTGTGAACACTCTCAATCTCTTCATCATCCATCCTGACGCTGCCAATTGGTCCAGTGGCGAGAATCTTTGTCTTCTTGACGTTGAGCCTTAGTCCATACTGAAGGCTGCAGTCCTTGACCCTTCGCAGCAAGTGCATGAGGTCTTCCTCAGTTTCAGCAAGCAGGGTTGTGTCATCTGCATAACGGAGATTGTTGATAGATCTTCCACCAATCCTGATGCCACAATTCTCCTCATAGAGCCCAGCCTCTCGGATAATCTGCTCTGCATACATGTTGAAAAGGTATGGAGACAGGATGCATCCCTAGACTGACTAAAATATAGATGAAATCATGTCTTTTCTTAATCTTGTTCTCAAATGAATTCTACATTCAGAATAGAATTAGAATTTTTAGAATGGTTCAAGAATTACTTCATAATCCTGCTCCACCTGCTTCTCTGACTTTATTTTGTACTCCTTTACTCCTTATTTATCATATACCAGGTACACTGACCTTTTTGATTTCTAAATACATCAACTTTGTTCCTATTGCAAATGTTTTGCACCTGCTGTTATTTTTCTCTAGGATTGTTCTTCTTCCAAAGGTCACGTTATTCTCATTATTCAAATCTAAAAGCAAAAGGTAATGCTTCACCTAGGTCCTTCCAGACCAATGTAGAAAAAAAAGACCCTAAAAATATCTATAGAAAATCACTCTGTTTGTATCATTCAACTACTTTATTTATGTTTATTGTCTGTTTCCTTTCACCAGAATGGAAAGTAATTGAACGATAGTGACATTTCCTCCCTTCATGGATTAATCTTTACAACATATGATTACATTGACGTACATCATGTATATTAGAGTTTTAAACTTTAAACTTAAAAAAAAACACCGCCTTCCAAACAAACAGATTCATTACCAGTTAATTTACAGATACGCCAAACTGAATTTTATATTTAGGGAATTAAGCAAAGTAGAAGGATAATGATGAATGCAGTGTTACATATTTAAATATATACACACACATATATATACATGCACACATGGTGAATATATATATAAGCATATATACACACATACACGCATAGTATACACACACGAGATATATATATATATATC
Organism: Elephantulus edwardii; assembly: GCF_000299155.1. Taxonomy (NCBI): domain Eukaryota; kingdom Metazoa; phylum Chordata; class Mammalia; order Macroscelidea; family Macroscelididae; genus Elephantulus; species Elephantulus edwardii. The sequence goes on along the minus strand of NW_006399755.1, from coordinate 38,161,584 downwards.
ACACATAAATATATATACACACATACGTATACATGGTATATATACACACACACATATATACACATACACACATGGTATATAGACACACACATACACACATGGTACATATACACACGATAGAGATAGCTAGATAGATAGATAGATAGATGATAGATAGATATAGAGATAGAGATAGATATACACACACACATACACACATGGTATATATATTTTTTTCCTTTTTTTTCTTGTTGTTGTGTGCTATAAAGTCGGCACCAACTCATAGCTGACCCTTTCGCAGGTTTTCAGAGAAAAAAACCCAGTAAATTTTATGAAAGGAGATTGTCCGTTCCATGGAGTAGCTGGTGGATTCAAACTGCATCCTTTTGGGATTAATCACAGCTTCTTACTAATACATCTTCAGAGCTCCTAAGACACATATGTTGTTCATGATAATTAAATAAATACTTTTTAATATTGTATTTAGCATAATAAAGAAAAATGTAGTTTTTTTAAAAAAACTAACAATTTAGAAAAGTTTCATCACAATCTTAAGTCATAGGCTTAATAACATGTTTCCTTTATTTAAAATAATTAATTTGTTTTAATGAAATTTACTTTTTAACCTACTCATGCAGCATACTAATTCCTGTCCTATATTTTCCAGAGCAAATAAATCTACTTAACTAATGATTGCTTGTTGTTACTGTTGTGTACCATATAGTTGGAACTGACCCATAGCTGACCTTTGGCGGGTTTTCAGAGTCAGTTAATAGTATGGGAGGATATTGCCCATCCTACTTCCATGGAGCAGCTATCCCAATATTCTTATCAGATTAGTTTTTCCTTTTTATCTTTCTCATAAAATTATGTATATGAATTTTATAATTAGAAATAATAGGTAATTTATTATTATTGACTTAATGTGAATGTTGATGTTATTTGCCAACGAGTCACCTGAGACTGATAAAGATCCTGTATACAACAGTTCTGAAATCTGTTCTATCCTGAGCCGACTTTACTGTCACTCACATACCTACCCTGGTTACTCCAGTCACTGAGTTCAATCCATCTTATCCAGGATTGTCCTTTCTTGCACAGTACCCCCACCTTTCCAAGCATGATGTCCTTCTCCAAGGACTGATCCCTTTTTGCTGCATGCCCAAAGTATGTCAGAGGGAGCTTCGGAATCCTTGCCTCCAAGGAGCAGCCTGGTTTCACCCTCTCCAGGATGAACTCTTTGTTCTCCTAGCAGTCCATGGTCAATACAATATTCAATACTCTCCTCCAGCACCACAACTCAAAGGCATCAATTTTTCTTCTATCATCTTTAGTCATTTATTGTGCTGCTTTCTGATATACAACAAGTAATTTGGAAGACAATGGCAGGGTTCAGGTGTACCTTAGTCTCCAGATTAGCACTGTTGCTCTTTGGTACTCTGGAGAGTTCCCTAATAGCAGATTTTCCCAAAGCAATTTGTCTTTTGATTTCCTGCATCCAGGTATCAAGATTGTTGATCATGCAGACAAACAAATGTGAATGGTGGTGTTGTTATTTAAGTGCCATCGAGTTGTAGACAACTCTTAGTGACCCTATGAACAAAGACCTGAGCACTGTTCATAGAGTTTCCAGAGGCAAGCCATTGTGGAAGAGGCTCCTGCTTCCTAGTTCGTTTTAATCAGGAAGCTCCACCAAACACTGTCCACCGTGAGTAAACCATTATCACATTTGGCACATCAGTATCACAGTGTTTAGCATCACAGCAACCACAAGTTACCTCTATACAGCAATGCACAGACCAGGGCTATACCACATAAAAGAATGTTTGACAAAACCCAATTTAAACCAGGCTTGAGTGCTGCAGATTAAAATCACCCACCTTGAGCTTGGTAGCATAACTTTCTGTCCACTAGGCCAATATAATTCTCTCTATGTTGTCATTGTTTTTGTTGTTAAGTGCCATCGAGTTGTAGATGACTCATAGTGACCCTATGAACGAAAGGCCTGAGCACTGTTCATAGAGTTCCTGGAGGCAAGCCATTTTGGAAGTGGATGCAACTCCTGCTTCCAAGCTTGTTTCAATCGGGAAACTTCACTAAACACTGTCCACCATGGGCAAATGTGAAAAGAAAGCCTATTAAATCACTGAATAAAGTGCATATTTAAATAGAGAGGAATATAAATAGATTCAAGTAATGATTTGGTGGTCTTTTGAGTATAAAATATAAAATTAAGCTTATTGAAATAAACAATTTGTCAAGGTAGAAGTTTCAGTTATAAAAGCTAATAAAAGGTAAAATTAAGGTTAAGTTATTAAATTATTAAAATTAAGGTTAAATTAGTGTGCTACTAGAGTAAAATCTTAAATATGCATCCAAGGATATTAATGTCCCAAAGTTAATATTATGTGAATTTTTATTTTAAATTTGTTTGTGCACTGATCTTAAATGTCAAGAAATAGGTGGAATCTATTGCAATTTAGAAATATTCCTCCTACATCTGCTCAACAGAAAATCAAGCCTTTTCTGAATATATTTTAGGTACTGAAAAAACCCTTAGTTAACCTTAACTTGAGCTTTTTCCTGCTAACTTAAATTTTGGAGGTTTGAATCAATCAACACCTTAGTAGGAAGAAGGTAGTACAGTACACTTCTGTAAAGATTACAAGTTTGGAAACCTTATGGAGACAGTTTTATTCTGTCCTAGAATGTTGCTATGAGTCGAAGTTGCTTGATTTGTTGCATTTATATTTTTGTTTCAGTTGTGCAGCAGCGTGGAGAAATGAAGAAAGCAAAACCTCTTAAGAATTAGACATATGTAATCTGTTTTATATGTCTTATTGAACCAATTTATTAAATAATATGGTAGTTCTTGCTTTATAAAGAGTGCTTTCTTGTTCATTTCTTATTTTTTTAAATTTTATATTGGTTTGCATAAAAGTCTTGCACATTGTATTTAATTTATAAACATTGCATTTCAAACATTCCTCTATTCACATTGTATTTCATGTTACTACTCTCATATATTATGTTTTCTAAAATTAATCACCATTGAAGAGTGCCTTTTAAAGTATAACCAAAACAGGAATGACATGGAAGTTATGCAAAATGCTAAAATCAATTGATTATTTTCCTCAATACTTGTTTAGAATCCACCTCTCTGAGATCATGTCATTAACATTTTATTATAGAAGAGGCAAAAACATGCTGCCGCTTAACTTGACAACTGGACTACAGAATTGGAGCTTCAAAAATATATTCAAGTAATAAAGACACTTACATATATATGACTAAGTTAATTTGGCATTTTAGGTCACACTTGAATAAATTCCCATTGAAATTTTGTAATTTTGCCTTGAAATTATGCCAGCAAAATATGTAAGATATCACACTACGAAGGCAGAATCTATGGCAAATTTGATAGAGAAAGTGACATGAAAGTTAAGAGAGGATTAGAAGTTTTCCAAATAGAAAATAAAGAACACCCCAAGAAAGATGCTTGCAGTTGCAATGTAGTAGCAAGACTATTAGATGGTCAGATTTAGGAAGGTAAAAAGGATTGAGATTAGACTAAGATGTCTCAGCATGCGCATATTTAGAAAGCTCTGAATAGTTTTCTTGAACGTTTAAATGGAAATATGTATGGTATGTTTTAATAAAGTTGTCACAACATATACAGAAAATTGATTTAAATGAGAGAAATGAAGAGGCAGGGGATTGTTGGAGGCTACAAAAAGTATTACTTGAATCCACGATCAACACTCTCTGGTACTAGCAGTCAGGAGACTGCCTTGGGCAAGTCTGCTGCAAGAAACCTTTCCAACATACTGAAGAGCGATGATGTCAGTTTGAAGACCAAGGTGTGTTTGATCCAGGCCATTGTCTCTTTAATTATCTGATAGGTTTCTGAGAGCTGCCCAATTAATAAAGATTACAGAAAAATTGCCTCTGAGCAATTCTCAGATAGATTCCTCTGAGTTGTGGTGTTCAAGAAGAGTATGGAATATTCCATGGACTACCAAAAGAACAAAAGGGTGCATCAAGATTGCTCCTTGGAGGCAAGGATAGTAAAACTTCATCTCATACTCTGGAGATTTTATTAGGAGAGGCTGGTCCTTGCAAAGGAATAACATGCTTGGAAAGGTGTAGGGACGGCCAAAGTGAGGAAGACCCTCCAAGTAGACTGATACAGTCACTGCAGAAATGGGTTTAACTGTATCAGAGATAATGAGGATGGCAAAGGACAGGAAAAGTTTTAGGACTGTTGTTCATAGGGTCACTGTGAACCATACTTGACTTGATAGTGGCTAATAACAACAACAAGACATATATTAAGAATGTCAAGTAGGTCAATGACAGTAGTGGTGTAGTAGGTTTGATTGTTCAAAATGGCCTTCCTAGCCAATGGCTTTGTTTTTCACCACATGGCTGGGTGAACTATGGATGTGAATGAGGTGAATATTACCTTGTAGTAAAAGCAGATGCCATATGGGACTGGCTGAGTTTGACTTTTACCCACTTTATGACAGGGAGCTATCCTCATCAATAATGTCCATATTGTTGTTGTTTTGTGCTGTCGAGTTGCCTGTGACTCATAGAGACCCTTTGCACAACAGCTCTCATGCCTGTCCTATCCTGAGCCAGTCTCACTGACATCTACGCATCTAACCCCATAGCCCCAGTTATCTCATCTGGGGTCTTCTCCTGTGCTGTCCCTTCATCATTTTCCAAGGACTGATCTCTCCTGGCCACATATCCAAAGTATGTGAGACAGAGCTTCAAAATCCTAGTTTCCAAGAAGAAACGTCGTTTCACCCTTTAAAATACAGAGCTGTTTATTCTCTTGAAGGTGCATGGTATGTTCAATAGTCTTCTTCAGGACCACGACTCAAAGGTATTGATTCTTCTTCTGTCATCTTTAGTCACTGTCTACCTATCTGATGCATAACAACTAATTGTGAATACTATGACCTGGATCAGGTGCACCTTAATCACTAGACTGACATGTTTGCTTCTCAGAACTCTGGAGAAGTCCTTGATCTCAGATTTTGCCAGTATAATTTGTCTTTTGGTTTCCTGACTGCCAGAATCATACATGGTAGGCCACATGTTCTTGCACCTATTTCTATGAATCATTGGCTCCAATGTTAATTACAGCTTGATATCACAGATTTACTCACACTTGTGGGATTTATTAGGAAAAAGCACTGGAGAGTAAGGAAAGCAAAGAATAGCAAAACCAGATTTATTCTAGGAATTCCAAACCAGATTAACAAGGCACAATTAATGAAAGTCCAACTTCAGTTCAATAGCACAAATGCAAGAACCCTCTGGTTTCCTCGATCATCTAGCAAACTATCTCAGAGTAGTTATGCGTCAGCTTTCCTATCTATCATTCAGCAATCAAAACCTTTATCTGAGTTCCCAGAGTTTCCCTGGTTACAGTTTGCCAAAGTCTCTTCACATCAGTGCCACAGTCTCCTCATAATATCTCACTACCATTGTCACCATTTTTTACATTCTGGAAAACAAACTCTTATATTGGTCCCACCGCTGTTGATGATTTGCAAGACCATGTTGTCTGTAGTTAAGGTGCTGGATACCATGTCCCCCAGTGGCGGTAACACAATGGCTAGAAGAGCCAATTTTTAAGGTTTCTGAACCTCATACCTTTTTCATGGGAACATGCAAAAAACATGCATAGATGACTAATGAAGGGATTGGTAAGTATTGTCATCTTGAGAGGTTTAAATTAAATAGATTTAGCAGCAGAGAATAGGAATCTCACAACCATCCTGTCAGAAGCAGCAGAGGGTACAACATATGTACATTTGAACCAGAGGAGTTCTGCATGAGTCACACTTAGACCAGAATAGTGAAGGTGTTGATACAGAACCAGAGAACCTAATGAGACAAAATTGAATTAGAACTGCTGCCCACTGGAGCCAGAGCAGAAGGTCTTTGCTAATGGTTGTTGGAGGATTGGGAGAGTGATGGGCATATAACTGGTATGCCTAAAATAACTAACACCAATCCAAAGCTGAGATTTTGATGGTTAAGAAGACCTTTAAACATGCCTGAGGAATTGTTCTGATTGAAATATTATGTCCTGTTTCCAACTGTAACCTCTTAACTATCTAATAAGATTCATTAATGTATGCTCTGTGGAGTATGGGTGGTCACTTGAGTGATTTAACAGACCCAATAGTAGAGTAACAAGAGCCCTGGATAGGACTGTTGATGTTAGAATTGATAGAAGTATGTGTGGGAGCAGGGGACATGTCAGTCCTTATGACAACTGGTATTGTGTTGTGGATCTTTTAGATGAAGACTCTTCTCTGTTATGGAGTTAGTGGAGGTCAGATTTTGCTGCCCCTATACTGTGCCCACTGTTTTTACAGTAGATAATTCACAAAGGTAATGGAAAATAGTCCTTAGATGTTGACATAAATGGATGTTGTCAGTGGATTTGGAACTAAAAGAGACAGAAAAATATTGAAATTTCCAATTTATTTGATTAAGTGAATAAAATGAAACCATAATTTTTATTTTGATTAAGGTTTGTTTTGCTATGAAAATTATGAGTAAGGAATAGAGTATCATTTCAATGTTGACAAGTTTGATATCTGATATCTGGCTACTGGAATAAGGAATAAAAATTTATATTAAAAGGGCAATTTGGAAAGATATAATTGTAATTTATCGTCACAAGGTAATATCTGAGAACCGGAGAGTTCATCTGTTCACTAAGTTCTTTGTGTAATGCTCTAGTCTCGGCCTGTAATACTGAGGTCAATACTAGTGTTCTGTTTTCAGAATGTACTTTAATAAAGATGTTCTATTTCTAGAGACCATGAAACAGTATGCAATCATTCATATAAAATTGTTTGCTCTTGAAAAATTCAAGTGAATCTGTTTGTGCTTTTACTTCCTTATTGGCTTGCATATAATCGCTCATATGCATCGTATTTTGTACATGTGCTTTGTGTTTTATACAATTACTCATATGTTTTTGTTGTTTTTATGTGCTGTCAAGTTGCTTGTGACTCATAGCGACCCTATGTACAACAGCCTTAAACCCTGCTCTGTCCTGCACCAATCTCACTGTTTCTGATACACCCACCCTGGTTACCCCAGTCACTGAATCAATCTACCTTATAGAGGGTCTTCATCTCCTGTGCTGTCCCTCCACCCTCCCAAGCATACGATCCCTCTCCAAGGACAGGTCCCTCCTGGCAACACATCCAAAGTATGTCAGATGAAGCCTCACAATCCTTGCTTCCAAGGAGCAGCCTGTTTTAACCCTCTCCAAGATGAACCTGTTTGTTTTCTTAGCAGTCCATGTTATATTTAGACTCTTTTCTAGCACCACAGCTCAAAGGCATCAATTCTCTTTCTATCGCCCCTAGTTATTGTCCAACTCTCTGATGCAAGTGATTGAAAAGACCATGGCCTGTATCAGACGCACTTTAGTCTACAGAGTGACACTATTGCTCTTCATTACATTGGAGAGGTCCCTAACAGCAAACATGCCCTTCACAATATGTCTTTTAATTTCCTGGCTGATAATGCCAAGAGTGTTGACTGTGGAGCCAAGCAAACTAAAGCTGTGAACAATCTCAATCTCTTAGCCATCCATCCTGATGCTGCCAATTGGCCCAGAGGTGATAATCTTTGTCTTCTTGATATTAAGTGATAACCCATATTGAAGCCTGCAGTCCTTGACCCTCTGTAGCGAGTGCTTTAGGTCCTCCTCAGTTTCAGCAAGCAGGGCTGTGTCATCTGCATAACGTAAATTGTTGATGGATCTTCCACCAATCCTGATGCCACACTTCTCCTCATACAGCCCAATCTCTCAGATAATCTGCTCTGCATACAGGTTGAAAAGGTATGGAGATAGGACACATCCCTGGTGTACACCCTTCCCAATTTTGAACCAAGCAGTGTTTCCTTGCTCTATTCTGACAACTGCCTCTTGGCCCAACTATAGGTTTCGCATTAGCACGATCAAGTGTTCTGGGATTCTTATTATTCTCAGAATCAGCCACAGTTTGTTATGATCCATACAGTCAAACACCTTTGCATAATCAATGAAACACAGATAGACATTCCTCTGATATTCCCTGCTTTTAGCTAAGATCCATCTAACATTAGCCACAATATTTAGCAAAAAATGCTAAAATTATTCATATAGGTTATATTTTCAATAATTAAATATCATTGCTCTATGCTTATTACCCAAGCCTTCCATACCTGCCTCTCCCTAAGAGGCCAGAGGCCACATGAAGCTGACACTAAGTCTCCCAAGACACTAAACGTGTCTGACCTTTCAGTATTTACCATTACAGCAAGTCCAAATGCTGTCCAATTCTGGACCAGAAACCCCCAGTTCATCTGGCAGGTCTGCTCTACCAATCCTGACTTGGGGCACAGAGAAAGCCACAAGCACCCAGAGCGCCTTCCATACCTGCCTCTCCTCAAGAAGCCAGAGGCCTCGTTCAGTGGACACTCTCAAGACACTAGGTGTGGCCCAACCTTTCAGTAGTTTACCTTTCCACGAAGACTTTTATTCATAGGGTCACTAAGAGTCACCTATGACTTGACAACACTTAACAACACAGAGAGAAACCAGTTTACCTAGTATACCGAAAGCGATGCTACCAAGCAAAAGGTGGGTGACTCTAATCTGCAGCCCTAAGGCCTGTTTTTCATTGTTTTTGTTCAAACAATTCTTCTAGGTTGTATAGCCCTGGTGTGTGTCCACTTGCCATACTGAGATAACTTGTGGTTTCTGTGAAGCTGAACACTGTGACACTGATGTGTCAAATGCGATAACGGTTACCCATGGTGGTCAGTGTTTGGTTGTGGGAGTGAAGGCATCCACTTCCATAAATAGCTTGCCTCCAGAAACCTATGAACCTGGAGAAAGGATGAAAGTCACGCATGCAAGTGTGGAGGACTTTCGTTCACAGGGTTGCTATGAGTTGCCTACGACTCAACAGCACTTAACAACAACAACAACAACATGCTTATTATCACCCCTGTCCTTTCAAGGCCCAGTTGAACCTTCCCCTTTACTTCATGCCCCTTCACCCAGTAATCTTTGCTAAACCAGGGATTTTTTCCCTCTTCTCCCTTTTCTGCCCCATCTCTTCTTTCGTTTTTGATATATTACTCAGTCTTAGAAATGATGGATTACTTGCTTTTACTGTTGCTTTATGGATAATTTTAGTTTATATTTTGGCATGCTCTTTACTATCTGAATTCACTATTTACTCTAACCTCACAAAGTTATTAACTTTAATATAAAAAATTAATTAAAAATTATTAACTAGGTATTTCATTAAAATGTTAATATACTTAAGTGAAGAAGAGACTTTTTTTGTATATGTGTCATCATTACACTACTGCTTAAAAAATAGGTTAACATCATACATAATATAGAGTATCTTTGCATTCTGATAAAGACATTTTTAGGACATAAAAGGAAAAATATTAACACACAGATCTGATATTATCTCAAATTTTCTAGTTTCCAGTGTAGACTACTTTTGTTATAAAAATGTCTTAGCTACAAATTATACCAAGCCCTATTTCAAGAAACTGCTAAAAATATATATATATTTCCCAGCTTGAACGTCGTATGACTGACCGTGATTGTTAAAATTAAGGCTGCACTGACTACAAAGCATACACCCATTTAACCACTCATTTGGCTGCTCTTAAGTGAAATAGGACTAAAAGGCCAGGCTAATTCTTCAGTAAGACACAGACTTGATATTTCATGAAACTGGAGCCATAATGCTTTCAACTGTACTGTTATGACAAGCAATTTTCATCCCTTGGTAAATTTAATCACCAGACATTAGATTGGTTGTTGACTTAAGTATGCTGAGAGAAGAAACTTGGATTACTACAGTGTTACTTGACTTAGTTTTCCACTATGCTTAACAAAAGTTCAGCTTCTCATAATATCCTAATTTTAAATATTATGTTCAAACCATTGAAGATTACAGGTAATACAATTAATTCCAAAGAGAGCTCACAGTCTTTGCATCTGTGAATCTATGGAAAGTATAGACTTGTATTTTAAAAGAGAATCTAGTAAGCAGGAGTGGCATCCACTTCTTTTGATAACATGCCTCCAGAAACTCTATGAATTTTGATAAATGTCGATGGTTGTAGAGAGGCTTCAGGTCTTTTGTTCATCGAGTCGCTATGAGTTGTGCTTGACTTGAAGGCAATCAACAACAACAAAGTAATAATATTATAGTAATTAATCATAAAAATGCTAAAAATATGCACAAAGTAATAATTAGCATTTATTTGCTTAGCAAAATATAACATTTGATGAGAGGAAGTAAAGAAAACACTTAATTCTAAGTATATTTCTCCTAGTCACAGGATATTGATATAGGAGCCCTCAGTGAACTAGCTTGCCATATCACCACTGGTGAAGATAACCCAGAATGAAGATGCTACCATGGTCTCAGTAAAAACTAATCTTCAGAATTGGGACACATTGATAAAATGATGAGGTACTATGATTATAAAAACATATTTGTTCAGTTATGTACTATAATTATAAACATTATAAAGATACCCTGCAAGCTGTTTAAGATAATGAGTAATTTTTGTTACAATGTCACTAAGGAATCTATTGATGTAATTTATTGAAATAATGATATTATAGTACCAAGTGATATGAATTAATTCATACTAAAATGAGAATAGAAAATTATTTAGTAACCTCTTTCAGGCTCCGGGTATATAATGATTTACAATTTTCCCTTCCATATTGAACCACTCCACTCAGGGGGTGTGGCTTTTTTTATGCTTGTGGATGCTGGTATGGACAGTCTATTTGCTGAACTGAACAACTTGATATTGCTGTGATACGGGCATGGTTCTACAGTCTCGTCAAATACTGAGCTTCCAGAATGATTTATGCTGGGAAGCAGGAGTGGCATTCACTTCCTAAAACTAGATGCCTCTGGAAACTCTACAAACTCTCTAAACTCTTTATGTACAGAAATGATGGTAGTTCTATAATGGAGTTCTGTACAGCAATGATGTTAGTCATCGAACAGAGTTTGGGTCTTTTGTGCAAAACTTACTCTCAGTAATATTCGGCTTGACAACACTTATCCATTGTTAAGTGAAACTAGTCCTGTTATATCTGGAGGAACACTCTTCCACTTTGTACATCACTCTTTGTCAATGTGCAGTATGAAGTAACCTGGGTTGCTGTGATGCTGAACCTTGCGACATTGGGGCATCAAATACCCTAACGGTTTTCCAATGCGGACAGTTATTGGTGGAGCTCCCAGTTGTAAAACAGATTTGGAAGCAGTAGTGACATCTACTTCCTACATCACGTGCCTTTGGAAACTCTAAGAACTTGGTGAAATGATGATAGTTATGGAAAGACATTAGGTCTTTTGTTCGTAGAGTTGCTATGAGACAAACTCAACTCAATGGCAAACAACAACAACAACATATTGAAAATAACAATTGGTGGTGATATAGATAAGGAAGGATGAGAAGTGGGAAAAAGAAAAGAGAGCAAAGTCATTCAAAGTCATGTCCTCTGAAAATATTTTGAAAGAATAAATGAACTTTAATAAAAATTAAAAACATTATTTAGAAATGACTATTTTAGAAATTTTCAGGATACTTATAAAAAGTATTGTGACTCAGTGTTGTTGTTTTTAAGTGCTGTCAAGTTGGGTACGATCCATAGTGACCCACTGAACAAGAGATCTATCTGAACGGGGTCCTATCCTGTGCCATCGTCATGCTTTCTCACACACTTGAGCTTATTACAGCAGTCACTGTGTCAATCTATTTAGCTGAAGATCTTGATTCAATGTAGGACATAAAATTAACATATCATTTGTAGAACCTTTATCACTAAAATGCTGATTTTCATTTTAAGTAGTTAAGCATTTTATCAAAGTACAAAATCTCCTCTCACTTGCAATATCTATCTACAAGTATTTCAGAAATGAAGCTGCTAACTTTTTTTAGTGTTGTTTATTAGTAAATAATTTGTCTTACAAAATTTTTTAATGTTCAAAAAAATACTGCATAACACCACTATAATAAAAGAGCACTGACTTGGGGTTTGAGGGGAAACCAAGAAGAGAGGGGATAAATAATGAACATTGCATTGGAGCAGATGAAGGAAGAACTGTTTAAAAGGAATATATGATTACACATTATTTGTATGACAACAGTCCAGAATAGGAGATGCATAGCAAAGTTGACTGGGGGAAGGGAGAGGGAAGGGAGGATATGAAGCAAGAATAAAGGTTGCTGTTTTTTTGTTTGTTTTTTTTTAAGTGACTGAGGAGGGTAGGGAGGGAAATGCATGGGTGAATGAATGAAAATCCAACTTTTCTGTAAATTTTCATTAAAATAACAGTAAATGTTATTAAAAGTATTCATTTATAAATATTTAAAAATATTGTGCAAATAACCTTGTGAGCCAAATAAGAGTAGCTTGCCAACTTGTTACCCTATCATCTCCAAACATTTCAGTGTATATCTCTTACCAAAAAGAATATTCTTCTAGATAACCACAATAAAAACCAAAGCACTTTCCACAGAGTTATTTTCAATTTATGAGGACTCTGCTGGCCAACAGGTAAGCAGCTGCGCTGCAATCCCAAAATCGTATGGTTTAAATCCACCAGCTGCTCCGCCTGAGAAGGATGCTCAATCTTCTCCCATGGGATTTAATGTCTCTGGAAACCTGATGGGAGTATAGATTTAATGGTACATAACAAGAGAAGAAGTATGTGCATCAGATTAGAATCAATACACTGGTGAGTTTTTAATGGTTAATTTGCCCCCCTCAAATTTAGTCACCAAGACTTTCCTCTAAACTAGGTCTTAGAGGACACAAACTTCTACACTTTTGGTTGGCTCTTGAAAATGTTCACTATTTGGACCACCCCAAAAAACTAGTCCAGATAAGGTACATTGTGCCCTGATGCCTTCTCTGAGTTTGTGTGTGTTAGTACAAATCCTTAGGCATTAACAGAGGAAATAGTGTAGAGTTTTAGGACGTTTAGTTCAAGAGAAAAATCACTTATTAAAGAAATTATGTTTGAGAAATAAAATTATTCAAATTATGAATAATTTTTCAATTATTTTTTAAGGACACTTTGTTCAGTCCTTTAAAAGAATTGTTCATGCTTATAGTTGAGAAATTTACACATTGAGACATTTTCTTTAAAATTATTCCTTAATGAATTTTTATTATGAGTATAACAAGACTTTATAGCTGATCATGAAATATCCTGCTAGCAGTCAAATAGAAATTTGTCCAATAAAATGTTTTCTTGTGTGTGTGTGTGTGAACATATGAGACACAGTTGTGCATTTGAAATTATTAATTTGACAAATTTGGTTCCATGAGATTCATAGACCCTCTTTTTGGTGCCTTTTAAGAATGTATGAAGTATTTTAATGTACATTATTTCACATAAAACAACAAATAATTCACTTCTAATGAAAATATAAATGTGAGAACTCTGTTGTCAGAGACCTCTTCAGAGTACTGAGAAGCAACTATGTCAGTCTAGAGACTAAGGTGTGCCAGATCCATGCCATGGTCTTCACAATTACTTGGTATGCTAAGAGAGCTGGACAATGACTAAGGATGACAGATAAAGAATTGATGCCTTTGAGTTGTGGTGCTGGAAAAGAATCTTGAACATACCATGGACCACCAGTAAAACAAATGGGTTTGTCTTGGAAAGGGTGAAACCAAGTTTTTCCTTGGAGGCTAGGATTTTGAAGCTCCATCTCACATACTTTGGGCATGCAGCCAAGAGGGACTGGTTCTTGGAGAAGGACAGCATGCTCGGAAGGGTGGAGGGACAGTGCAGGAGAGGAAGTCCCCAGATGAGATGGACAGATAAAGTAACTAGGGCAAATAAGGGCAGGTGTGCCAGATTTAGTGAGACTGGCTCAGGACACGGCAGGGTTCAGAGCTGTTGTACATAGGGTTGTTATAAGTTATAGGCTACTCAATGGCACATAACAACAATAGCACCATTTGTGTATGGAAGCATATTGAACCCGAGGCATTACTTTAGTTTACTGTCAAAACTTTATTTTCAAATATGCAGTGTTGAGGACAAGATGTAGTCTAGAAGAAAACTGTATCTGCCGGGGAAGGAGGGACAGTTTCCTCCTGTACCAGTCAGATCTGATTTGACGGTACACTCACACAAAAATAATAAAATAAAAATTAAAATTAAAAAAACCAAAAAAACCCAAACAACTCTATCAAGGCCCCACGTTTCTTTACCCTTGACATTCACTCTTATGTAATCCCTTCCTCTCTACTGGATTTGGTCTACATGACCAAATGGCAGAGGTGCATGACACTTTTAGTAACGTAATATGTATGGCTTATATCTTGGAGACTCTTTTTCTCAGACACATTGCTCTGGAGGAAGCAAGTTGCCAAGATGCAAGCAGCCCCATGATGAAGCCATGTGGCAAGGAACCAAAGCCTCTAGCCTATAATCAATGAGAAACTGAGACCTGTCAACCACCATGTACGTGAATCTGGAAGCAAATTCCCAGACAAGTTAAATATTACTATGTCTTAATAATAACTAGGAGCCTGAGTAGAGACAAACCCACCTAACCTAGATTTCTGACCCTCAGAATCTCATAAATACATACAAACATATAATTAAAGAAATAAGGTTGTTTTCTTTTGACATTTAGCATTCGTTGAACACTACATACTATCTCACATTTTCTCACTATCTTTTTACCACCACGAGGCAAAACATAATTAAAAGAATAATTCAGCTATAAGTGAAATGGAAATGTACAATATAAAGTGTTTCTTTTCGTATTTTCAGGTGTTTTATATTTTCACTTATTACAATCAAGACCTTACTATTTCAGTTATTTTAAAACATATATTTTTTTGAAGAATTTAATTTTTTTACTCATTTGTTTACCAACGAAAATTTTTATAAGCAAACAGTGTATGGAAATTGATAACACTAACCTCTATATAAGAATTGAAAAAATAAATTTAATATACTCTTTTTAATTAGATACATATTTTTTATGTATCAGAATCCCTGTACATTTTTTTTACATTTTTTTCAGAATATATGCATCCAGACTTTAAGACAGAAAATGAGGTTAAATGTATTACTGAAGTTACACTAAAATCTAGTATCCTGTCTGTATCCTTGAAGAATGTATGAGGTATTTTTGTCTTAATCTTGTTAAACTAAAATTGTTTTTCTTAAACCTATGTTTCTTATTTCTTTATGAGAAAAAAAAGTATTAGGAGGGAGCTCTCATAGCCTACTGAAAAGAAGCTAGGCTGCAAGCCCAAAAGCATATGGTTCAAATCCACCAGCTGCTCCTTAGGAGAAGAAAGGGCACTCTCCTCTCATATGATTAACTGGCTCTGAAAATCTGCCGAAGGGTCGGCTGTGGATTGATTGTGATGGTACACAACAACAAAAGGAGGCTTTCATACAACTCTGAGTTGGAGGTCTTGAATGGGGATCTTGAAGTACTATGTGTTAAAACACTTATCTTTATTCAAAATACAACTACTTTTGCATGTCTTATTCTATAGATACCAACACTTACAATTTATCATACTTTCTTTCTTCTTAGTTCTTAGAATTTGTCTATTATATATGGAAGGAAGATTCTATACTGAATACAGCTATGAAAATATTTCTTAGAATATAGACTACAATACATATACAGGTTATATGTGCATAGCAGTTTATATGATAGAACATAAAGATATATAATAGATGTTCAAGTTATATTCATAGAAGTTTACGAAGTCATTTCTGTCACTTTAATAAGTTATTTCTGTGTATCTTTATAATGTTTTTTAATGCTAAACATAACTTACGCATAATAATCTATTTATTTAAATTTACTTAATACCATACTCCAGCCTCAAAACAATTTATCAGTAAAATCAGTGTTATTATGAAATACTCATGCAGATATTTCTATATAAACAACATTTTATATAGACTATTGGGTTTAATTTTGTATTTGACATCAGAGCCATTATATGAAAGAAAATATTCTTCTTAACATACTTAATATTTTTCTCGACCTATTAGATGGAAGAGACAACTGTTCTTTCACCATGTTATGTTTTCCCTTTACTTCAAAAGTGGCAAATCAAAGCCCTGATAATGGAAATGCTGGTACTAGCTGCACCTGTAAGAGTATCTGCTGTACTTGAACAAATAAATCTTTCAACCTTGTTAATGTTATCTATTTATTTAACCTGAATCACCTGTCTTCAACTCAGTCCATGCATCATATTAGCATAGAGAAAGACATTACTAAAAAATGCAGGCTATCTGCATTGCCATTGGGATTGTAAAATGGTACAAGCATTCTGGAGGACAGTTTGGTGTTTTCTCAAAAAACTAAACATGGAAATTCCATATGAACCAACTATTGCTCTGTTAGGAATATACTTCAAGGAAATTAAAACACACACATGAAGATATGTTCATCTATGTTCATAGCAGCATTATTTAAAATAGCAACAGTATATATATAGATATATGTAGAGATATCTATCTATCTATCTATCTATCTATCTATCTATCTATCTATCTACACACACACACACACACACACAAATATACAGGTTAAATGCTCATCAACAAACAAAGAGATTAAGAAATTGTGGTTCATTCACACAATGGAATAATATACAACACTAAGAAGCAGTGGTTTTGTATAATACTGTATTATAAAATACTGTATAACATGAAAGAGACTAGAGAAACTATTATGCTGGCTGAACTAACTCATTCACATAAGGACAAATACAGCATAATATCATAATTGTAAGAAAATGGAAGAGTAACTAGTAAAATATGTATAAATGTCCAAGAGGAAGAGGAACAAAAGGGGTAGTAGGTAGAAAAATGGGAGGGATAATACTAGGATAAAAGAGTACAGTGAATGGATTGGGGAGAGGGTGAGAGAATGGGAAAGATTTAATAGGAATTTGAAAATACAGTGTAATAATAGGGTAGAACAATGATAATTATATGAGATAAAGTATATATGAATTATTGTATGAAACAAAATATAAATGATTTTATGAAACAAAATGTATATGAATGAAACACAACGTTAATAAATTACTGTGTGAAAACTAAGAAAAGTTTTTTAAAAACATCTGCAGGGTACCAATCTATTGAGAAATTTTCTCTTTCCCATGTCTACTTGTCTTCCATTTATGGAGGAATGAAGGAAAATTTTCTGTATTATGCACATAGTTAAGAATGCTATCATTACTGAAAGATTTATACTGCATTGACAATACTCTCAAATGTAAACTGATATATAAAATATACTTGGCATTTTATTGTTACATTTATCAGCAAAAGAAAATCAGTTGCTCAATAATTTTAAAAGTATGAAACTAAATTTTTTTTTCAGCACAAGAAATCTCTCAAGTACTGCAAATTTATTTAATCACTGTAGTAGATATTTTTCTGTAACATCATCTGTGGATAACCACAGTAATACAATCCTTTTAATATTTGCATTATAATTTATGTGCAACCAATATTAATTTAAGTAAAAATGTATCCATATTTAAGCAACTTTTATGTTTCTATAAATTAATGACTTCTAGATAAAGCCAGATTTTATTATTACACATGAACAAGTCAAAGTAGGACAAAACAATACTTACATCAACATTGAATTGTGCTTTGGAAATAGTTTTTATTTGAAACACATCCTGAGCTTTTTATATAAGCCAAATTTTAATATACCAGTAAAAGGGCATGATTTCAAGACATGCATAAAAATAACTTTTGTCATACCATGTTAGGATCTCAAAAATAATTTCTGAATATTTTGGACATACTTTTTATTTAGAAACTGAAAAATATTATAGCCTGCAGATTAACTTGAAGGAGTAAGATATATTGCTACATTGAATCTTTTTACATTGTCAATCTTTTAGGAACAATAAAAATATAAATTTCTTATGTTTCAAGTGGACGTTTCCCCTTGTTGCTTGAAATGAGAGTTTTATAAGGATGCCTTCTTATTTAATATATATCTCTTTCAATACATCATATTCTTTAGCCTCTAAAGACATTTGCAGAAAAAGTTAAGTCAATAAAATTCAAAGCACAGCCAAAATAAAAATAATTATTCACTCTTTTTACTAGTGAGAAATCATAATTTAAAATTTTAATAATATGAGTCACTTACTTTGGTAGAGTTTTCAAGTGATTTTCTCTTAACTCCAATATCCGCAATTTTACAAGTCTGCAGAATGAATTAGGAAACATTATTATCAGAAAACAAATGTTTATGGACATACAAGTGTTAATATGATTACAAATTTTATTTATTTTTTTATTTTATTATTTTTGTGTGTGTGTGTGTGTACCGTCAAATTGGATCTGACTAGTACAGGAGGAGACTGTCCCTCCTCCAGCAGAGCATCTGGTGGATTTGAACCGTGCACCTCTGGTATTGCAATGCAGCTTCCTGCCACTAGGTCACCAGAGCTCCCTTGATTACAGACTTTAAAGAAATATTCATTTGAGCAAGCTTGCATCAATGTTGGACAATGATAAATTATCACTTAAAAGTAAGAGCTTTCAAAGAATATAATTTATTCCAGGACAGTGTATGGTGGTGCTCCGAGTTTAAGACAGGTTGGAACAGGAGTAGCATCTACTTCCTAAACAACATGCCTCTGAAAAGTCAATGAACTTTGAGAAATGATGATAGTTACAGAACGGCTTCAGGTCTTTTGTTTATAGGGTTGCTATGAGTCGTGTTTGACTTGACAACAATCAACAACAATAATCTTCTAAATATCACATATTTTATAGAAATAGTATCACTGTTGTTTTATTTAATATATATTTTAAATGTGCTGTTTAGTGAAACACAGCAATATTTTCCTTCAAGAAACTGTGATGAACTTGTAATGCAAAGAACATGGCATAGCAATACGAAATTTGGGACTTGCAATCAGACCTGAGTTGTATGCAGATTTTACTACCATTTTTGTGAAACTGGGAAAATCAACCTACTTGTGGATGAGATGGATTGACACAGTGACTGTGGCAATGAGATTAAGTGTGTTGGAAAAGGTGAGGTTACCTCAAGATAGTGCAAGGCTCAGAGACATTGTTCATTGGATCTGTGATTCGTAGTTGACTTGATAGCACATAACAACAACAACAACTATAGAATCACTATGACTCAGAATTGACTTGATAGTTTCTTTGAATTATAATAAGTTTATGACAACTGTACCAGATTTATAAGAGTTTGAACATTAAATAATGTAGAATATGTATAACATCAGTTGTTGTTGTTAAGTGCCATCTAGTCATAGACAACTCATAGCGACCCTATGAATGAAAGACCTGAATACTTGTATCACTAGGTGTTTCTCAATGTTCATAGAGTTTCCAGAGGCAAGCTATTTTGGAAGTAGATGCCACTTCTGCTTCCAAGCTTGTTTTAATTGGGAAGCTCCACCAAACACTGTCCACCATGAGTAACCTTATCGCTTTTGGCACATCAGTGTCACAGTGTTTAGCATCATAGCAACCACAAGTTACTTCTGTACAGTAATGCACAGAGCAGTGTTATACCACTTAGAAGAATGTCATTAACTTTGGTCAATATTTATGACGTTGCTGTTAAGTGCTGTTGAATCATAGACAACTCATAGCGACTCTATGACCAAAATACCTGAACACATGTATAACTTTGGTCTTCTGTAGAACCAGCACCTATTCTAAATGGTAGATTATAGACATCAAGCATAATACTTGATACATAATCAAATGTAATAAATAATAGGTATAATTATAATTACAAAATGGAAGAAGTACTATATTTCATCATACTACATAGACTTTAAGTTTCCCCTTACACTTCTGAAATGGATATGCATTTTCAAACCCATGGTTCCATCTTTACTACAAACATTGCTAGAGTTAGGAAAATTGTAAGACGAAAGATATTCCATTCCTATTGCTTTAGCAACATCTGTGATTAGGTATATATATATATATATGTGTGTGTGTGTGTGTGTATATATATATGTATATTTTTAACACTTGTGAAAATTTGCAATCGGGGACTAATTTATCACAATTCATACATGTTACTAGTGTGGTACAATTAATTGTGGCTTAGGGCATTCCCCTCTCCCTCCATCACCCCCAGTGTGTGCAGTGTAGAACTGCTTCATTCAGTTCTCAAGCATTGTGACCTTTCAGAAACTGATAGCCAGATCTATCTTTGAGGTGTCTCTGTCTTCTAAACCACTAGCCTCCAGTTATAAAAGCACACTTAACCTAGACCTCTTAACTATTTCTACCACTCACTGAGCTTTAAAATATACTTCTTATTAGTTGCTGTTGAGTGGATTTCAATTCATAGTATCCTAATGTGCTTCCTGCTGTTCAGTGTCATCAAATGGACCAAGACTCACAGCAACCCTATGAACAAAGGACCTGAACTTTACCCTATTCTCTGCCATCCTGGCCATTCTCTTACATACTTGAGCCCGTTGATAGAGTCACTGTGTCATTAGCAGTCCATCTTATTTAGGTTTTTCCTTTCTCTCGCTGACATCCACCTTGCCAAGCACATCTTTTTCTAAGGACTGGACCTTTCTAAACAACATGCCCAAAGTATGTGAGATGATGTTTCACCATTGTTGTTCTAAGGACACCCTGATGCCATTTCTTTAAGACTTATTTGTTTTGTCCTTTTGGCATTTCATCGAGTATTTACTACTCTTTGCCAACACTATAATGTAAAAGCATAGATTCTTCTTCTGTCATCCTGATTCACTGTCCCTTGGTTTTATTAATTAATCTATGCATCTGAAAGTGAGACAGTAAATGAGGATGACAGAAAATCTTGAATGGTATCCTTGATGTCATCCCCCAACTCTTCCTGGATTTTAACCATTAGTGTTTAAAGTTGCAAGCCTATTCTTGAGATGGTTTAAACAATTTCAGAACAAATATTAATTTGATAAGGCAAATTCTTAATGTTGTTGTTGTTATTATGTGCTGTTGAGTCAGAACTGAGCCATAGCTGACCCTCCAGCAGTTTTCAGAAGCAGTAAATTGCAAGTGAGAAGATTGCTTATCTTTCTTCCGTGGAGCCTTTGTGGATTTGAACTGCCTGCATTTGGGACTGCAGTACTGTTATGTGTGTGTTGGTCATATATTGTTATTTGTACTACCTCACCCATAATCTCCTATATTACTTGTATTTTTAAGTCTTCATCTAGTTATCTTTGTCTTTCCTTTTTGTTTTGCCTCTTAAAGACTTTCAGTTTTAATTAAGTTGGATAATTTTAACCTCTGTGTGGAAAAAAAGGATTCAATTGCTTTGTGTGTGTTTTCCTGATAGTTTATGAAATATTTTAGAAGTTTTAAAATTCTTCAATACTTGTACTAGTTTGATGACATTTTTTGACTTTTTTTTTTCTTTTAAGAGAACAGAGTCTAAGGGCTTCAAAGAGTCTGTAAAAGTATTTTTGCAAAATTGTCCAGCTGCAAGTTTACAAAAAACCCACAACCTAATCTCAACATTTCTGTATTAAAAGAATAATAAAGTAAAGCATATTTTGACACATTACTTAAATAAAACAATATTCTATCTCCAAATAGTTTTGGTTCTGATATTGTCTTCTGTGTGCCTAAATCTGTCATTTTCTCCCCCTTTAAGATTACTTAAATAAAAATGACAAAAAATTCCAAATAGTACAACTATATCTTAAGGTAAAAAATATTTTCTGTTTGGATAGTTCAAAAGCTTATTTTGTGGTTTTGTGATCAGTACCAGAAAAACTACATTAATTTACTTAAAATGATTGGTGAAATGCCAATTAATTTAGAATTTTGACATCAGTTATTTTGATGATTTAAGAATTTAAAGATATGTCCAACTCTATTGTATTTTTTGGTTTCATGATTTGCAAACAATTTGAACAATGCTGCTTCTGTGCTTTTAATACTTATATGATGGTTGTTCTATATTAAGGTGGTATCTTTATTGTACTGAGTTAGTTTTAACATTATTTTTCCACTTTTGTGGTTTTATATTTAATGCTTCAACCAACCTAAAATTCATGTGGTTATTAGAGCAATTGTTGTTGTTGACTGCCATCAAGTCAATCACGACTAATAGTGACCCTATGAAAAAAAGAGCTGAACCTTTGTACAAATATCATCATTTCTCTAAATTCATAGTTTCCAGAGATTAGAGAAATATACATAGGCATTTAATTTTACCTTATTATGTTGCAAAAAATTTCATCAATTAGTTGGGTGTCATTTAATAATGACGTCTGTCTTTAATCACAATTCTCACTTTTAAAGTTTTAAATGTATAGGTAAAGTGTTTACCAATGATGAAATAAAAATTTATCTTTAATATTTCTTTTCTTACCTTCCAAAATTGGCTGGAAGAAATTCCAGAAAGGCGTCATTCAGGTAGAGTTGGGTCAGGTTTAAAAGCTGTGTGAAACCATCAGGGAGCCTAAAAAGGAGTTAAAGGTTGAATCACTACATTGATGTTGCTATAGAAACAGAACAAAAATATAAATCTCTAAGGAGAAAAAATAGAAGTGTAATACATTTTTCAACTCTCCTTTGGTATCACAGTAATGGGAGAATTTATTGAGCATGTTGTTACAGCTTGAAAATTTTGCCCGTTATTAAAATAAATGGCATTCACCCACCTCCACAGTTCCCAGGGGCTGAGATTTATGTCAATGCCAGAGGAGATGCATCATTTCTAACTGCTGCCCTAACACTATGCATACCAGCTGAGACATGTTTTATGGAAATTCTGAGTTTTATTCTATGCTTTATAATCCTAAAATGACCATTCTTTCTCAAGAGAAAGAATAGGAAGAGACGGAAATTCATTTATAGAGTCAGGCAAGAATATCTATCAACGATTTCACCAAACTTAAATTTTATCTGCATTTGCAGTGATAACTTACCCACCCAATCTGAAAAGGGCCATCCACATAACTAATAACTTGACATATCTGTACATTAGGGTTCAAATCGACCCAAATCACATTATTAAACATCAAAAAGAACACAATTATAATAATGCTACAGAGTCCTCATGGGAAAAACTAAAAGCTCATTGTTATTGTGTTGGAGAAAAATCATAGCTGACTTCCATTGTGTTTTCAAGGCTACACATTTCACAGAAGGAGACTGATGATATTTTTCGAGCAGAGCCACTGGTGAATTTGAGCTGCCAAAGAGATGGATTCTTTGGGTCAGCTGTGCAACTCTCTACAGACTACATCACCAGAGTCTCCTTCCTAAGGCTAAAAGTGGTATTAAAAAATTGAGAAAAAAAATCATTCAGGGATATTTTTGCAGATTCTGGAAACTCTTAAATCTTATTGCTGTAGTCAGAACCAATTTGTAGCTGAACCTCCAGTAGGTTTTCAGAGGCTCTTATTCACTGGATCGATTGTTGACCGCTGGCCTCTTGACCTGGGGTCTTTACTCAGCTTCTGGAGCTTGCTCTGTCATGCCCACAATGGACCAGAAGTAGAGAGAATTAAGCTTTTAACTAGTGACTAGCATGAGTGTATAAGCACTTACCTTTCTCGTTCTTTGTATTTGTTTGGTGACTCTATTTAAAGTGTTTTATATTTATTTCTTATTTCCATGAAGAGATTAAGGTCCAGTTGTTTCCTAGTAATTAACAGCTTGATAACACACCCTCTATAGTATTTCCTGGGATCTCTCAAATATACTTCATTAATTCTTCCCTAAGTGTCTACCTCAAGAAAATTCACACAGAACATAATATTTTTATACTGATTTCTAAGAATTTATAAATTTTCAGAATACTGATTTTATGTTAATTATTTTTGTTTTAAATTTCTTCTGTTTCTATTTTTGGGATGGATTGCTTGAATTTTACTTCAAAGAAAATGTTTCCATAAGTGTGTTATTTCAGAGAGGTTGGTTGTCACTAGGTGCCATTGATTAAACTATGACTCACTACAACCTCTGAACGATAAGAACCTTGCTCTATCCTGTACTATCTTCATGATCTCTAATATGCCTGAGCCCATTGTTACAATTACTATGTCAATATATTTTGTTGAAGGTCTTCCTTTCCTCTCTTTCGCTGACCTTCCACTTTTTGCCAGAGTAATGTCTTTCACCAAGGACTGACCCCTCATAATAACATGTCCAATGTATGTAATATTAAGTATCACTATCTTTGCCTTTTATGGAGCATCTAGAATACATTTCCCTGAAAACAAACTTGCTTGTTCTTTTGGCAGTCAACAGGATATATACTATTTCTCTCCAACACCACAATTTAAAAGCATCAAATTTTCTTCTGTCATCCTCATTCATGTCTAATGTTCAGATGCAAAGAAAGTAATCAAAAAGATCATGGCTTGGCTGAGGCACACCCTATTCTTAAGCCTGACATCCCTGCTGGTTAGCACTTTTGAGTGGTTTTTGATAGTAGATTTAACCAACATATTTTTTATTTCTTGACAGCTGTTACTATGGGGATTGATTTTGAGTCTAATTATTAAATTATTGACTACTTCCATCTCTTCTGCATATATCAAGATGCTACTTATTGATTCCATGTTAAGGATTATGGTGTATTGAGTTTGAATTTTTTATAATGTGATTTAATTCATATTGAAGGCTGTAGTCTTTGATCGTCTGCAGCATTTTAAGTCTTCTTAACTCTCTACAGCAAGGCTGTGTAATCTGCATCATTCAAGTTGTTGATGAGTCTTCTTCCAATTCTGATACTCTTCTTTGGATAGTCCAGTTTCTTAAATTATTTGCCCTGGATGTCTATTTATTGAGAAGAGTACTACATACCTCATGACTATTTAAACAATATTTCCTTATTGGTACTTAAAGAGTGGTAGTTTTCACAAAAGTAAGAGAAAAGAGATAGAAGGAGGAGTGGGGGTTTTGACATGTAGAGATATTATTATCTCTACTTGAGGTGAGTGACAGAGAATATAAGTTGTTAAGAAATACTTTTACAATCATTTGCTATCCATCAGAGATCTGGACAATGACAAGGGATGACAGAAGGAGAATTCATGCCTTTGAGCTGTAGTGCTGGAGAAGAGTATTGAATGCACCATGGACTGCTCAGAGAACAAACAGGTTTGTCCTGGAGAGGCTGAAACTAGGCTGCTTTTTGGAGGTAAGGATTCTGAAGTTTCATCTGACATACTCTGGACAGGTTGCAAGGAGGGACCAGTCCAAGGGAAGGACGTCATGCTTGGGAGGGTATAGGGACAGTACAGGGGAGCAAGACCCTTGATGAGATGGATTGATCCAGTGACTGGGGTAATTGGGGCAGGTGTTTCAGAGACAGTGAGACTGGCACAGGATAGAGCAGGGTTTAGAGCTTTTGTAAAGACCGTTGTTATGAGTCACAGGCAACTCGATGGCTCATAACAACAGCAACATAAGAAAACTCAGAGTTAAGGTCTGGGAATATTTATTATGAATATGAATTAGGGGAAACTGAGTGCTAAATAAAAAACCTGAACTTTTATCCATAAAGCCAAAACACTTTGATAAAGCATTGTGTTGTTTTTTGGTGGTTTTGTTTTGTTTTTTTAGAAAGTAGATGTCACTCCTGCTAGTTCATTTTATTTTTTTTACCCTACTCATTTATTTACAAAATTCTAATACAAATTAGAACAAATTCTTTCAATTTCCCTCACCTCCCATCCATCAAATTATACAACCCAATGATTAATCTCCCCTCTCCTGCTGCACATCCAGATCCCTCTGCTTCCATCCTCCCCCACTCTTCTGCATCCTTATATTCATTCTAGAATAATGGTTTTATACAATATTTATCCTTGTGGGACTGAGTTAGTTCACTCAGCATAATGCTCTTCAGTCTCTCCCAAATTAGATAATAATTTACAGTTATTGCTTTTGTGTTTTGTTTTCCTCTTTTGTGTGTTTTCTTTGTTGTAATACATTTAAGTTAACAATCTGATAGCGTGATGATTTTTATACTGGCACACTGTATTAAGCAATTTTGAATTGAAATGTAACTATTATTTTAGCATTTTGATAAGTATAGTCATTAAAATTGAAGACTCATGATTTTACAAAAGAAGACTAACACATATAAAATTAAAAGAATATCAAAATCATTGATACAATAATTGACTTTAAAATAAAAATTGTCAGTAAGAAGCTTTCAAATATACTAATTACGTAGTTACAAGAACAATTTGTACTATCCAGCTTCCCTCAGTTCTCTATTTTCCAATTAAATGTCATTTAATAAATGTACTATTTCTAGAATGTAAAAAATCCTATTTCTTTATTGATGCTTAGGAATATGGCATATAAAAGCTTTCTAGCTTGATTACAAACTAAAATGTACTGATAGTTTAAATTCAGTTTTTGGGGAAGATGCAACAAAGACCTAAAAATCGACTAATGGTGATCACAGTTCACTGGTGATTAATTTTATAAAATACCATGTGTGAGAATGATTGTTTTTAACACAATAAGAATGAAGGAAACTGTGAAACACATTGTACACAAATTTTGTATTTAAGCCAGTATAAAATAACAATAAAAAATTGCCAGTGTAGAAGTCTATCATACTTATTAGCACATGTAATTTTTATTTCAACTTACTTCAAGAAGGATTTATTGAATGATTATTATGAACATACTTTTTGAAATTAAAACTTCCCCCCCGCCATCTCCCATAGTACTCCCTTCAGAGATATAGAAGAAAAATTAGGCAAATTTTGCTTTATACCTGTGTTGAAATTCGACTTCCAGAATAAATTACAAAATTTTTGAAGACAAAGGGAAAGATTTGATGGTTTTAAACTTTTTCTGTAATGATGTACTTATTTTGTGCTTGAATATTGTTGTTGTTAGGTAACATGGAGTTGAGTATGATCCATAGCAACTTTATGAACAAAAGATCTGAACCCTGTCCTAGCATATGCCACACTCAAGCCTATTGCAAATATCACTGTATCAGTCCATCTGGCTAAGTGTCTTCCTCTTCTTTGCCAACCCTCTACCTTAAAGGTATAAAAAAGGGATTAAATTGTGTTTGAAAAATATTTAGATTCTGTAATTTTTTAAAGAATATGTTAAAAATAGGGTTTTCATAGGCAAGGAAGCTGGGGCTTTGTCTGACATACATTGGACATGTTGTAAGGAGGGACAGGTCCTTGGAGAGGGACATCATGCTTGGGAGGGTGGAGGGACAGCACAGGAGGAGTAGGCCCTCTATGAGGTGGACTGATTCAGTGACTGGGGTAATCGGGATGGGTGTGTCAGAGGCAGTGCGATAGGCACAGGATAGAGCAGGGTTTAGGGCTGTTGCACACAGGGTTGCTATGAGTCGTAAGCGACTTAATGGCACATAACAACAACAACATGTTAAAAATATTTATGTTATATAGTACAGTTGCATAGTTTCAACAATAGTTTTAGTCTCTGTATCTCCACTTTCAGAGGCGAGTACATGGAGTGGTGAGGAAGAAGATATTCCCTAGAAGCTAAATAAACTTGAAGACAAAAATCATTAGACTACTTTTGTTCTACTTAAACTAATCTATGAAACCCAGTATTTTGCATTAGAAATGGGGGCTCTCAGTTATAAAAAGAGGAGTTCTGGTAGCATGGTTGGTCTGTAATCTATGGTTAGTTGTACGTCTAACCAAAAGGCAGTTCCTGTCCAGCAGTCAGATGTCCAGGTGCTCCAAAGGAGAAAGATGGAAAATCTCTACCCATTGGGATTTACAGCTTTGGAAATACAGCTGGAGGGTTGCAGTGAATCAAAATTGACTGGATGGTTGTGGGTTGAGTTCCTCTTTTTTCTTAAGAATAAAATTACCTTATTGTCCAAATGGGGAGCTCGGAAAGTTTAGTTGGAAGAAAAAATGAAAAACTATACTGCTATCCAAAAGCACACGGTTCAAATCCACCAGCTGCTCCTCAGATAAGAAGGTGCAATCTCCTCTCATGCAATTTACAGCCTCTGAAAACTCACTGGAGGGTCAGCTATGGGTTGGTTCTTTCTGGACAGCACACAACAACACAATACCAAGTGATTTTTCTATGTTTGAGTTATTAAATTTTTCAAAAAAATAGGCTTTAAATAGTATTAAATAAACTTTCTATATTAGCTATCTGAGAGCAAGAATTTACACTGACAACTCTTAGGCATACAGTTTGAATCCTCCATCCGTTCTATGAGAAAAAGATGAGCAATCTCCTCTCATGCAGTTTATTGCCTCTGAAAACCCTCTGCAGAATCAGCTATGATTTGGTTCTGACTTGAATGCACAAAACAATAATTAAATATAGTCTTTATTTTTATTCACTGCCTAAATTAAAATTTTTCCATGTTGTTCTTTGCTTTTGAGTCAAATTTAACTCTTAGCAACTCTATATACAACTCTTTTTTGTCCAGTCCTGTACCATCATCACAATCAGCACAATTGTTAAGCCACTTGCAGGTGATGTATTGAAATCCTTGTACATCAGGAACTTTCTCACATTTGTAAGCATGATGTCTCCTTCTAAAGACTAGGCTTTCCTCATCGTATGCTTAAGGTGAGACAAGTCTCACATTCCTTGCCTATAAAGAACACTCTTACTAAACTTTGTCCAGCACAGATTTGTCATTTAATGTGACAGTATGATATATTTAATACTTTTCCCTAACATCACAATTCATAGAAATTCTTCAAACTTCCTTATTCCTTGTCCAACTTTCAAAAGCACATGAAGGAATTGAAAATGCCATGGCTTGTTCAAATATACTATAGTCTTTAAAAGGACATTTCTTGCTTTTTAGCACTTTAAATAGGTCCTTGACAGCAGATTTTCTCTATAAAATGTGATTTTTGGTTTTGTTACTGCTATCTCTCTAAGTATTGGTTGTGGTTCCAAATTAAATGGTATAATTGACAACTTCAGCCTTTTCTTCACTTATCATATGGTGCTTGTTGGTCTAGGAGTGAAGATTTTTGCTTTCTTTATGATGATGTGCGATCCATACTGAAAGCTACACTCAGATTTTCTTAAATAAGTGTTTAAAAGTTTTCTTCATTTTCAAAAACCATGGTGGTTTCTTCTGCATAACATAGGTTGTTGATAAGTCTTTCTGATGTTATATTCCTCTACTGATGGTCTTTATACTTTTCTTTAGCATTCTTTTAATTCTGGGATTTCAATATTTACTAGAATCTTATTTCATAGAATTATTTATTATTCATTTCCATTGTTGAGCTAGGAAAACCAAGATGGGCTGTAGATACTTTTGTTTAAATATATTAAAAATACATAGAATAAAGTGTAACATCGAGTGTAACATCTATATTAGGGGGTGGATGAGTATACGGCCAAAGTGTCTAAGTATGAATATCCCACAGCTCTTTTTCTTTTTTTATATATTTTTTAATTAAATTTT
>NW_006399755.1:38131130-38131946 GCF_000299155.1 Elephantulus edwardii | reverse complement strand
TGCCTTTTAAGAATGTATGAAGTATTTTAATGTACATTATTTCACATAAAACAACAAATAATTCACTTCTAATGAAAATATAAATGTGAGAACTCACAAAGGGCCGTGATTACATTGTAAGTAGAGAAAATAGATATTTTAGAATTAATGCTTTTTAAAGATGTCTCTCTCTTTTGGCATCTACGGAACTCTTGTTATGTTAACCTAAAGGGTGGCTCTTATCCATCAGCAGACTCATAGGGAAAAGATCTGTCATTGCTATTTACAGCCTTGCAAATCAGCTGGAGGGTCACTACGTATAGGAACCAGCTGAAAGGCAGTGAGTTCGTATCCACTGGTACGTGGTATTCTTCCTGAGGAGAGAGTCTCCAATTAAACAGATAAAATAATTCAGAGAACCACAGGTGCTATGAAGAAAGATTAAATGGAATGGTGAAATGGTGTAATCACCTTGGTTTGTTTAGAGAAAATCTCTAAAGATGCAACCTCTGAGTGTAATCTAATTTGTATTTAGAGGGAAAGGCTAGAAAGAAATAGACAAAGAGTGATGGGAAAAAGAGGAGAATTGAGAGACTGAGGTTGTTAACAGTTATAGCTTGCTCAGCTCCACAATCAACATTCTTGGCACTAGCAGTCAGGAAATAAAAGACAAACTGCATTAGGTAAATCTGTTGTCAGAGACCTCTTCAGAGTACTGAGAAGCAACTATGTCAGTCTAGATACTAAGGTGTGCCAGATCCATGCCATGGTCTTCACAATTACTTGGTATGCTAAGAGAGCTGGACAATGACTAAGGATGACAGATAAAGAATTGAT
>NW_006399755.1:38126054-38129370 GCF_000299155.1 Elephantulus edwardii | reverse complement strand
TCTCCCAGCACTATAGTAGTGTTGTCTATTTCCTTTTTCAGTTTTGTTAATGTTTGTTTTATGTATTTTTCTGGTTTTTTATTTGGTGCATAGATATTTATTATTGTTATGTCCTCTTGTTCTATTGACCCTTTCGGTATTATGTAGTGACCTTCCTTGTCTTCCGTGATGGTTTTTACATTGATATTTATTTTATCAGAGATTAATATGGCTACTCTTGCTTTTTCTCTGGTTGCCATTTGCTTGGTATATTTTCCCCCACCCTTTTATTTTTAGCCTGTCTTTATCTTCATTTTTCAGGTTTTGCACATTACTCAACTTCTGTAGCACTAGTTTATTTATTTATAAAGTAGAAATACCAATATCTACTCCTTAGATTTTCTCCAGTGAGTAAAAGATTATCTTTTATGTAGTTATAACTATGGAAAATTGTTTTGCTTTTCCTAGTTTTCTTTTAATCTTGGTATTTCAAGATTGTTTTGGTGGCATAATCTATAGGGAGTTGCCTGGCTAACCCAAAGGCAGCAACTTCTTTTCTTTTTTATTTAAATTATATTGATTTGCTTACAAAGTTTGTATACATTGTGTTTCACACTATCCTTAATTCACAATGTGCTTCAAACAATAACTTTGATTCACTGTATTTTCTAAAGTTAATCATCATTGAATTATGCCCACCACTGATATGTCTTTCTAGATCCCCACTGAATCTTTCCCCTCTCCTTACCCACTGCCCTCTCCATCCATAAAATTGTTTGACCCTTTGGTTTCTCCCTGCCCATCCTCATCTCTCTACTCTTACTCTCCCCAACTTGGATCCTCAGACACAGTTTACTAGTTAGATTTCTATTGCTTCAATGTTAGTCACATATAGTACTTGTCCTTATGGGATTGAATTAGTTCACTCAGCATAATGCTGTCCAGTCCCTCTCAAGTTATGTAGTAATTTTTTAAATCATTGCTCATGAGTGCTGTTTGGTATTCCATTGGGTAAATTTACTCAATTGGGTAAACTGGGTAAAAATTGGGTAAATTTCTCAATCCATTTGATTGTGGTTGAACATTTGGGTTGTTTCCATGTTCTTATGATGGTGAAGAATGAGGTGGCACCTCTCTTGAGGTGCAAATTCAACAGTCACTCTGAGGGAGAAGGATGAATAATCTCCTCTCATGAAAATTACAGCCTCTGAATACCTGCTGGTGAAAAAGCTATGAGTTGATTCTAACCGTACGGTAAAGAATTATTTTGTTATTTGTTCAATATTAGATAGAATATTATTTTAAATGCTTTTATTTTTGGAGGCAAATAGGTTTGTTCCAGTAATTTTCTTTCACTTTGAAAGTAAAATGAAAACTGATGTAGGCACATGATTCTGGGCAGAACAGTTAAATTATATGACATTTCTTTTAAATATTGTGATTAAGAAATTAATGTGACCATTTATGAATGGATAGGAAAACTATGGTATATTAACACAATGGAATACTATGCAACACTGAAAAACAAGGATCTTATAAAATATTATACAAAATTGGTGACCCTGGAGGACATTATGGAGAGTGAAATATCTCAGTCACAAAAGGACAATTACTGCATAATAGTACTGTTATAAAATAGGACTGACATGAGGGTTGGGGAAAACAAAGAAAAGGGTATAGATAATGAACACTGCATTGGTACAGGTGAAGGAAAGAACTGTTTAAAAGGAATATTTGATTACACGTTATTTGTATTCCAAGAGTCTGGACTAAGAGGTGCATAGCAAAGTGGAATGGAGGAAAGGTAAAGAGAAGGGAGGAAATTATGTAACAATGAATGATTTTTTTAAAGCAAAATGGGCGGGAAGGAAAATGTGCAATAATGAGTGAATGAAAAATCCAACTTTAAACTTTCATTAAAATCACAATAGAAAAAGAAGTAAATGCTACTTTAAATGGAAATATGTTTTACAACTAAACATGCTCATTCATACACTTTAAAATTAAAATATCATTGTATTATAATATATTTACAAAATAAAACAAAAAGAAAATTACCACTCTTTCTACTCTAATTTTTTTATTCTTTTCAACATTGCTTTTTAATTGGCAATAATTTATCATTTTACCATCATTCTATTTTAATGCGAAACTAGAGAAACTACTTGGTTCTACAAGGAGTTCCCTAATTTATCATTCAAAGTGGGATGCTTTTGAAAAAGAAAAAACCACTAATATTAACTATGCCAAAACTGGGATGATTTAGTCAAGCAAAAACATCAGTCATCCTATACATAATCTTCATTTCTATTTTGCAGATTATTCATCATAATTTATTAGCAATTTCCTTATAGTTAAATGTCAAAGTTTCACATGGTTCATATTATATATTTTCATTTACCAACATCAAAATAGTTCTTTAAATTTTTAAAATGTGTTCCTGTCAACTTGACTTATCATGGAGACCTTGTGAACAACAAATCTGAACCTTGTCCTATCTTGTCCCATCCTAATGATCTCTGCCATGCTCAAACCCATATATGACATGAAATCCCACCATTCTTGTCTCCAAAAGAGTACTGTAGCTGCACTACTTTCAATAAAGATTTGATTTATCTTTTGGAAATCCAATACTCTTTACCATCAGCACTATGCAATGGCATCAATTATTCTGCAGTCTCCTTTTTTTATTGTCCAGCTTTCACATGTATATAAAGCAACTGAAATACCATCTCTTGTCAGGCACACTTTAGCTTTTTTATTTATTTATTTTTCAAATTGTGATTTTAGTAAAAGTTTACAGAAGAGTTGGATTTTTATTCAATCATTCTTGCACATTTTCCTCCCTCCCTTACACTCCCCCTCCCCTAGTTCACTTTCTTTTCTTTTTCTTTTTTAAATATTCATTCATTGTTGCACAATTTCCTCCCTCCCTCCCTTTCCTCCAGTTCACTTTACAATACACTCTTATTCTGGACTATTGTCATACATATAATACTTAATCATATATTCCTTTTAAAAAGTTCTTTCTTTCATCTGTTTCAGTGCAATGTTCATAGTCTATACACTCTTTTTCTAGTTTTCCCTCAACTTCACATATCAGTTCTGCTTTATAACAGTGGTATTATGGAGTATTTGTCCTTTTGTGACTGAGATATTTCAGACGGCATAATGTCCTCCAGGATCATCAATATTGTGTAATATTTTATGAGTTCCTTGTTTTTCAGTGCTGCATTGTATTCCATTGTGTGAATATACCATTATTTGTCTATATATTTATTGACGGGCACTTGGATTGTTCCCATCTCTTTTCTACTGTGAATAATGTAGAAATAAA
>NW_006399755.1:38107383-38125574 GCF_000299155.1 Elephantulus edwardii | reverse complement strand
AGGATTCTGAGGCTTCAGTCTGACATACTTTGGTCATGTTGTAAGGAGAGACCGGTCCTTGGAGAAGGACATCATGCTTGGGAGGGTGGAGGGCAGGCACAGGAGGGGAAGGCCCTCTAGGAGATGGATTGATTCGGTGACTAGGGTAATCGGGATGAGTGTGTTGGAGACAATGAGATTGGCACAGGAAAGAGCAGTGTTTAGGGCTGTTGTACAGGAGATGGATTGATTCGGTGACTAGGGTATTCAGGATCAGTGTGTCGGAGACAATGAGATTGGCACAGGACAGAGCAGTGTTTAGGGCTGTTGTACATAGGGTCATTATGAGTCACAAACGACTCGATGGAATATAACAACATTAACAACAAACATGGTTGCGCACACATCTATTTGTGTGGTGGCTCTGGTTTCTTTAGGGTGTATTCTCCATACTAGAATTATTGAGTTTTATGATATTTCTAGCTTTGATTTTTTGAGAAAGTGTCAGACTACATTCCATGGTGGTTACACCATTTTACATTGTCACCAGCAGTGAATAAGGGTTCCAATCTCTTCATAACCTTATCAGCATTTGTTGTGTGCTGTTCTGTTAAGCTTTACTATTACTGCTGGGGTGGGATAATTTCCCACACCTCAAACCATACACAAAAAGCAACACAAGGTGGATCAAGAACCAACCAAAGACTATAAAGCTCATCAGAGAAAAGTTTGGCAGAACTCTGGAAGCCCTAATTCACAGTATGAATATTCTGACGAGCATAATGAAAAATCTACTACCAGGGGAGAACAAAATAGATGAATGGGACTTTCTAAAAATTAAATCCCTATGCATATCAAAACACTTTTCCAACAAGGTAAAGAAAGAAACCCACAGACTGGGTAAAAAATATTTGAGAATAACATAACTGATAAGGGACACATATCTAAAATTTACAGAGTACTCCAGCACCTGAACAACAAAAAGGTAAATAACCCAATAACAGGACATAAATAGACCACCAAAAAAGACATTCAGATGTCAAACAAGCACATGAAGAAATGTTCAAAATCCCTAGCTATCAAAGAGATGCAAATAAAAACAAATAGGCATCACTTCACGTTAGCTTTTAGATTTATGTACTTTCTCTTTAGAAATTTAAATAAATCCTTGAAAGATCACTTGTACAATATAATATGCCTTTTGATTTCTTGACTGTTCCTTCCATGATGTTCACTGTGGAAACAACTAAAATGAAAACTCTGAGAACTTCAATCTTCTCCATTTATCATGGTACTGCTACTGGATCCTTCATTTGTAGTAATTTCTGTATTCTTTATATTAGGTTTAAATCAGATTGAAAACTGCAGTCTTTGCTCTTCTTTAGCAGGTGCTTCAAGTCTTTCTTAATTTCTCAAAGGAAGGCTCTTTCTTTTGCACACTGCAGGTTGTTGAGGAGACTTCTTCCAATCTTGATGCAACGTTCTTCTTCAGGTAGTTAACTGTATCAAATTATTTGCTTACCATTTAAAATGTAATATATGTGTGTATATATATATAATCTTTTCTGATTTTAAATTATTATAGTTTATTGTATTAAAAGGACTGATTCTTGGTCTACATGCAGGACATTGTATTCAAAAGACAACTTCTTGATCTACACACTAGTTCTGCAAGAGTAAAATTAAGTGTTCTGAAATTCCTATTCTTTTTCAAAGTTGTCCGTTATTTAATTTGATGCACAGTTAAAAGACCTTACATAATTAATAAACACAAATAAACATCTTTGTGGTATTCTCTGCTTCTGGCCAAGATCTATCGGATATCAGCAATTACATATATTGCTTCATGATTTCTTATTAATCCAGCTTGAATTTTTGGTAGTAACTTGGTGTTGTACTATTCCAGCCATTTAAAAATAATTTTCAGCAAGTTTACTGGTGTGTGTTATTATATTTCTGCCTTCTGTTTAATTGCCTTTTTTTGGAGAGGATACAAATGTGGTTTTTTCCTAGTCAGCTGACAAGGTATCTGTCTTCCAAATTTCTTGGCATAAACAAATTGTCTATGTCTGCATTTGTTAGCCAAAACATAAGCTGATGTGAGGTTAATTCCTGGAGTCTAATTATTTGGCCAGTGATTTCAGTGTGGCTTTGAGTTTGTCCTTTAGTACCATTGGTTCTTGTGTAGTGGTTGTTCAAAATGGTTTTCTTAGATCATTCCCTCTGACTTTACTACATTATCATAAAGTTATATGCAAACAAGATATATAAACTACTTGGATAGAATTGGTCAGTTTATTCATTCCACTAGATTTAAATTCTGCAAGGTTAGGATCAGAAAATAGGTCAGAGGTTGGTGTATTTTTTTCTTTTTTATGATCCAGCTATTCCACTGCTAGGAATACACTTGAAGGAAATGAAAACGGAAAAAAACAGAGATACACCTACCCATGTACCCAGCAGTTCTATTCACAATAACAAGAAAATGGCAACAGTCTAAGTGCTATCAACAAATTAATGGACTGAGAAATTGTGGCACATTTACACAATGGAATACTATGTAGCACTAAGGAGAAGTTATTTTATAAAATATTATAAAACATAGGAGAGTCTAGAGAGGATTATGCTGAGTGAACCAATTCGGTATCAGAAGCACAAATACCATAGGCAAGAGTGGCATCCACTTCCTAAACAACATGCCTCCAGAAACTCTATGAACTTTGATAAATGTTGATAGTTAATAGAAAGGCTTCAAGGCATTTTGTTCATAGGGCTGTTATGATTCGTTCTCGACTTGAAGGCAATTAACAATATAGAACATGGAAGATTCTAGAGAGCACTACGCTGAGTAAACAAACTCAGTATCAGAAGGACAAATACCATAAGACCATTACCATAAAAATAGAAGGACAACCAGTAAGAAGTGTATAAATGTCCTCAAGAGTTAAAGGGAAAGGGGGAAATGGATAGAAAAAGAGAAAGAGTGGAAATAGGATAGTAGAGTGCAGTAGGTGGATAGGGGATTGTGTCTGAAAGACTAAGAAAGATTTAATGGGAACGCAACAAGACAGAGTAACAATAAGCAGAGATTAATAGCTGTTGTTGTTATGTGCCATCAAGTTGCCTGTAACTCATTGTACAACTCTGAAGCTCTGTCCTGAGCCAGTCTCACTGACTTCAACACACCTACCCCCATTTCCCAAGTTACTGTGTCATTCCATCTCATCTCAGGTCTTCCTCTCCTGTACTCTCCCTCTACCCTTCTGAGCATGATGACCCTCTCTAAGAACTGGTCCCTCCTGGCCATGTGTCCAAAGTATGTGAGATGGAGCGTCAAAATCCTAGCCTACAAGGAGAAACTTGTTTTCACCTTCTACAGAGCAGACCTGTTTGGTCTCTTGGCAGTCCATGGTATGTTCAATACTCTCATCCAGGACCATAACTCAAAGGCATCAATTCTTCTTCTGTCACTCTAAGTCACTGTCCAACTCTTTGATGCGTAGCAAGTAATGGTGATATCATGGCTGTGATCAGGAGCACCTCAGTCTCTAAACTGACACCATTGCTTCCTGGTGTTCTGTAGAAGTCCCTGACCACAGATTTTTCCAATGCAATTCGTCTTTTGATTGCCTGGCTATTGGTGCCAAGAGTATTGATTGTGGAACTAAGCAATTGGAAATTGTTAAACTACCTCAATATTTTCTCCATCTATCATGATGCAATTGGCGTAGTGATGAGATTCTTTGCTTCTTAATGTTGAGCTTCTATCCATATTAGAAAACAGTCTTTGACTTTCTGTAGCAAGCATGTCAGGTTGTCCTCCCTTTAAGCAAATAAGTTTGTATCATCTGCATTTTATAGACTGTTGATGAGATTTTCTCCAATCCTGATGCCACATTTTTCCTCATAAAGTCTGTTCTGCATATACACTGAATGGGTATTGAAACAGGATACATCCCTGATGCAATCTTTTCTTTTTTTTGAACCATGTAGTGGTTCTTTGATCTGTTCTGATGACTGCTTCCTGGTTCAACTACAGGTTTTGCATCTGTAATTCCCATTTTCCTCAAGGTTAGCCACAATTTGTTGTGATCCACAACGTCAAACACCTTTGCATAATCTATGAAACACAGATAGACATTCCTCTGGTATTATTTACTTTTGGCCAATATCCATCCATCTGACATTGGTGATATCTCTAATGTCATGACCTCTTCTAAACCCAGCTTATATATCTGGCAATTCTCTGTTGATGTACTGGTCCACTCATTTTTTGATAACCTTCAGGAGGATTCTGCTTGTATGTGATAATAATGATATTGTTTGATAATTTTATACTCTGTCAGGTCATCTTTTTTTTGGGAGAAATAGGAATAAATATGGATCTCTTCTAGTCAGTTGAACAGTAATAAATTCTATAAAATACAATGTATGTAAATGATTGTGTGAAACACAATGTAGAGGAAAAATTTTATAAAACACATTGTGTCATTGTTGTTAGGTGCCATCAAGTTGAGTATGACCCATAGCAGCTCCATGAAGACAGATCTGAACCCTGTTCTATTTTGTGCCATTTTAACACTTCCTGCTGCAGCAGGCACTATGTAAATTCACCTGGTAGAGGGTCTTCCTTTTCATTGCTGATTCTACATCTTTCCAAACATAATGTCCCTTTCCAAAGATATTAACAATCTGTTGTTGGCTGAGAACCTCCGTTTAAATCCGTTAGGACAAAGTAGATGGACCTTTGTAATTAAAAGTTGGTTGAGGCCTGAGATCCTCTTCTTTGAAGCAGTTGGGATCCAGAAGGTAGGTTTGTGGGGTTTTTTGTGTGTTTTGTTTTGTTTTTTTAATTAAAACAGCCTGTGGGCTGAGAGCCTCTTGTTTAAACCAATTAATATACATTGTTAAAATTCAATGTACATGATTGAAGCACAATATAAACTAATTCTTTTGTTGTTGTTGTGTTGTTGTTATCTGCTGTCGAGTCGCTTGTGACTCATAGCAACCTTATGTACAACAGCCCTAAACTCTGCTCTGTCCTGTACCAATCTCACTGCCTCCAACACACTCATGGCATCTGCATAACACAGATTGTTGATAGATCTTCCACCAATCCTAACTCCACATTTTTCCTCATAGAGCCCAGCTTCCCGGGTAAACTGTTCTTCATACAGGTTGAAAAGATATGGAGACAGGACACATCCATGGCGTACGCCCTTCCCAATTTTGAACCATGCAGTGTTTCCTTGCTCTGTTCTGACGACTACCTCTTGGTCCAAGTATAGCTTTTGCATTAGCACGATCAAGTGTTCTGAGATTCCCATTCTTCTCAGAGTCAGCCACAGTTTGTTATGATCCACAGAGTTATACACATATATCTCACCTGGTGGTATGCATAGAAGTCAGAATGATTACATATGTGAAAAGAACTGCTGGAGAAGTCCAGTATCAGCTGTGAAAACTAGTCCAGGAGCTGATTGTGGAACAGACCAACTATTCCTATGCAAGTTCAAGCTGAAACTGAAGAAAATTAAACTGAATCCACGGGAACCAAAATATAACTTTGAATCTATCCCAACTGAATTTCAGAAACATCTCAGGAATAGGCTTGAGGCCTTGAACACTAATGAGCAAAGATCAGATGAGTTGTGGGAGAATATCAAGGGTATCATCCAGGAAGAGTGCAAGCATTCATTACAAAGACAGAAGAGGAAGAAAAGACCAAAATGGATGTCAGAAGAAACTCAGAATATTGCACCGGAGCACAGAGAAGCCAAAGCACAAGGAATTCAAGATACTAAAGAGCTGAATAGAAGGTTTCTAAAGGCAGCGCGGGATGACAAAGTAAAATATTACAATGAAATGTGCAAGAAGCTGGAGTCAGAAAATCAAAAGAGCCAAACTCGCTCAGCATTTCTTAAGCTCAAGGAACTGAAGAACAAATTCAAACCTCGAGTTGCTATAATCAAGGATACTTTAGGCAGAATATTAAATGACCCAGGAAGTATTAAAAGAAGATGGAAAGAATATACTGAGCCACTGTACTGAAAGGAATTGGCAGACACAAAAGAATTTAATGAAAAACCATATGAGCAAGAGCCTATGGTGATGAAGGAAGACGTTCAAGCCGCTTTGAAGGAAATAGCAAAATATAAGGCCCCTGGAATAGATGGTATACCAACTGACATATTTCAGCTAACAGATGCTGCCCTGGATGTG
Source organism: Elephantulus edwardii (assembly GCF_000299155.1). Lineage (NCBI taxonomy): Eukaryota > Metazoa > Chordata > Mammalia > Macroscelidea > Macroscelididae > Elephantulus > Elephantulus edwardii. The sequence goes on along the minus strand of NW_006399755.1, from coordinate 38,119,373 downwards.
CTCACCAAGTTGTGTCAAGAAATCTGGAGAATAACTACTTTGCCAAATGACTGGAAGAGATCTATATTTGTTCCCATTCCAAAGAAAGGTGACCCAACAGAGTGTAAAAACTATGGAACATTATCATTGATTTCACATGCAAGCAAGATTCTACCAAAGATTATCTAAAAAGGACTGGAACAGCACATCAGCAGAGAACTGCCAGAAGTCCAGGCTGGGTTTAGAAGGGGTCGTGGTACTAAGGATATTGTAGCTAATGTTAGTTGTATCTTGGCTGAAAGCAAGGAGTACCAGAGGAATGTCTATCTGTGTTTTATTGATTATGCAAAGGCATCTGACTGTGTGGATCATAACAAACTGTGGCTGACTCTGAGAATTCTTATGTTGTTGTTGTTGTTGTTATGTGCCGTTGAGTTGTTTGTGGCTCATAGCGCCCCTATGTACAACAGCCCTAAACCCTGCTCTATCTTGTGCCAGTCGCACTGCCTCTGACACACCCATCCCTATTACCCCAGTCACTGAATCAATCCATCTCATAGAGGGTTTTCCCCTCTTGCGCCATCCCTCCACACTCTCAAGCATGATGTCCCTCTCCAAGGACCTGTCCCTCCTTGCAACATGCCCAAAATATGTCAGACGAAGCCCCAGAATCCTTGCCTCCAAGGAGTAACTTGGTTCAACCCTCTCTATGATGAATCTGTTTGTTTTCTTGGCAGTCCATGGTACATTCAATACTCTTCTCCAGCACCACAGCTCAAAGGCATCAATTCGCCTTCAGTCCTCCCTAGTCATTGTCCAACTGTCTGTGTATAATAAGTGATTGCAAAGACCATGGTCTGTATCAGGTGCACCTTAGTCTCCAGAGAGACACTGTTGCTCTTGAGTACTTTAGAGAGGTCATTAACAGCATACTTTCCCATCGCAATACAGGCAAACAAAAAATCTGAGAAAGAAAAAAGTAGGAATCTCACTCTGTCAAGAAAGAAGATCATTGATTCTTCTTTCTTTCTTTTTAATGTGTCATGCCTGTTGCTATGAACTGCCCACTGAAGACTGCCTTAGCTGTGTCCCAGAGGTTTTGGTAAGTTGTATTTCAGTATAAATTGTTTCAAGGATCTTGTTTATTTCATTGTTTATTTCTTTTATAACCCAATCATGTTCTAGTAGAGGGTTATTTAGTTTCCACACAGGTGGTTTTGTCAGCTTTACTTGTCTGTGGGTAATTTCTAGTTTTACGACATTGTGGTATGAGAAGATATTTTGTATTATTTCAGTGTTTTTGTATTTGCTGAGACTTGCTTTGTGACTTAATATATGATCAATACTGAAAAATGCACCATGTGCACTTGAGAAGAAAGTGACATGAGTTTTATTAGGGTGCAGTTCTTTAATACATCCACAAGGTTAAATTGGCTGATTGTCAAATTTAGATCTATTGCATATTTGCTGAGTTTCTTTTGAGTTGACCTATCCTTTGGTGATAGTGGTTTACTGAAATCTCCTACACTATTGTGGTGCTACTTCCCTCTTCAATTCTGTTAACTGTTGTTTTATATATTTTATAAGTCTATCATTTGGTGCATAAATGTTAACCAAGTTTATGTCTTCTTTATCTGTTGTGCCTTTAAACAGTATGTAATGCCCTTCCTTATCTTTGATTGTGTTTTTCATTCTGAAGTCTGTTTTACCAGAGATTAGTACTGCCACTTCTGCTTTTTTGAGGTTGCCATTTGCTTGGTATATTTTTTCCATCCTTTGATTTTGAGTCTGTCTTTCTCTTCCTTATTAAGATGTGTCTCTTGTAAGCAATATATTGGTAGGCTTTGTATTTTTTATCCATCCTGCTACTCTTTTTCTTTTTGTTGGTGCGTTTAGTTCACTCAATATTAAATGTGATTATAATCAGGCCAAATTTTACTTTTGCCATTTTGCCATGTTTCTTTTTCTGTGGTTTCTGGTTATTATGGTCCATTCACTTTTCTTTGGTATATCTGCATGTAAGACTTCACTTAAAACTTCACAAATTCCTTAAGGTCCTTCTTTTCTGCAAATAATCTAATTTCCCCTTCATATTTGATAGAGAGCTTTGCTGAATATAAGAGCCTTGCCTGGCAATTGTTCTTCTTCAACTTCCTGTATATGTCATCCCATTGCCTTCTAGCTCACATGGTTTCTGCTGAGACATCAGAACTTAATTCAATTGTTTCCCCTTTGTAGGTAACTCTTTGCTTTTCTCACACTGCTTTTCGAATTCTATTCTTATCTTTTATTGTGGAGAAATTGACTATGACATGTCTTGGTATTTTTCTTTTGGGGTCTAGTATTTGTTGTTCTTTGTGCTTCCTGGATGTGGTCCCCATTCTTCAAAATATTTGGGAAGTTTCTTACTAGTACTTCTTCCACAATCTTATCAGTGATTTCCCTGTCCCTCCCGTGTTTTGGAATTCCAATCATACATATACTAGTCAGTTTGCTGTCATTCCACATAATTCTAATGTTTTTGTCACCATCTCAGTCAAGGAACAGTGGCAAAGTTTAACAGGGCAGCAAATAATAGAGGTTGGAGAAGATGTGGCAAAAAAGGAACTCATATACTTTGTTCGTGGGATTGTAAAATGGTGCAACCATTCTGGAAGGCAGTTTGGTGCTTTCTCAAAAAATTGAACATAGAAATTCCATATGACCCAGCTGTTCCAGTACTTGGAATATACCCTGAGATTATGAGAACTGAGGTGCAAACTGAGATTTGTACACCACTGTTCATAGTAGCATTATTCACCATCGAAAACAGAAGCAGACCAAATGTCCAACCACAAATTAATAAATTGAGTAATTCTAGTGTATTCACACAATGGAATACTATGCAAAACACAGGAGCAATAACTTTAACAAATTATTATGTAACTTGGGAGGGACTGGAGCGTATTATGCTGAGTGAACTAACTCAGTCCCACAAGGATAAATATTGTATAAAACCATTATTGTGGAATGAGTGTAAGGATCCAGGTGAGGTAAGACAGGCTGGAAACAGAGGGATGTGGATGTGCAGTGGGAGGGGGTGATGAACCATTGGGTTGTACAATTTTATGAGTGGAAGAGGTGAGGAAAATTGAAAGAATTTTTTGAATTTGTATTTGAGTGTTGTAAATAAACTAGTCGGGGTGGGGGGGGGGGAAGAAACAGAGAATACATATCCTTTGGGGCCCGAGATTGCTGGGTCAATCAGACTGGGATATAGGTAAGAACAGTGGTGGCAGCAACAGCTGAGGAGAGCCAGAGAGGTGGAGATGACCTGAACTGATATATCTTGGTGCCAGAGGACTTCACTTAAGTTTACTGAAGTCTAAGGTAAAGAGGTCGTAATTGGAAAAAAATAGGTTGTAATTGGAAAAAAATAATACAGCTTTGTAATATCGACTTAAAGCTTGACAGTCAAAAGGGCCTATGTGTACTCCTAAGAAGCGGTCTAGTAGTTTGTTCTGTTTCTAACTTGAACTGTAACCTAATTTCCCTAATAAACTCTATTACAATGAATATGGTTCTGTGAATTCTCTGTCACCATTGCAACAGATTTGTGGAGCAGTGAGAGACCTATTATAAATATAGACGTATGTGCAGGGGTCTTGAGGGGGATGATATCTCACCTCTTAGGAATTTATTTTGTGGTGTGGATGTTATGGATGGGAATTTCCCCCCCCCCTTGTTGAGTAAGGGGACATGTTCTCCCTTGCAGAGTTAGAGTTGGTCAGCTTCAGCTATCCCATTACTGCATGCACTCTTTTTTACATAGGTCATATGCTACTTCGTGAAATGGTTCAAAATTAACTTTCTTTATAATAGTCATTCTATCTATTTCTTCCATTTTCTTTTGATGCTTCCTGCATCTTACAAGATTTTGCCCATAGAATCCTTTAGTATTGTAACTCAATACTTGGATTTTGTTCTTCAAGTTTTTTCAGCTTTAAAAATGCTGAGTGTGAGGTTTTTTCCCCTTTTAGTTTCTAATTCTAGCTTCTTGCACATTTCATTATAATACTTTGCTTTGTGTTCTTGTGCTGTCCTTTGAAGTTTTCCCTTAGCTCTCATATTTCCTCATTTCTGCTCCTTTTAGTCCCTCTGTGTTGAGGAGTAAGATTCAGAATTTTTTCTGACCTTCATTTTGATCTTCTTATTTTCTTTCCTGTCTTTTCAAAAGACCTTTCACATTCTCTATGTAAAATGCCTTGTAAAAAGAACAAGGGCTATGTGGGGACAACCATGTCTGACCTTTACCAACTCCACAATGGGGAACTATTCCCATAAATGGCATCAACAGAAAACCAATTCACATGAAGCCAGTCATGGTTTATGCTCCTGTCCATCTTTCTAATAATCTCAGGACCAATCTTACTACTTTTGTGGGGTTAAAAATCTCATTTGACCACTCACAGAACAATATAGGGCAAGTCAAAAGCGTGTAATTCAGGTTAGAAGCAGACTACAGTAAATATAATTTCCAAAAGTGCTTGCAGGCACCACAGCCTGGAGCCTCACAGCATTTGGCCAGTGCCACTGAGTTCTCAGTCCTATCAATATTGGCTTTCCTCCAACCCTAGTTGTCTAAGAAACTTGGACAAAATCTTAGCTCTGGTTCTGTCCACAAGCAGCTCCATCGCATGTTGTTTCTTTGTTTCAGGTGCTGTAAGTCTAGGTGGAGCTGCTGCTGTTAAGTCTATCTGGTATAAGAATGTATGGTCCTGAAGAGCGTCCACTGTATGATTGCTTCTCCTTCTCTGGTGAGAAGAAAGATGCACTTTGCTGCTAGATCCATGAATTTAATGGTTAGGCTAGTCAATCGTCTTGTAGATAGGATAATATATTCTCATTTATCAACATGGTAAAGTCAAATTCAATAGCAAGGAAAGTAATTTTGAATTATAAACAATGCTCTTGATGACATCCCACAGTTCATCTGGTCTTTGGGCATTAGTAGTCAGTGCTTCAAATCTACTCCTGAGATGAATTTAAATTCTGTTGGGGTATATTCAAGGTTGCATTATGGACTTGCTTTAATTTCCTTCAGCTTCTGTTTTAATTTAAACATAAAAAATGGTGATGTGGCATCAGGATCAGAGGAAGACTCAACAACATCCTTTGTTAAGCAGACAACACTACCTTGCTTGTAGAAAGTAAGGAGGATTTGAAATGTTTGGTGCAGAGGATCAATGTCCACAGCCTTCAATATGGAGTACGTTTCAACAAAAGAAAACAAAAATTATTCACCATCAAGACAATAGGCAACATCATGATTGATAGAAAATTGTTTAACTATTTATTTGTCAATTATTTAATTTTGCTTGGGTCTGCAATCAACACACTTAGTACTAGTAGCCAGGAAACTGAAAGACATACTGTATTGAGAAAGTCAATTGTTAGGAAATTCCCTTAAATGCTGAAAATTAGTTATATTAGTTTGAAGACTAAGATGCACCTGATCCAAATGATAATATTTTTAATTAACGGCTATGCAGTTGAAAGTGGGGCAATGATTAAGATGACAGAAGAGTAACTGATGTCTTTGAGTTGTGATACTGGAGACGAGTGCTGAATTATCTCATAGACTACTAAAAGGACAAGCAAGTGTCTTGGGAAAGACAAAACCAGAGTGTTCCTTCGTGGCAAAGATAGGGAAACTTTATTTCATATACTTTGGGTATGTTGTTAGGAAGGGTCAGTCTTCAGAAAAGGACATCAATGGGAGGAACTGACACAATGACTCGAAAGGTGGGATTGAGTATGTCAGGATGGCACAACATAGGGAAGCATTAAGATCCACTGTTCTGTGTCTCAAGGTCACTTAACAACAACAGTTGATGGTCACTTCCACCGACTAGTCCTGGTGTTTACTGCTGATATTGAGCTTTTCTACTGTCTCTTTTCACAGAACTAGTCTGTTTGATGCCTGTGCACTCCATCAGGTGAGATCAGTGTGTGTATAAAATCACTGGGTTTTGGTTTTCAAAAAGGCATTTCTAATGAATATGCCACTGATTGTACAAAATTCTATTGTGCAATCTCCAGCCTCATGTAGTTTACAGAAGCAGTATTTTTCAACTGCCAGTCCCTCTTTTTTTGGTTCTAACATTTACATTCCAGTCGACAACTTTTATTAATGAATTTTGATTGTAAGAAGTAAGTAACATTTATTTTCTTGTAAAGAATATGTCATTATGCCTGAGAGTTTTGATAGTCTTCCCAAGGTTTTTGTCTTTTTGTTGTTTTTTTTTTTAATTTCTTTCTTTTCACATGCTATTTTTGAGGTAGAAAATGTCTAAATTTCAAACATACTTTATTGCTTAATTTTCAACTATGATTAAAAGCTTCACATTATTTTAAACAAGGGATCTCTACAAATCCTGCTATCTAAACTTTTCTCTCATTCATACACATTCAAATCAACCCTTGGTCTTATTTACAACCTCTTCCGATAGAAACAATAGCATTCTCAGTCTTTATTAGTGAAAAGTTTCCTTTCACAAACTTTATTTTGGGCTATGAGAACTCTTCAGTCTTGAAATGCCTTCCAAATGGACCTCATTTTCCTCCAGTCTAAGGAGTTCCAAGCAAAGGACGAAAGGATTTTCTCAACTTCTAGTGTCATTGTTGTATGATTAATGTATAAATCCTACTTAAAAACTAATTATCTGTATCTCATATGTGTGTCTTCTTCCAAATTTTCCAAGTATTACTATAGCCATCTATAGTTTCCTAGTTTTATTTGTTTTTACTAAACATTCTAGTTCATGATCATCCTCTAATCGACTAACTTTATTATTTTTTTAATATACTTAATTTTAAAGTCATACCTGCAATTCATCAGCATGGTTATTTGCTAGGTTTAACTGTACCATGTAATTCATCTACTATTAGAAATGCAAACACAAATATCTTTTTTTCTGATGATGGCATTTTGTTCTCTGTCCTTTTCATTCTACAGTCTTCACAAGGCTATTTCTTTGTTTCTCTTGTAATTTCTGATACAAAAATGCTCTTTATATTTGGTTATGCCAAGTTCTTTTGCCTGTTTGAACTACCTAGTGAGCTTTTTTTTCATGTATATATCAAAACCTTAAATACTTGCACTCCCTTTAAATACTACCAATACTTCTTGCTAATTTTCCATCATGGCCATAACTAACACATTTTCTTAGATTCTGCTCTCTTTCAGTGCATATTGCCCAAGACTGAAAAATGATGACATAGTTTGATTTAAATTAATGGTGTTCTTTGTAATTGGACCTTTATGGCTACTCAATAACGTTTTCAATCTTTTTTTTTTCAACCACTGTGATTTGATCATTCCTTCTCCTCAGGGTATTAAATTAAATTTTAAATATAGCACTTAAATGTTATTATTTTATAAATATTCTCTATCTTGATACATTATTATCCAATAGAAATATAAAAATAAATAAAACTTAACTAAAATACTCACTTAGAAATGGGATTGACACTGGCTTCAATTATTGTTAAACACTTACAGCACTTTATGTTTTCTGGAAATTCTTGTACACCTAAAAGGTACAAAAAATTAAATCATGAAAATATTCCAGTAGAAATTTTCTAAACTATAATTGAAAATATTAAAACAACGAATATACAGTATGAATATAATTAGACTAAGTACTTAAGAATAATGTGATAACATTACAAATTAATATTACGTAATACAGACATCTGTGCCTCTGTGCATTATATCTATCTGTGCATAATATTATATATTAGTAGTATGTAATATAAACATCTTAGACCATCTACAATATAATTTAAATGCTAAACAATATTTTATAATACTAAGTATTAGGAAATGGATATAAATGGATATAAAATTTGGCATTTACTGAATCTTGGGTTTTTATTAGCCTAAGGAAAATAAAACTTTGTGGTAAAAAGATGGACAACTTTCTTCAATGCTATTTACAACCTCTGAAGGTGACCACTGGAGGTTCAGTTATTAGATTCTGATTCAACAGCAAGAAGGGTTTTAAAGGAAAAAATAGTTGAATTTATTAAGTCAGCAACATTAAAATGCAAAACTAGAGAAGAGTTGAGTAGAAGTATGTGTGTTTGTTTATTTTTATATATGTGTGTGTATGTTAAAATACAATACTAGAGAAAAGATTTGAGTAAGAGAGAGTGTGTGTGTGTGTGTGTGTATACACACACACACTCCTACTCTTTTCTCAAATATTGTATTTTAATATTGTTGACTTAACAACTTGAACTATGCTTTCCTCCAAGGTCTGTCTTAGAGAGGATGAAACCTCTACTTGGAGGCTAGCATTTTGAAGCTCCATCTCATACTTTGGGCACATGGTCAGGAGAGACAGATCCTTGGAGAAGGACATCATGCTCAGAAGGGTGGAGTGATAACACAGGATAAGAAGACCTCGGATGAGATGTATTGCTACAATAAATGGGGCAATGGAGGTTGGTGTGTCAGAATTAGTGAGACAGGCTCAAGACAGACAGGTTTCAGAGCTGCTGTACATAGGGTCACTATGGGCCACAGGCAATTCCATAACACATAACACATAACCAACAACATCATCAATAACTATATTATAGGAAAACAGAAGATAAAATATTTTCTCTTAGGAAATAATAAGATTTAAAAAGGTGAACATATACATTTGAAAAGTACCCTGGAGTATATCTGAAAAAGAATAGATATTAAGACAACAAGAGGTCCTAACAAATTTTGTGTACTTTTTCATTGTTGACAACCTAAAGGTACGAGGACGTGGCACTCCTTCCTTGAGTCCTCTGTAGTTTCTAAGATAGCCAGCTTGGCTAATTGCCCTCAAAGAATTGTTCATCTGTTATCACAGCTGTGCTGCTGGCTATGTGACAGAAAAACACAGTTTTTCTATGAAGCTGAAAATTAACAACCCATAATAACAACCTAGAAATGTGGGAGTATAAAAGTAAAAGATATGAGAGACATTTCTATTAACTGATCTGAATGAATCCAGTATAAAGATTACAAAAATGTGGGAAGTAAAGATCGCTATATGAGCTGTTTCAATCTGCCTGTAACACTACCTCTCCTCTATTTTTTTATGCTATTATTAAAGTTACAAAAATTTCCACAAGGAATTGCTTCTTTCCAGTACTTTGCCAGTGACAGAAACAAAAGGAACATCTTTTCTTAAGTTATATGTGATTTTTTTAAATGATAAACACTAAAGGGGGAACCAAAGCTTTCCAAATTCCTCTGCAAACCTGGGTCACTTGAACTACAAGAACTTTAACTCCAATAACTTAGCAGGTTTTGTTGTTTTTGTTAAGTGCTGTCAAGTTGAGTATTACTCAAAGTGACCCTAGGAACAACAACAGATCTGTACTTTGTCCTGTCTTATGCCATTCTCATTATCTGATACACTTGAGCCCACTCCTGTAATCACTGTGTCTATCAATCTCACTGACGTCTTCCTCTCTTTTGCTGACCTGCCACCTTTCCAAGCATGATGTTTCCTTTCATTCTAGCAATACCTTCTCCTAAGCAACATGTCCAAAGTATGAGGGACAGTGCTTCACATCTTTGCTTCCACTGAGCACTCTGATGACACTTTTGCCAAGACCTATCTGTTTGTTCTTTTGGCAGTCCACGGAATAGTCAGTACTCTAATATGACAGTTGAAAGGTTTTATACCCCCCCCATCATCCTTATTCATTGTACAGCTCTCAGATGCTTAAAAGTGACTGAAAAGACCATGGCCTGAATCAGCACATTTTAGTCTTCAGACTAATATCATTGCTTTCCAGTGATTTGGAGGGATCCCAGGAAGTAGACTTTCCCAGTGCAATTTGTCTCCAGATCTTCAGATCACTGGTACCAAGGATGTTGTTTATTAATTTAACTAGGCCAAATCCAAGAGATTTCATTCATTGCAAAGTAAGGTGTTGAGGCTACTTCACACCCATTTCACTTTATATAAGATTTTGTAAGAAATTATAATGTCTTCAAATTATCATTGAATTATTTTGGATTCTAAATAAAATTTAAGGACATTTTTGGAGCTTAAGTCTATACGAATTTGATGAAGAAAGTATTCCTGGGTAACACAAACAGTTAGTGCATTAAGCTGCAATACATAAGTGTTGGAAATCAGAGCCCACCCAGAGTGTTTCAGAAGAAAGCTTCAGTAATGCACTGAAAAATAAGCAATTGAGAACCTAATAGAATTTAATACTACAGAACCTACACCAGTTCTTTATGAGTGGGAGTTAACATTATGATGATTTATTTTTTTAATGGGAAAGATTCCTTTTCCCTTTTGGAAAGACTTTAATGTTTATAGTTACACTTGTTAACTAAAATGTAACAAAACAAAAATAGGTCAATAAACTAATGGCTGAATAATCCTCAGTTATTCTCTTCAGCATTCATATTTACTTTGAATATTTGCAATCAACAGGGGTATAAAATATGTCCTTTTATCTCTCTTCAATTTTTTTCTGTTTAGTCTGCAATCTGAGTTCATTAAATGCTGGTGAGGTTGATGTCTTATCTCCACAGGTTCCAGACTTATAACCATATTTCCTTAAATTATGTGTAAAGCAACACATGGAAGCAGAAGTAAATTAAAATACAATTTTAGGAGAATAACTGTATCTCTTTATCTTCTACTTAAAATGTAATTGCCTGCTGTGTTCAAAATGGTATTACATTATTTGTTTAGAAACTTGCATTATGTTGTTTACACTTTAAATTTAAAAATGTTGAGAACAGAGTCCACTGGCTTAAAACCAAATTCCAGATTAACCCTCTAGTAGTTGGATAACTCTAGGGAAGTTATTTGAACTCTCAGTCCCATAGTTTCACTTTCCAATACATGGTGACTACAAGAATACAATACTCTTTCATCATATGAGCTACAGTGGAATAGTCTATTATGTATCTGGCTGCTAACCCAAAAGTCAATGGTTTTAAACCAGCTGATGCTCCACTGGAAATGGTGGTCTGTCTCTACAGCTTTCGAAATCTGATTGAGGGTCTGAATTTACTCAGGAGGAGGGAGTTTTGGCTTTCATCATAAGGTTATAGAAAGGATTAAAAAAATAGTCATGGTAATTTGCACAAATATTCCATAAATGTCACTTACAATTATTAGGAACAAATAAGGAAATTGGAATTCCAGTATGAAACATAAAGTGCTTGGCCATCATAAATCTTCTTTCCACAACAAAAATAAAAATCTGAGAGACTAAAAAGTCAACAACTCTTCTGATATCCAAGAGCCAACTAAGTCACAGAAGTGATATCATAACCTCATCTCTACAATTTGGAAATCAAAACTGAACCTATGTTATTGATAATTTTGTATGACAAATTGTCTAGGCTATGTGTCCAGTTGTTGGACTAAAGAATAATATAGATGTTATGAAATATTTTTGGTTGTTAGTTGATACAGAGTTAGCTTTGACTCATGTTAGCCATATATATGAGGACTAACTGTTGTCATGGTCCACTGGTAATCTTTAGTCCCTCGATTGCAGTGGCTATTATGTCAACCTGTCTCACTGAGTTTCCTTTCTTTTTCTTGGCCCGTTTCTTTACCAAACATGTCTATTACATAGAGATATAGAGCATAAGATTGGAGCAGACTTATCAAAAATCTGTGTTATGCAGATGACACAACCTTGCTTGCTGAAACTGAGGACGATCTGAAGCACTTGCTGTAGAGAGTCAAGGACTGCGGCCTTCAATATTAATCGAAGCTCAACATCAAGAAAACAAAGATTCTCACCACTGGGCCAATTAGCAGCGTCATGTTGGATGGTGAAGAGATTGAGAATGTTAACAGTTTTCGTTTGCTTGGCTCCACAATCAACACACTTGGTCCCAGTAGCCAGGAAGTCAAAAGACAAATTTCATTGGGAAAGTCTGCTGTCAGAGACTTCTTCAGAGTACTGAAGAGCAACGGTGCCTGTCTGGAGACTAATGT
>NW_006399755.1:38104383-38106627 GCF_000299155.1 Elephantulus edwardii | reverse complement strand
TTGATAATATTTTTGTAGAACAAAATATAGAACATATGCCTTATTTGCACAATATGTAGTAAAATGGCATGATGAAAAGGAGTAGAAAAGTAAAACAACAAAGAAAATTTGAATTAAAAGGAATGGAGAATTTTCCAAAATGACTGCTACATATCAAACCACAGATGAATGAATTCCAGGATAAATACCAATACCTCTATGCCTACATTCATTATATTCAAATCACAGTCAAACAAAGATAAAGATTTTACAGGGAAAGCAGTCTTTTTTTATGGAACAAAGATCAGAATTTCATGGGACTTTTTTCCTTTGGAAATTATGCAGGTAGAACAGTAATAGAGCAAAACATTTACAAGTGTTGAAAGAGAAAATTACCAACTTTGTCTAACTGCATCATTATATTAGTATTCACTTTAAATGTGAACAATCCAATTATATTTACTACAAGACACAGATTATCAGAATAGATTAAATATTTAACTCTATGTCTACAAAAAAACCCTACTTCAACTATAATGACATGTACAGAACAAAAGTGAAAGTATTAGAAAAGATAATACTATGCTATATAGAGAAATTATATTTAAGCGCAAAGATTATCAGCAATAAAGTAGAACATTATATAATGATAAAATAAATGCATTCTCCAAGAAGATACAACCTATATGTGTTTGGGGAAAAGTGTAAAAAAAAATATTTGAGACAAGAGCTGTTGGAACTGCAAGTAGAAATAAAAAAATCCCCAATTATATCTGGAGACTTCAAAATACCTATATCTGTAAGTGAGAGTTTGAGCACAAAAAACACCAAAAAGGGAATAGTTGAACTGAACAGCAACATCAATCAATTGGGTTGAATTGACATTTCTAGGTTAATTAATCTAACAACAGTAGCAATATTCCTCTCAAATTCACAGAGACATGTGAATTCCACATTGTGAGCTGTAAACATGTACCTTATATTTTATACCATCTATTATGATGTTGCCTATTTGTCCAGTGGTAAGAATCTCTGTTTTTCTTGACATTGAGATGCAATCCATTTTGAAGGTTGTATTGTTTGATCTTCTGCAACAATGTTTCAAGTCCTCCTTACTTTCGGCAAGCAATGTTGTGTCCTCTGCATCAGGGAAGCAATTGATTAATTTTCCTTCAATGTTGGTATCACATTCTTCTTCCTAGATCCAAGCTTCTTGAATAATTTGATAAGCATAGAGCTCAAACAGTTATGGAGATATCATTTCACACCTCCTTCTTAATTTTAAACCATGTAGTGTCCCCTTGCTCTATTTACACACCAGCCACTTGGCCTGTATAGGTTTCACATGAACACAATGAAGTGTTCTGAGATTCCTGTTATTCTCAATGTAATCTATAATTTGTTGCGATACACACAGTGAAATGTCTTTGCATAGTCAACAAAGCATAAATAGATATTCTTCTGGTATTCTTTACTTTCAGCCAAGCTCTATGTGACACCAGCAATGATATCCCTAGTGCCACGAACTCTTCTAAATCCTACTTGAGTTTCCAGAATTACCTATCTATATACTGCTGTAGCATGGCTTGTTTTGTTTGTTTGTTTTTAAATAAAATTTGTATTTTATACTGGTTTTTGGAAGCAGGAGTGGCATCCACTTTCTCAACAACATGCCTCTAGAAACTTTATGAAAGTTGATAAGTGACAAGGTCATTGTTCGTAGGGTTGTTATGAATCATGGTTGACTCGATGGCAATCATTAATAACACAACATACTGGTTTACTTACAAAGTTTATGTACATTGTTTTTATACCAGATTTCTCTCATTTCTGTTACCCACTCTCCCTCTACCCACCAAATTCTGTGACTGTGTAATAAATACTGTATAACACCATTATTGTAGAAGCTGTATGAATATCTAAACAGAGGGTGGGAGCAGCAGAGAGTGGGAGCAGAGGGGTGAGAATGGGCAGGAGTGTGGTTAATTTAACTCTTTTTAAATTATCTTTAGTAGTATTTTGCTTGCATGTGAAATAATGATATTATTCGATAGTTTTCACATTCTGTTGAATCACCTTTCTTGGGAATGAGAACAAACATGGACCTCTTCCAAATATTGACCAGACATCTGTCCTACAAATTTCTTGGCATGCACTATTAGAACCTCTACTCGGAATATTATTGCTTTTTAATTTTTGACTCATGTACTTTTAACTTGTTAGTTAAATTTGTGTCTTCTAGGCTGCAACACTTCCATGATACAT
>NW_006399755.1:38102283-38104009 GCF_000299155.1 Elephantulus edwardii | reverse complement strand
AATGTTCATTAAAACTAATAAAATTTAATAATAATAAAAAATTTTCTTGGCATAGACCAGTGAACACATCCAAGGCTACATATGCTAGTTGGAATATATCAACTGGTATCCTGTTGATTCCTGGAGCCGCAGTTTTTGTCAATGCCTTCAATGTAGCTTCAACTTCTTTATTACTTTAGCTCCTGCTTATATAATACTTCCTGAAATTTTTAAGTGTCAGTCAATTCCTTTTGGTACAATGACTCTGTGTATTCCCTCCATCTTCTTTTGATCTTTCCTGAATCATTCAACATATAGTCCATAACATCTTCTAATACTGTGACATGAGGCTTAAATATGTTTTCCAGTTCTCTCAGCTTGAGATGTAGAGTGAGTCCTTCTATTTATATTCTCCTATTTCAGCTTTTTTGTACATTCCATTATAATATTTTGTTTTGTCTTCATGAGCTGTCCTTTGAACTCTTCTGTTTAGCTCTTTTCTTTGGCAAGTTTCCCCTTTGTTTTGGTTTCTCAACACTCTAGTGCAATTTTCAGAGTCTCCTCTGAAATCCATTTTGTTTTTTTCTTTCTTCTCTCTCATTGTGACCTTTCGCTGTCTTCATGGATGATATATGTCATCTCAGGACTCATCCTATCTTCAAACATTGGTTTTCAATGCTTCAAATCTATTTGTAAGATGATCTTGGAATCCAGTTGGGATCACCTCAAAGTCATATTTCGTTTCTCATGGATAGGTTTTCATTTTCTTTGGCCTTAATTTGAACTTGCATGTGAGTAACTGATGATTGTATTGGTGATCCTCCTAATATGACTATTTTCAGGTTTAGGAACTTTTAGTGGCATAGTCTGTAGTCTTTAGGGAGTTATGCTGCTAACTCAAAAGTTACACTTTCCTGGCTATTCGAATCTACCTGTGATTTGAATCCACAAGCATTTCTGTGGTGAAAAGATAAGCCATTTCTACCCATGCAACTTGTATACTAAAGAACATAGTTGAGGGTTAATCAGTTCTAATTCAATAGCAAAGAGAGAGTGAGTGAATGAGTAAAATTTACCCTATTATTGACACAAATGAAAATATTCAATATTTTTACCAACTTCTGCTGTGTGAAAATGAAACATGCAATCAAGATGAAATAATAATTGTGATTAAAATATAAAAATTGTAAACAAAGAAGAATCAGTAGTTTAAAACAGGCACTACATGATAGAAATGATGCCAGAGATCATACAATAGCATTTTAAAGACAAATAACTTATTCATTACAAATACAATTTTTCCACACTATAAATAGTGATTCTACATATGGGTTGTACTGAATGGAATATACAGGAACCAAACTGAATGAGTGTCTGTAACAAGATTGTGGTGAAGTTCAGTATCCTCAGTATCATTTGTTAGAACAAGGTCATAGGCGGACTGGAAACTTGAATATTAATTTTTACACAGCAAGTTCAATCTGAATATGGCCTATTATTCCAGGAATGAAAACTTAAAAATGACAACAAGTCAGAATAGCCAAAATACCAGCCTAAGTGTGTTACCGACATGGTTCAGCGCTGTTGAGTTGGAACCGACTTATAGCTTTATTCTCTAGCAGATTCTCAAAAGTGAAAAATCACATAGGAGAGGCATTTGACTGTGTAGATCATAACAAACTATGGCTGACTCTGAGAAGAATGGGAATCCCAGAATACTTGATTGTTCTAATGTGAAACTTATACT
>NW_006399755.1:38039930-38100248 GCF_000299155.1 Elephantulus edwardii | reverse complement strand
AATATAAAATTTTTCATGTATTTATTTTCTAAATGCTACTGGTGTTGTTAGATGCCACTGAGTTGGCCCCTGAGTCCAGGAAACTTCATGTGCGTAGTACTGCTCCATAGGTTAGTTTGTTTTTTATGTTCTCTGGAATCTATGCAGAAGCAGACCAAACACCCTTTCTGCTGTGGTGTCACTCGATGAGTTGGAAACTTTCAGATAGCTGCTGACTATAAAATTCTTGCTGTATCAAAGATTTTGTTCTTTTATATATGCACTAGACAGGTAGTTGGATAGACAATGAGATAGATTAGCCTCTGGATAAAGACATCAGACTCTGTAAATTAGAATGAAAAATAAAAAGACTTTCAGTCACTGTGACAATGGGCTGAGACACAGTAATGATTGTGAGAATGGTGTAGAACCAATCAGTGCTTTTTCTGTCATATTTAGGGCTGGACTGGTTCAAAACCAACTTCAAAACATCTAATTACAACATAAATATAATAACAGAATTTATGTTTATTCTTTATTCTACAATGAATTTTCTCATGACTTTTCAATTCATCCAGAAATACATAATAAAAAAAATCTTATTTTAAACCCTTTGATTTGTGATCATTGTAGATAGATAACATATCCAAGTATTTAAAGATAATGCAGTTCCTAAGATTTTTTCCCACTTAGATGCTACCTAAACTTCCCGATATAGGCCTGTATAGAAATTGCTTCTACAGACATCCATAGTTCACTACTTTTGAAGATCCCTGAAGTTACACACTCACTGTACCTGGAATAGGGAGTTCTAGTGGTCTACTGGTAAGGAACTGTGTTGCCAACCAAAGGCACACAGTTCAAACCCATCAACAGCTCTGTGGGAAAAATATGGGCAATCTAGTCCTGTGCAATTTATTTACAGCCTCTGAGAAATCTGTTGGAGGTTCAGCTATGAATCGTTTTTACTGGATGGCATATAATATTAACAAGAAGAATATCTAGATTAAGTTCAAACCTAATCTAAACAACCTAACATAGTAAGATACTTTATTCTGTATACATTTTTCTTATTTCTGTACTTTAGTGGGGTTACATAGGAAGCATTATGTTTATTGGAAAGAGTGTCACATTTTACTTAAGACCAAACATTCTCCTGTTCCCTGGTGGCCTAGTGGTAGTAAACTGCACTGCAATCCCAAAGACACATGGTTCAAATTCACGTGCTGCTCCATAGGAGAAGGACTGATAATCACCTTCCATGTGATTTATTGCCTTAGACAATATGCTGGAGGGTCAGCTATGGATTGGTTCTGACTAAGGGCAAACAAGAAGTGTTAACAAAAAAAAACAAATGATGCTAATAGATGCTTATTTCTCAAATTAGGCAATAGCAAAATTATTTTGCCAATATATTGATTTCACTAAAGAAACAACAAACTCCCAGCATATGTCATCTTGATATAGTATGGTGACTTACATGTTAACATGATGCTGGAAGCTATGCTATCAATATTTGATACATTACTAGAGTCACTTAAGGTGGACAGATTATTGACAAGAAACTTCCATAAATTCAAGCTCCACTCAGAAGAGGCCATGGAACAAGAGATACCATAGCTGATGTCAAATGGATCTTAGCTCAAAGCAGATACCAGAAATATGTTTACTTTTCTGTAAAGGCATTGTTTCATTGTCTATGCAAAGGCAATAGACTGTGTGGATCATACTAAACAATGAATAGCATTGAGAAGTTTTGGAATATCAGAACACTTTATTATGCTCATGAGAAACCTAGACATAGACCAAGAAGCAGTTCTTATAACAGAACAAATGAGCACTGCCTGGTTTTAAAAAAATCGTAAGAATCATGCTATATCCTTTCCCCATACATATTTAATCTGTATGATGAGCAAATTATTTTGAGAATTTGGACTAAATGAAGAAGAATGTGTCATCAAGATTGGAAGAAGATGTATTATCCAATTTACATTATGAAGATGACAGAAACTTATTTAAAGAAAATGCATACTTACAGCACTTACTGAAGAAGATCAAAACCTATAATCTTCAATACTGATTACATCTCAACAACTAGAAAAAAATCCTCACTACTTTACCAATAGGCAACATCATGACAGAGAAAAGACAGCAGCTGTTAAGGGTTTCATTTTACTTGGATCCATAGAAGATCAAAATCTTTGTGTTGAGTTATTATGTGAGTTGAATTTCTCCAAAGAACAAATAAATATGTCTTGGAGGAAGTATACAACTAGACTGCTCCTTAGGAGCGGAGCAATGAGGGTGAAACTTTGTCTTACATATTTACATATGTCCATATGTAGGTACATACTTACCTCATTGTGAGGAGGTTCCTGTCTTAGAAAAAAGACATCATTCTTGGAAAAGCAGAGGATCAACAAAAGAGATGGACTGATATAGTGACTGCACAAAAGGACTCTAACATGGCAGAAACTGTGAGGATGGCGCAGGATAGAATAAGTTTCTATGTGTTGTTCCCAAGATCACTATGAGTTGTCGTCAAGAACCTCAACTACAAAGTCTATCTGAAATATGTTTCTAGACATACATCAAATTGGAAAATAACATGCCTACAATTTGAACTCAAAATAACTTAGGAATAAAGTTTTTAATGTAACAGATTAAATGAAAATTACTTTGACAAAATGTTAGTATCCTAAAACACAAAGAACGTTAAAGTACTTTATCTGTTAAATTTGATTGACTAGTTGGAACTTTTGCCATTCAGATCTGAGTATTCAGCTCTGAGTAAGTATTTTAAATGTTATTTTTCAACTTTCAATTATTCCAGGACTCTTCTTCCACATTATGGACGCTGCATTTCTTTTTCTTACTGCTTTATGTTTAACCATTTCACTGCTCATTAATTCTTCCAATAGTGTGCAAAAGAAGAGGGCAGAGGGAAATCACAAGACAATCAAATAAGGATCTTGTGTACAAATTAGTGTGGCTCTTGAAACTCAGGGCTAATTTCACATTTTAGTGCTTTCAGTTGATCATATTTCTTTGAGTACCCTGCTTATTATTAATGTAAACAACAAAATGTTAAAGAAAGACCTTAAACCCATACTTCATATAGCTTTCAACTTTATTTAAATATACAAAAATATGATACCAGAATGGAAACTAAGACCAAAGACTCGTGATAATTTTGTACTAGTCTTTAAGTTGCTGTTAAATTGCTACTAACACATGAAAGCACATGTTTCTCCCAATGCAACAGGATAATTATAGAATTTAAATGTAGGAATAATCTTGACATTATTGTACTGAAAGCCTAAGAATAGCAAGAATAGCACAGATTCTGACTGTCATAAATGGGATATTCTTGAAAGACAAATCCAAGAGGGAGATATTTTTATAACATGCATTCTGTCTTTTTATCTCTCTTTCTGAATATATCTGTTAAATGTGTTATAATTTTTATGTAGCTCCACCCACTCTCTCTCCTTAAATACCCTTTACTTTCCTCTAAACTTTCAGTTGAAATGCCATGTATTCTTTCAGGCTCAATTTTACTTCGGTAGTATCAAAAAAATTTATTCAACTATTTCAGTTCCTATGGCTATCTGTTGCTGTAATGACTGATGCTTAATATTGAATCTGAAATAAAATAAGATTAGAAAGTAAGAAGACATTATGGTTATAAGTTGAGAAATAACTATTTTACTATTTTGCCTTACAAGGTTTTCTTATACATTTGAGTCACTAACTTTAACTGTAAGGTCTTTGAAAGCAAAGAGTCATTCATATATTCAACCAATGTTAAATACCAACTATATACTTGGAACAATAGGTAAACAAAGGGAAAAAAATTGTGTTAAGCATTAGGCACACAGGGAAAAAAATGATATATTTTCATTTATGAGAATTATGTTCTCAGAGGATAATAAATAAAAGAGATTGGTGTTGATTGTATGTGCAATTGAGTCACCTGTGACTAATAGCAACCCTATGAGGATAAGATGTATCTCTGAACCCTGCCCTATCCTGAATCAGTCTCACTGACTCCCCAAAGCCTATCTCTATTGCCCCTGTTACTGTGTCAATCCACCTCATCCGGGTCTTCCTCTTCTGTGTTGTTACTCCACCCTTCCAAGCATGATGTACTTTCCAAAGTCCCTCCTAGCAGTCTTCAAGGGGAAACCTGGTTTCACTCTTTCCAAGACAGACCAGTTTGCTCTCTTGCGAGTCCATGGTATGTTCAATATTCTTCTCCAGAACCACAGTTCAAAGACATCAATTCTTATTCTGCCATCCTTAGTCATTGTCCAGATATCTAATAGCGTAGCAAGTAATTGAGAAGACCATAGCCTGGGTCAGGCACACGTTCGTATCTAGGCTGACACCACTGCTAACTGTAGCACTTTGGAGAGGTCTCTTATAGCAGACTTCCCCAACACTATTTTGTCTTTTGATTTATTTACTGCTTGTGTCAAGAGTGTTGATTGTGGAGGCTAGCAAGCTAAAATTGTTAACAACCTCAATCTCTTCTCCATCTCTTCTGGTCCTGCTAATTGGCCAAGTGGTAAGAATCTGTCTTCTTGATCTGGAGCTTTAATTCATATTGAAGACTGCAATCCTTGATCCTCTGTAGCAAATGCCTCAGGTACTCTTCAGTTTCAGCAAGCAAGGTTGTGCTGTCTGCATAACAGAGGCTGTTGATGACTCTTCCTCTAATCCTCATGTCACATTCCTACTGATAGAGCCCGACCTCCCTAATGATCTGTTCAGCATACAGATTGAAAAGGTATGAAGATAGAACTCACTCATAACATACTTCTTTCCTGATTTTGAACCATGGAGTGTTTCCTTTCTCTGTTCTTTGTCCGAGTATAGGTTTTACATAAGCACAATCAAATGTTCTGGGATTCCCATTCTTCTCAATATTAGTCACAATTTGTTGTGATCCATACAGTCAAATGCCTTTGCATAGTCAATGAAACACAGGTAGACATTCCTCTATTACTCCTGCTTTTAACCAAGATCTATCTGATGTTGATAATAATGTCTCTTGTCATGGGCTTTTTAAAAGATGACTTGTATTTCTGGTTGTTCTCTGTCAATGTACTGTTGAAGTCATTTTTGGATAATCTTCAGCATGATTTTGCTTGCATGCTTTCAATCATTATTGCCTGCTACAACTGTTCCTCCTTATTTGTCTCTAAATTTGAAGGGTCAGCCTCTAGTGTCACATCTCCTCTAGGTGTGCTCTATTGTACACAGGCTTTTTGAAAGTCTGTTGTTTTGGGAGTGGATGACCAACCCTTCTCTCTAAAAATAGATTACAGAGATAAAATAGAATATATAAGATTGTATAGTATTTTAAGAATGAGTAGTGCTATGGGAAAAAGTTAATGAGAACATATTTAGGGGTAATCAAAAATGTTTGAGGATTGCTAGTTGAAATTTGATAGTTACATTTTGAACAAAGACATGCATGAATTGAGAAAAGTTAGAAGTGTCTCAATACCTGGGCATGTGAAGAAAGAACAATTCTGGAAGATACTAAAAGGCAAATATGTGTCTGGTGTATCCTAGGAATAGCAAAGAAGTCAGGGTAGTTAAAACAATGTGTGGACGGGAAGAGTAGCAAGAAATTAAGTCAGAAACAGCATAGTGGGAATAAATGGAGGAATGGCATAATCTAGTTTATAATTAGAAGGTTCAATCTGGCTATAAAAGAGGGTGTCAAAGGTAAAGGAGGAAAGATCTGTTAGAGGTTACTATGAAGCATGAAGAGAGCTGGTTGTGAATTGCTAGAGAATTGGAGTGAGAAGTGTGGATTGTTGGTGTTGTTGTAATGTGCCATCAAGATGCTTGTGACTCATAGCAACCATATATATGATAGTTCTGAACCCTGTTTTAGCCTGAGCCAATCCCAGCATCTCTAACACATCTACCTCCATTACCCCCAGTTAATTAGTCTCATCTGGGATCTTTTCCTCTCCTGCTCTGTCCCCTCACTTTTTGAAACATGATGCCTCCCTCTAAGGATTGGTCCCTCCTGGTCATGTGCCCAAAGTATGTGAGACAGAGCTTCAAAATCCTTGCCTCCAAGGATTGGCCTGGCTTCACCCTCTCTAGGAGAGATCGATCTCTTTGTTCCCTTGGCAGTCTGTGGTATGTTCAATACTCTTCTCCAGCACCACAGCTCAAAGACATGGATTTTTCTTCTATCATCCTTATTCATTATCCAACTCTCTGATGCATAGGAAGTAATTGCGAAGACCATGGCTTGGATCAGGTCCACCTCAGTCTCTAGACTGACGTTGTTGTTCCTCAGTACTCTGAAGAGGTCTCTGGTAGCAGACTTTCTGAATACAGCTCATCTTCTGATTTTCTGGTGACTGGTATAAAGATCGTTGATTGTAGAGTCAAGCAAGGTGAAGCTGCTAACACTCTCAAACTCTTCACCATCTGTCAAAGGGTTGTCAATTGGCCCTTAGCCGAGCATCATCTTTATTTTCTAGATGTTGGGCTTCAATCCATATTAAAGATTGCAATTCTTGGCCTTTTTAAACAAATGATTGAGGTCCTCCTCAGTTTCAGCAATCAAGGTTGTGTCATGTTTATAGTGCAGGTTGTTGAGTCTTCTTCCAGTCCTGCCACATTTGACCTTATATAGTCAACCCTCCGAATGATCTGTTCTGCATACAGATTAAAAGGGTATGGAGATAGAATGCATCCCTGACATACACCTTTTATTTTATTTTGATACATGCAGTGTTCTGATGATTGTTTCCTGGTCGAAGTATAGATTTCATGAAAGCACAATTAAGTGTTCTGGGATTCCCATTCTCAAGTTTAGTCATAATTTGTTTAAATCCACACAGTCAAATGCTTTCACACAGTCAATAAAACACAGATAGACTTTCCTCTAGTACTCTCTGCTTTCAGCAAACACCTATCTGATATTCCCTATTATGTCCCTAGTACCATGGCCTCTTCTGAACCTTGCTTACATATCTGGCAATTCTTTGTCGATGTATTGTTCCAATCTTTTTTGGATTATCTTCAGTAGGATCTTGCTTGTGTGTGATCTTAGTGATATTGTTTGTTAGATAATTTCCACACTCTGCCATATCACCTTTTTTTGGGGTGGGGGAAATAGGAATAAATATGGATCAATTCCAGTCAGTTGGCCAGTGAGTTGTCCTCCAGATTTCTTAGCATATAATAGTGAGCCCATCCAAGGCTGCATCTGTTTGTTGACATTGGTATTCAATTGGTATTCTATCAATTCCAGGGGCCTTGCTTTTGTTGTCAATTCCTTCAGAGCAGCTTGAACATCCTCCTTCATCCCCACTGATTCTTGATCATATGCTGTCATGAAATTATTCTGTGTCAGCCAGTTCCATTTGGTACAATGACTCTGTGTACTTCTTTCATCTTCTTCTGATGCTCCTGGATTATTCAACATTCTGCCCATTGCGTACTTTAGTACAGAACTCAAGGCTTCAATTTGTTCTTCAGTTCCTTCAGCTTAAGGAAAGTGGAACAAGTTTGTCACTTTTGATTTTCTGACTTTGTTTCTTTGCACATTTTATCGTAATACTTCGTTTTGTCTTCCTAAGCTTCCCTTTGGTTTATTTTTTCCTTTTAAAAACAAATATTTAACAGGAAAGCCATTTAAATACATTTTTTTGTTAAGCATATCATTTTACAAAGCTGACAATATACAGAAAATAGTTCTGTGAAATGAAATGAAAAGCATAGCATGGGAAAATTTTCTTCAGTTTTCTATCTTAATAACTGATAATACTATACAATCTTGTGTGATGTCATCATATTCATATACTTTCTTTAAGAAGGTATCTGTGAATCTTAGGCCTGACATCATTTGCAGCCCTTTTACTGAAGACAGTAGAGTTAAGGAAAGGCAGAGAGAAGAACTTGGGCATAGTTTTCCAAGCTGCCTTCCTGAGATGCCACACGAGTGAATGGAATTAGTACTGTACACTTCTAAACTAGATCCATGGTCCTTTCATTATCAGCCCTTTGAAATCTTCTATGCATTTACTTAACTTCTGATTTCTTCCCTTTGCTTTAGCTTTTTGGCACTCTACTGCAATAATCTTGGTCTTTCTCTCTCTTTGTCTTTATAATGAACTTTTGCAGTCTTCATGAATGATATTCTTGATATCCTTCCACAGTTCATCTGGTCTTTGCTCATAAGTATCGAAAGACTCAAACCTGCTCCTGAGATAGCTTCGAAATTCAAGTGGGATAGACTCAAGGTCAAGCTTTGGTTCTTGTGGATTTGATGGAATTTTATTTTGTTTCAGCTTGCGTAGGAATAGTTGATGGTCTGTTCCACAATTAACACCTGGCCTAGTTTTCACAGTTGATACTTCTCCAACTTTTTTCCCCACAGATGTAATCAGTCTGATTCCTATGTAAACCATTTGGTGAAAACCATGTGTATAGTCATTTTTTGTGTTTCTTATAAAGAACATTTTCTATGAATAAATCGTTGCCTGATTAAACTTCTATCATTTTATCCTCAGCCTCATTTCTGTCACCAAGTTTATGTTTTCCAACTACTGATCCTTCTATCTTTTTTCCAACTTTTGTATTCTAGTCACCCATTATAATTAATGCATCTCGGTGGCATGTTCAACTGATTTCTGACTGCAAAAGGTGGTAATGTTCTCAATTTTCTTCTTTTCGGCTCTGATTGTTGGTGCATATATTTGAATGATGGTGGTATTAACACATCTTCCTTGTGTGCATATGGATATTTTCTGATTACTCACAATACTGTACTTCAAGATGGATCTAAATATGCTCTTTTAAACTGTGAATCTGACTTTATCCCCCCCCATTTTCATTATAGCTGTAGCTTTATTTAATGTAAATATTTCCTGTTGCTGAACGTTGTTGTTATTGTTATTATACACCGTCGGTTCACCTGTGACTCATACAACAGGCTGTACAACAGCCCTAAACCCTGCTCTATAATGTGCCAATTTTATTGTATCTAACACATCTACTTCCATTACCCCAGTTACTGACTCAATCCATCTCATCCACGGTCTTCCTCTCTTGAGCTGTCTCTACACCTTCCCAAGCATGACATCCCTCTCCAAAGACTGGTCCCGCCTTGCAACAGTACGTCAAATGAAGCTTCAAGGAGCAGCCTGGTTTCATCTGTTTTTTTCTCCTAGCAGTCTTTGGTATACTCAACACTCTCCTCCAGCACCACAGATCAAAGGGATCAATTCTCCTTCTATCATTTCTACTCATTGTTCAACTTTCTGATACATACCAAGTAATTACAAAGGCTATGGCCTAGATCAGGTACACTTTAGTCTCCAGACTGATATTATTGCTTTTCAGTACTTTGGAGAGGTCTCTGACAGCAGACTTTCCCAATGCAATTTGTCTTTTCATTTCCTGGCTGCTAGTACCAAGAGTGTTGATTGTGGAGCCAAGCAAACTAAAGCTGTTAACAATCTCAATCTCTTCACCATCTATCATTATGCTTCCAACTGGCCCAGTGATGAGAATATCTGTTTTCTTGGGGTTGAGCTTCAGTCCATATTGAAGGCTGCAGGATATGAAAACCAATGATAAATTACAAATGGCCAACTGGAAGGATGGAGTTGCCTCCAAGTTTGTTGGGAAAAGCAACATATGGATTAGGTCTTAGATGAAAGATAATTTATTTCAGACATATGAAAGCACCTTTAATTAGAAACACAAATGGTAACTATATAGACCTCACCTGATGGGATACACCAGAATCAGACTCATTATATCTGTGGAAAGAATTGTTGGGAATGCTGAATATTGGCTGTGAAAACTAGGCCAGGTGCTGTTTGTGGAACAGATCTTCAACCACTCATATTCAAGTTCAAACTGAAGCTAAAGAAAATGAAATAAAATCCACAAGAGCCATAATTTGACCTTGAGTCTATTCCATCTGAATTAAAAAAAAAATCTCAGAAACAGCTTTGAGGACTTGAACACTAATGAACAAAGATCAGATGAGCTATGGAGGATATCAAGAATACCATCCAAGAAGAATGCAAATTGTCATTACAAAGACAGAAGAGGAAGAAAAGACTGAGAAAGGTTTCAGAAGAGACTAAATATTGCACTAGAGTGCCGAGAAGCCAAAACAGACAGAAGAAATCAGGAAATTTACAATATGAACAGAATATTTTGAAGGACAGCTCAAGAAGACAAAGGAAACTATTACAATGAAATATGTGAAGACCTAGTATCAGAAATTCAAAAGAGATGGATGTACTTGGTATTTTTCCTTTTAAAATTTTATTTTATTGTGTTACTTGTGTGCCATCAAATCAGATATGACTGGTACAGGAGATTGTCCCATCTTTTCCAGCACAGCATCTGGTGGATTTGAACCATGTGCCTTTGGGATTGCAGTACAACTTCTTGCCACTAGGCCACCAGAGATTGGTATTTCTTAATCTGAAGGAAATAAGAACAAATTCAGATTGCCTTGATTTGCAATACTTAGGAATTCTGTGGGAAGACTACTGAACATCATAATAGGAAACATCATAATCGGATAGAGGGAGTACAGAGTCACTGTACCAAAAAGAGCTGTTTGACACGAAGAATTTAATGAAACAACATATGATCAATAGGCAATGATGATGAAGGAGGAAATTGAAACTATTCTGAAGAAAATGACAAAAATCAAGGCTCCAGGAATTGATGGAATTTCAGCTGATATATTTCAATAAACAGATGTGGTCCTGAACATGCTAAGTGGGTTATGCCAAGAAATCTGGAGAATAACTACTTGGATAACTAACTGGAAGAGATCCGTATTTATTCCCATTTCAAAATAAGATGAGCTGGCAGAGTGTGCAAATTTCAAACAATATAACTAATATTACACACAAAATCCTGCTGAAGAGTATCCAAGGACAACCAGAATGGTAGATAGACATAGAACTCAGATGGATTGTGGATTAAAGTAGAGCGTATGAAAGAAATGTATGTGTTTCATTGACTAGGCAAAGGGATTTGACTGTGTGGATTACAACAAATTGTGGCTAATCTTGAGAAGACTAGGAATCTCAGAACACTTGATTGTGATACCTATACTTGGAAGAAGGAGGCAGTCCTCAGAACAGAGCAACAAAACACTGCAGGGTTCAAAATCAGGAAAGGAGTGTGTCAGTGGTGTGTCCTGTCTCCATGTCTTTTCAGCCTCTATGCGGAACAGATCATTAAGAAGACTGGACTTTATGGGGAAGAATGTGGCACCAGAATTGGAGGAACACTCATTAACAACCTGCATTATGCAGATGACACAAACTTGCTCACTGAAACTGAGGACCCAAAACATTTACTACACAAGGTCAAGGACTGCAGTCTTCAATATGAATTAAAGCTCAACATCTAGAAGACAAAAGTTCTGACAAAGCAGCATGACTGTAGATGGGAAACGGACAGAGAACATAAATAATTTCAGCTTGTTTGGCTCCACAATCAACTTTAATGGCACTAGCAGTCAGAAAATCAAAAGATGAATTGCATTGGAAAAGTCTGCTATCAGAGATTCCTCCAGAGTGTTAAAGAGCAATGATGTCAGTCTAGAGATTTAGGTATGCCTGATTCAGGCCATGATCGATCTTTGCAATTGCTTGTTATGCATCGAAGAGCTGGACAATGACTACAGATGACAGAAGAAGAATTGGTGCCTTTGAGTTACGGTGCTGAAGAAGAGTATTGAACATACCATAGACTGCCAAGAGAACAAACTGGTGTGTCATGGAGAGGGTGAAACCAAGTTTCTCCATGGAGGCAAGGACTGTAAGGCTCCAGATAACATGTTTTGGGCAGGTTTCCAGGAGAGACAAGTCCTTGGAGAAGGACATCAAGCTTGGAAGTATGAAAGGACAACACAGGAGAGGAAAGTGCCGGAGAAGATTGATTGACACAGTAACTGGAACAAAGACAGTAGGTGTTTTGGAGACAGTGAGACTGGCACAGGATAGGACTGGGTTCAAAGCTATTGTGCATAGGGTTGCTATGAGTTGCAGTTGACTCAACAGCACATAACAATAACAAATGTGATGTAAACTCCATGTAAGAGGAGATGTTATATAAATATCTAGACATGAACTGAGAGTCTAGTAAAAAGGCTACACTGTAACGGAGGAAAAGAAAAATCAATGAGATTCATCTTTGGGTTTCTCAAGCAGATTCTTAGTCATAACAGTAGAATAAAACATTACCTGATTTTGTGCCATTTATACTATGCTTGAGCCCAATGTTGCAGCCATCTAATTAATGATCTTCCTCTTTATCACTGACCCTCTTTACGTAACCAAGAATGATTTCCTTCTCCATGGATGTTTTTTCTTAAAAAATGTAAAATACCAAAGTAGGTATTTTTTCATACAATTTAATTATTGTACATAAAATACAAATTAAATATTTACTGCCAACACCATAATTCAGATGCAATCTCCTTTTCCGTCTTTGTTTTATACAGCTTTTGGATGTGTATGAGGTGACTGAAAAATATGTTAATTTGGTCAGGTACACCTCAATTCTGAAATTTTATTCTTTTATTTTTAATACTTTAAAGAAGTTGTTTGGGTTTTTATTTTTATTTTTCATAACCGTCCTCAGCACAAAAAGATATTAAGTAATTTCTCTCACCACCTCTCTCATTGTGGTCAATTTGTCCAGTTTTCCCTTGCTGTGTGAAATCTCAGCTCATCAGCTGAACCACTAGTTTCTTAACAACTTAGTCTATTACATCATT
Source organism: Elephantulus edwardii (assembly GCF_000299155.1). Lineage (NCBI taxonomy): Eukaryota > Metazoa > Chordata > Mammalia > Macroscelidea > Macroscelididae > Elephantulus > Elephantulus edwardii. The sequence continues at coordinate 38,087,467 of NW_006399755.1, read as the reverse complement.
CTCTATAAGTGATTAACATATATCTGGATCAATGTCTATTTATTTATTGGCATTTGAAGAAGTCCTTTGCAGTAGTTTTCCCCAATGTAATAAAAAAAATTGTTTTTTCTGTGTGGCTTCCATGGTTTTGAATTGTGAATGTAAACAAACTAAAGTCTTTTACAAATCAATATTTTCCCCTTTTATCATAATGTTGTGTTTTCATCTACTTACGTAGATTTTTTAAAAAAATATGGTGTGATTCATATTTAGTGCTGTAGTCTTAAATCTTCATCAATAACTGTTCCAGGTCATCTGAACTTTCATTAAGAAAAGCTCTGTTATCTGTATATCAAAGACTGTTAATAAGTCTTGAAAGAGAGGAATTAAAGATAGAGTACCAACAACTGTGTCTAGAGCCTTTTCTGTAATTATGGTGAGGACTAAGAGGTTTCAAAATGGAAAAAAGAACAGCATGTATGTATCCTGATTAAAATAATCAAGGAAAGAGGAAAATTGTGATGATATAATATAGAGTTGGAGAATTGCTTGAGTAATATTTAGAGGACAAGAGGGGATGGTAGTCAGCAAAGATTAACTTCAAAGAGGAACAGGAATAATTCATTTGTCCAATCATCAGAAAGCAGAGAATTCGATGTAAATGCTGATTGCTATATAGATATGATATTGAGAGAATGTGCTTGATTGTTTTTTTCCCTGAGATTGTTAATTTTCTCAGTAGGATGAGATCAGTAGCCATGAAGTGGTGGTGTGGGAGATTTGAAGACACATGATAAAACATGTGAAATACTACTGAAGTACCACAAGAGTAAACAGATTAAGAAAATCTAGCGTTAAAATGGGAAAGCCTTAAGTATGCACTCCAGATTTTTATATCTTGAGTTTAAAGTGAGACTAGTCAGTGTGATTCTGTATTCACTCAGAAATAAGTAGAGAAATTGATTCAGTCAGGGTCATAATTTTGCTCTGAAAGTATGATGACATGAGAGATGAACGAGGATGTCAACTGTTTACCTAAGGAAGTAATTTTGATAACTGACTATAGGATTGAAGTTGTGCAATGGGAGTAGAGAAAACTACTAAGGTGAAGAAGAGCATAGTGTAGTGGTAGAATTAAAGGAGACTCTGAGAGTGTCAAAATATGCTATGATTATAGTATAAAAGAGAAGAATAGTTTGGGAAGATAGAATAAAGTGTCAAAGAGTAGGATTTAAGCAGTACACAGTGTAACTATATTAAAAAACCTTGGCTGATACTGAAGAATTTAATAAAACAACATATGATTAAGAGACAAGGGTGGTGAAGGATGTTCAAACTATTCTGAAAGAATCGGCATAAAAGTAGGCTACAAGAATTTATAGAATACCAATTAATGTATTTCAACACACAGGTGCAGCTTTGGATGTGCTCACCAGGTTATGCCAAGAAATTTAGAGGGCAACTACCTGACAAGCTGACTGGAAGAGATCCATATTTATTCCTATTTTTTAAAAAGGTGATTTAACAGAGTATGGAGATTATCAAACAATATCACTAACATCACATACACGCAAAATCCTGCTGAAGATTATCCAAAAGCTGCTGGAACTGTACAATGAAAGAGAACTGTCAGAGAACAAGCTGGGCTTAGAAGAATCTATAGCACCTGAAACATCAATGCCAATATCCCATGAATCTTGGCTGAAAACAAAGAGTACCAGAAGAGAAACTATTTGTGTTTCATTGACAAAGCAAAGCATTTGAATGTGTTGATCACACCAAATTGCAGCCAACCTTGAGAAGAATGGAAATTCCAGAAGAGTTGATTGTACTCATGCAAAACTTAGATAACGAAAAAATAATCAGAATGGAGCAAAGAAACAGTGCATGGTTTAAAATGAGGAAAGGAGTGTGTCAGGGATGTGTCCTACCTTTGGACTTTATGAGGAGAAAAGTGACATCTGGATGGGAGTAAGGCTCATCAACAACCTGCATTACATAAATGACAAGACCTTGCACCCCAAAAGTGAGGATGACATGAAGCTCAACATCAAGAAAATTAGGAATCTCACCACCAGGTCAATTGGCAGCACTTTGCTAGATGGAGAAGATATTGACATTGGAAACAACTTCAGCTTGCTTGGCTCCACAGTAAATATTCTTGGTAGTAGCAGTCAGTAAATCAAAAGGTGAATTTTACTAGAAATGTCAGCTGTTAGGGACCACTCCATGTTTTTCTCAATTATTTACTATTAATCAGAGAGCTTGATAATGACTGAGGATGACAGAAGAATTGATATCTTTGTATTGTGGTGCTGGAAAAGAAAAATGGATATAACATGGACTGTCAAAAGTACAAAGAGATTTGTAGGAGAGAGTGAAGCCAGGTTATTTCTTGAAGTCAAGGATTCTGAAACTCTATCTCACACAACCTTGAGAAGAAAAATCCCAGAACAACTTGATTGTACTCGTGTGAAACCTATACTTGGACCAAGAGACAGTCATCAGGGCAGAGTAAGGAAATACTGGATGGTTCAAAATTAGGAAAGGAGAACTTCAGGGATGCATTCTGTGTCCATTTCCTTACCTTTTCAAACTATATTCAGAACAGATCATTCCAGAGACTGGACTTTATGAAGAGGAGTGTGGTGTCAGGATTGAAGGAAGACTCATTAATAACCTGCACTGTACAGATGATACAACCTTACTTGCCAAAACAAAGAAGACTTAAAGTATTTGTTGCTGAAGGTCAAGGAAAGAAGTCTTAGTAGGAGGTTTAAGGAAATTGGAAGAATATGTTCCTGATAACAATGTATTTGAATTTTGTAAATAAACTAGTATAAAAAAATAAAAAAAAAATATAAAGGTTCTCATCACTGGACCAGTTGGCAGCACCATGATAGAGGAAGAACAAACAGAGGTCGTTTCAGCTTGTTCAACACCACAATCAACACTCTTGGTACCAGCAGTCAGGAAATCAAAAGACGATTTGCATTAGGGAAGTCTGTTGTCAGGGTGCTAGAGACTAAGGTACACCTAATCAGAGAGCTGGACAATGACTAAGGATGGAAGAAGAAGAATAATTGACACCTTTGTGTTGTGGTGCTGGAGAAGAGTGCGGAACATATCACGGGCCACCAGGAGAAAAAATAGGTTTGTCTTAGAGAAGGTGAAGTCAAGTTTCTTTTAGAAAGGAACAATTTTGAAGCTTTGTCTCTTATGGTTCTCCTGGCCACTTTGGGCATGTTGCCAGGAGGGACCAGTCCTCGGAGAAGAACATCATGCTTGAAAATGTGGAGGGACAGAGCTGGAGAGGAAGACTCTGGATGAGATGGATTGATAATAATGACTGGGTCAATTGGATTAGGAGTGTTGGAGTCAGTGAGACTGGCTCAGGATAGGACAGGGTTCAGAGCTGTTGTACATAGGGTCACTATGAGTTGCCGGTGACTCAATGGCACATAACAACAACAACAACAACAACAACAACTTATATATGCCATGAAGTTTTGTTGGCATATAGGATATTTTTTTGCTAGAGGTAAACAACTGAATAGAAAGAGGGGTACTATTGCATGGGAAAAAAGCAAAATGTAAAAAAAAATTAATGGTGAATTTAGCATCAAATATAAGTTAATAAAATGTTACAGAGTGAATAAACAAGAAGAGCAAACATACTGGAATATTTCCCTTTAACTCTAATTACCAGTAAGGTGCACTCATGGCTTAAAAAATAGTAAGGAATTGCAGCACTCACCCCAAGGTAGTTGCTGTTATGTGCCATCAAGTGTACTACAACTCATAGCAATCCTATGAACAACAGATCTGTACCTTTTCCTATTGTATGCCACTCTGACTATTTGATATATTCAAGCCAGTTGTTACAGTCACTATGTAAGTTCACCTTGTTGAATATTTTCCTCCCCTATACTGACATCTACCTTTTCAAGCTTGATATTCTTCTCCAAAGATTGGCCCATCCTAAAAACATGCCCAAGTACGTGACACAAAGCTTCACCATTCTTGCTTCTAAGGACCACTGTGGTTGCACCATCCTCAGGACATATTTATTTGTTGTTTTTTTGATTAATATTTTTATCACTCATATAAATTGTGTTTCATGCATTTACATGTGTTTTATACAATTTTTCATGTATGTTATATTTTATTCATGCATATTGTGGGCTAATCTCTCTTACAATCATCTTATTAATAACTACATTGGTAAAAGCATGTAAGCCAGCTACTTCATACCTCACCCTTTTAGACAGCCAACTTCTAATTTGGCCATCCTTATCAAACAGTACTCTGAGGGAATAAGCATGTACTTTTTGCTTAATAATCTTCGTTCAACATGAAAACTTTGAGCATCTGTATCTACAAGTAAAAGTCCAGTCCAGAGAAAGGCATCAGGTTGCAGCAATCAACCCTAGCTCACAGCATGGGTCATCTTCTCTTCATCTAGTTGGGTTCTGGCTAAATTACCCTTCGCCTTCATGGCTAGGTTCAAATGGGCATCAGCTGCCGGCTCAGGAGCCCACACTTCTCCCTGCATTCTAGACTGCTCTGGCTCTACACTCAGCCCTAACCCTTACACATGGCCAAGTAAGCAAGCCAGAGGTTCTTATCACTACCTGCTTCTCAAGCCAACAACTCTTCCTTGCTCATCTGTACATATGTGCATGCTGAGGGGGCAACACTGAAGGAACATGTCCAAGCCCAGCCTGTTTCTCCATTGTTATATTCCTCCCAAACCCACTTCTGTGGATCCAGGTCATTGTACACTCCAACCTCAAGTCTTGGAAGTGAGCTTTGATGGAAAATAACTTGACCCCACCTCATAAGCCGAAGAGTTTGGTCTAGTTTGTTTTTTTTTAAAATCTTTTTTTAAACTTTTTCTTCTCTCCTTTTCTGCTTGGCTTTCTTGGGAATGTTAATTTCCTCAACAAAAGCCCAAAGAGTTGGAAAATTCATTAAAATTCATATATTCTGAGAGTACTGGGTAAGACTCAATCTTTTTTCTAGACCAAGTCCCAATATCTACTATCAGATTATCCTTCTAACACACTCAATTCTAGGATGGATATTCCCTCTTAGTACTTAGGGTAGTTCAAGGAATATTCAATACTCTTCTCCAACACCACAACTCAAAGGCATCGGTTCTTCCTCTGTCATCCTTCCTCACTGCCCAATATAACAAGTAACTGGATAAAAGAAAAAAGAGTGGATTGGATGAACCACATCAGTTTTAAATTGACAGAGTTGCTTTTTAGATCTCTGGAGAGGTCTTATACACCAGATTTCACTAACACAATAAATCTTTTGATTTCTTGATTGTTGATACCAAAGGTGTTGACTGTGGGTTCAAACAAGATGTAATAGTTGACAATTTCAATTCTCTCTCCATCTTGTCTATTAGCTCAGTAGTGAGTACTTTTATTATCTTGATGTTGAGTTGTATGTAACCCACATCGAAGGCTGTAGTGTCTGATCTTCTGCAGCAAGTGTTTGAGGTCTTCTTCATTTGTAGTAAAGGCTGTGTAACTTGCATATTACAGGTTGTTAATGATTCTTTATCTGAACTTGATATCATATTCTTCAAAATTTGGCTTCTAGAATTATTTGTTTAGCATACAGATTGAATAGGTATGGAGAAAGAATAGAGCCCTGATATAAACTTTTTTGACAACCCACCCCCACCAGCCTCAGGTCTTGGGACTGCTGTGCAGGCACCAACACTGAAAGAAACAGCTAGTTGACTCCCCATCTCTATCCCAAACAAATCTAGGAAGTTTGAATTCACTAGCTCTGAGGAAGAAATATGGGCAATCTCCTCTCATGTGATTTACTGCCTTTGAAAGCACAAAGTAGGATCAGCTATGAGTTGGTTACAACTTGATGGTATATAATAACAACAACAACTAATGACCAAACTAGAGAAAGTCAATATGTAGGAAATAATCTTAACAAGTTGGGAGGAAACTGGAGGAGAAAAATCTAAAAGTCTCCTGTATGGTTCTAGCTATTTTAATAGTATTATAAGGGTAAAACACAAATGTAGATTAAATAATCTATATTAATGACTATGGAAAGGCATATTTGACTGTGTGGACCACAACAAACTGTGGCTAACTCTGAGAAGAATACGAATCCCAGAACACTTGATCATGCATATGTAAAACTTATACTTGGACCAGGATGCAGTCACCAGGACAGAGCAGGAAAGCACTGCATGGTTCAAAATTGGGAAGGGTGTGTGCCAGGAATGTGTCCTATCTCCATACCTTTTCAATCAATATAAAAATTATCTGGGAGGCTGGGCACTATGAGGAGAAATTTAGCATCAGGATAGGAGGTAGACTCATCAACAATCTGTGTTATGCAGATGACACAATCCTGCTTACTGAAGCTGAGGAAGACATGAAGCGTTTGATGCAGGTCAAGGACTACAGTCTTCGATGTGGACTGAAGTTTATCATCAAGAAAACAAAGATTCCAATCACTGGGCTGACTGGTGGCATCATGATAGATGGTGAATACATTGAGATCGTTAACAGCTTTAGTTTGCTTGGTTCCATCATCAACACTCTTGGTACGAGCATCCAGGAAAGGAAAAGATGAATTACATTGGGAGAGTTGACTGTCAGTGACGTCTCCAAAGTACTGAAGAGCAATGATGTCAGTCTGGAGACTGAGGTGTGCCTGATCAAGGCCATTTCTTTGCAATTATTTGTTATGCATCAGAGAGATGGACAATGACTAGGGATAATAGAATAGATACCTCTGAGCTGTGGTACTGGAGAGGAGTATTGATTGTATTATGGACTGCTAAATGAACAAACAGATTAGTCTTAGAAAGAGTGAAACTAGGCTAGCCCATGGAGGCAAGGATTCTGAAACTTCATCTACCCTACCTTGGACATGTTGCAAGGACCAGTCCTAGAGAGGGCTATCATTCTTGGATGGGTGGAGGGACAGCACAAGAGAGAAAGAACCTTGATGAGATGGATTAATTCAGTAACTGAGGTAATGGGTGTAGGTGTGTCAGAGACAATAAGATTGGCAGAGAATAGAGAAGGGTTTAGGGCTGTTGTATATAGGGTCACTATGAGTGGCAGGCAACTCGACGGCACATAACAACAACAACAACTTTAGAGACATTGACCCATTTGACTGTGCTCCAAAGATAAGTGTGGAGAAAATTTTGAGAAACGTTTATGATCCTAATCAAAAGAGAATTCAAAGAAGGATTGTGAATTAGTTTGAGTTGATTGATTTTTTTTCTTTTACTTATTACTCTCTGCTTTAACATTTGTTGAGTCATTGCTATATATAATAATAACACACATCATATTTAACTAATGGATTATGGAGATTTAGAAAGAGGGTAAGAGGGAATCTTTTGATCCCAAAAGAGTTTATAATAAAAGCAGGAGTGATTCTGGGTAGAGGAAAATGCTTGCAGATCCAAGTTTTCTCTAATCATTTTTTTTTTAAATACTGAGCCCTCGAGTGGCCTAGCGCTGTACCAATAATCCAAAGGCTCATTCAAATCCACCACATTTTCCTCGAGAAACATGAAAAATCTCTTCCTGTGTGATTTACTGCCTCTGAAAACCCTGTGGAGGTTCAGCTATGAGTTTGTTCCTTGTGGACAGCACAACAGAAGAATTTCATCTTTTTTTTTTAAGATGGACAGGACTACGGTAGACATATGCATTTATTCATCTCAGAGAAAAGGCTGTATGACTCTATGAAAATTTAGCAAGCTGGATGACAGAGGGTAACATAGACTTTAGAATGGTGAGGAAGTGGGGACAGTTTCTTTCTTCCTTATACTTAGTTATAAATTCCTTGAGGAGAAACATAACATCTTATATTGGTTCACTATAACTTTTGAATTAAGTGCTGATGATATGTACATGTTAAGAATTTTTTTTGGTGTGCCTCATCCAGGCCATAGTCCTTGCAATTGCTTGCTATCCATCAGAGAGCTGGACAATGACTAGGGATGATAGAAAAAGACTTGATGCCTTTGAGCTGTGATGCTGGAGGAGAGGGCTGAGTATATTGTGGACTGCCAGAAGAACAAACAGGTACATCCTGTTGTTGTTGTTCTTATGTGCCGTCGAGTCATTTGCGACTCATAGCGACCCTATGTACAATGGCTCTAAACCCTGCTCTATCCTGTGCCAATCTCATTGCCTCCAACACACCCATCCCAATTACCCCAGTCACTGAATCAATCCACCTCATAGAGGGTCTTCTCCTTCTGTGCTGTCCCTTCACTCTGCCCAGCATGATGTCCCTCTCCAAAGACCTGTCTCTCCTTACAACATGTCCAAAGTAAGTCAGGTGAAGCCCCAGAATCCTTGCCTCCAAGGAGCAGCCTGGTTTAACCCTCTCTAAGATGAATCTATCCTAGAGAGGGTAAAACCTGACTGCTCCTTGAGGCAAGGGTTCTGAAGCTTTGTCTGCCCTACCTACTTTAGACATGTTACAAGGAGGGACTGGTCCTTGGAGAGTGAAATCATGCTTAGGAGGGTGGAGGGACTGCACAAGAGAGTAAGACCCTTGATGAGATGGATCAATTCAGTGATTGGGGTAATGCGGATAGGTGTGTCAGAGAAGGTTGTCACAAGTTAGAGCAGGGTTTAGGGCTTTTGCACATAGGGTTGCTATGAGTCTCAAACAACTCAATGATACATAACAACAACAACAACAACAACAACACTATTTCCTGTATAAGATGTTGTTGTTGTATACCATGTAGTCAGAACTGACCCATAGCTGGCCTTTCATTAGGTTTTCAGAAGCAGTATATCACTCAGGAGGAAACTGCCCATCTTTTTCCTGGGGAGCAGCTGATGGATTCAAATTATGTACCTTTGCCTTGGTAGCACAGTTCCTCACCACTAAGCCACCAAAGCTCCTTGGTTAAGATACTAGAAATAATTAATAGTCCCAATAGCAAGCAAGAGAGGTGGCATAAGAAACAGGGATCTGTTCTGGAAAACAATGTATTCAAATTTTGTTAATAAACTAGTATAGAGAAGAAGAAGAAGAACAAATAGAGATACTGACCTTTGCTGCTAACGCCTTTTAATGGAAATTCATTCAATCCTCAGTTCATTTTAGACTGAAACTCTAAGAAAAGATGAATTTTGTACAAAGAGATAGTTGCATAGTGAGGGAAGTTCTAGTGATTTTCAGATAAATAACACTTTAAAAGTGTTGAAAGCCAGACATTTAAATAGATCAAAATAATAAGCTTACTCTAAACAAATGGCCTAGTGATTTGACAAACACCAAAGAACACATTTTACTGCTAATTGAGAACAAATGCACGGTAACATTTTCTCTACTACCCACGTAAGACATCCCAAAATAGACTCCTACAAAATGATGATAAATACACTCAAAGTCTCATTCTCCTTCTTTCAATGTGCTCAAAATCTTTAAAGATTCTATCTTCTAATTAATTGGTTACTCATATTTGCATTCTCTAGTGTGTTTAAGTGAAGCTTTCTCTCTTCACTGCAAGTTGAAAATATTTATTTTCAGTGTTTTGCATATATTTTTGTAAGGGGCAGACTTATTGGCAAGTTGGTAAAACACATAATAATGTCTTCAACTCTGATTACCTTTTGTTATAAGTAACAATAGTGATTTTGTCCACTACGATGTTCAAATCCTTTCTTATATAGAAATGTTTTAAAAGATGAGATAAAAATCACTTAATTGCTGCAGACTAAGGAAGTACTTTCAAATTAATTTGTTTTCATTAAAGTCCTTAAATTAGTGTCATAGTCTTTATGAAGCTATGGTAAATCAACCATCAGACTTGGAACCGAATTACTGTCTAATTAAACCTTAGCAGTCATTATGTTTCTTTGCCATATAAAACAATTTAGTCTATTACAACCATGGAGATGGATTGAGAAGGTGACAACAGCAATGGGCTCCAGTGTATCAGAGATAGTGAGGATGGCACAGGATAGGACAAGATTCAGGTCTGCTGTTCATAGCTTCTCTATGAGTTGACTTGACTTGACAGCACTTAAGAGCAGCAACAATAACAACAACCATATAACAGCTCTACAAAAAAGCACAGACTATGCAGAAATTACAATATCACAAAATATGCAATTTATTATGGACAAAGAACTCCTAATTTTACTTTTGAATTAAGTAAAGAATAAAGTATAAATGGTAGATGGAAGTAGAATGTCAGTGTGTAAGATAAAATTTTACCAATGGATTATTAAATGACATTTAGAGACCAGAAAAATTTAAGGGCTATTTATATGACAAATACAGTGTACATATATATTTATTACCTTAAACTCTATCTAATAAAATAAAGTTTCAGTAAATTGACTGAAATTCATGAGAAAGAACAAGGTTAATACATTTATTTATAGGAAGGGAGAACGGGATTTTTATTGAGCACAAAAGGGTGAAGCCCAATTTTCCAGTTCATTGCTTCTCAGTTTGCAGGGACTATTAATGTTCCAAGTACATAAAAAATCACTAAAGTATGGCATTAATTCTAGAAAAAGGTATATTATGGTGGATAATAAAGATGTATAATTAATAGGCTCTTAAATCTGCACTCAATAATCAGGTAATATATATTTTTATTCTAGAAATAGAAGACATTTATAAAATTGATGATGTATATAGTCACAATGTGAAAATCAATGAATAATGTTGTTTTTGTTATATACCATTGAGCTGGAACCAACCAACTCACAGCTAACTCTTCAGGAGGTTTTCAGAGGCAGTATATGACAGGGAAGGAAACTGTTCATTTCTCACTTAGAAATGAATAATGAGGTTTCCGTATTACCTAGATCAAGGAATCCTGGTGGCATAGTTTTAAGCACTTTGCTGTAAAATAAATGGTAAGCAGTTTGAATCTCCCAGTTTCTTTATGGAGAAAGATATGACAATCTGTTTCTATAAAGAATTAAGCTTTGGAAATCTATGGGGCAGTTCTACGTGTTCTATAAAGTTGGATAGACTTGATGCTAATGATTTTTATTATCTAGACTATGTAGGTAGCAATATGTTCCAATAATTGAAATATGACAATATGAATAATTATATGCATACCAGTAAGAAAAAAATGTGATGATTACAGAGCCAACAAAACAAGAACATTTAGGGTACAAATAAATAATATTTACAGATAATTTCACAACATTAAGTGCATTGACTTGAAATTCATAAAATCAAGGGTTAATCACTCAACTGCTCAAGGAAGAAAAGAGAAATGAATAATAATGGAATAAATACTTTTAAAAGAAAAAATAAAGGTATAGTAGCTTAAATTTATAAATTAGAAATGGAACAAATCAGTATAAGATAAAGTAAAACAAACTGTAGAGAAGATCAACAAATCAACAGAGTGTTATTTGAACAATTAATCAAGTAAAAGCATCCCCTGGCAAGTCTGCTAAAAAGGATAGCATGTGGATGGCCGAATAAACAATGAAAATGGGGAACCCTTTCAAAGACCGAGATTTTGAACTATATCAGGCTGGCTATTCAATGGTATTTCCAGGCACTGGCTTTGGCTCTCATAGCTTGGTGGTGGTTGCTGGGTTGTTATGTGCCACCTTGTAACTGCTCTATAGCTGACCTTCCAGTGGGTTTTCACAGAGTATAAATTGCATGAGAGGAGATTGTCCATCTTTATCCCCCAGAGCAGCTTGTGGATTTGAACAGCCTGACTTCAGGTTGACAGTGAAACTCCTTACCTCTAGACCACCAGTGCCAAATGTAAGGTGTCTGTGGCTTCACCAAGGTAATTGGATTATTTGCTAAAGATGTAAAGAACACTTTTAGATGAAAATATGCAAATATAGTGGGCAGATAATTAAGGAGGGCACTGGTAACTTAGTTTCCCATATTGCCAGGCTTGAACTGAGACATTGAGAGGCAGAAAATAAGACTTTTGCTATAATAAATAAAAAAGCAAGAAAATGCAAGCATAATCCAGAGAATGCAATGCATCTTTTGGGCCAGGATTTCTGTGTTCTCAAGACTGAGATTAAGACCACAGTTAACAGTAGCAGCAAAAATGGTGCAAAACCAAGGACCATTGTGAGACAGAACTGCATTGTATATTCAGAGCCCAGCAACTTGGGCCTATGCAGAGCTGTGGGTGTGTGGAGTACACAATTGGTAGAACTAAGAGAGTAACACTTGCTCAGAGCCACAGAGCAGGGCATGGAGTGGCAAGGCAGAATGTGGGAGGTGGTGGTGAACTTTCTGGTGAAAACACCAAAAAGCAGACTGTCTTTAGTGAAGAACTGTATCCTCATTGATTCAAACCTAAAACAACTGAGTAAATTATGAGATGACATCAAAGGCATTAATCCAGGAAGAAAGCAAAAGGTCATTAAAAGACAGTGGAGAAAGAAAATGCCAAAATGTATGTCAGAATAGACTGAAAAATGCACTAGAATGTTGAGTAGTCAAACCAAGGGAAGGAATGGTGAAGTAAGAATGTTGAATATAAGATTTCAAAGGGCAACATGAAAAGACAAAGACTACAATGCAAAAAGATGGAATTAGAAAGTAAAAAGAGAAAGACACAGGTGACATTTCTCAAGCTGAAAGAATGGGGGGAAATAATGAAAGGTTGCAGTATTGAAGAATGTTATGGACAAAATCTTGAATGATCCAGAAAACATCACAAGAAAATGGAGGAAATACACCAAGTCACTGTACCAAAAAGAATTGACTGATATGGGAAAATTTCAAGATTCAATGGTGTGAAGGAAGAAGTTCAAGCTGCAATGAAGGCATTAGCAAAAAATTACATCCTGGGAATTGATTGCATGCCAGTTTGGTATGTTTTAACAGATTCAGCCCTAGACACGCTCACTGGTCTATGCCAAGAAATTTGGAAGACAGCTACCTGACCAACTGACTGGAAGAAATTCTTGCTTATTCCCATTCCCAAAAGAAGTTGAAATAATATGTACAAGTTACCAAATAATGTCACTAATACCACATGCAAGTAAAATCTTGCTGAATATTATTAAAAAACTGTTGGAACAGTACATCAACAGAGAAGTTCCAGAAATCGAACTGGAATTAGAAGAGGCTATGGAACCAGGATATCATTACTGATGTTGCGTGAACCTTGACTAAAACAGGATAACAGAAGAATGTCTATTTGTGTTTTACTGACTACAGAATGGCATTTCATTGTGTGGATCATAATAAATTATGGCAAAAATCAAGAAAAATGTGAATCCTAGAACCCTTAATTGTGCACATGTGAAACCTATACTTAAACCAAGAAGCTCTCATCTGAACAGACTAAGGAAACACTGCATGATTTAAAATAAAGGCGTGTAGCTGGGCTGTATCCTTTCTACATATCTGTTTAATCTGTATGCCAAGAAAATAATTTGGCAGGCTGAACTCTGGAGGAAGAATGTGGCATCATAATGGGAAGAAGACAACCTGTGATATACAGATGACACAACCTTGCTTGCTCAAAGTGAAGAGGACTTAAAATGCTTGCTTCAGAAGATCACTAAGATATTGAATATGAGTTGCCTTTGACTCTCAAGAAAACAAAAATCCTCAGCACTAGACCACTAGACAATATCATGATAGACGCAGAAAAAATTGAAGCTGGAGAAAAGATTGAAGCTGTCAATAATTTCATCTTGCTTGAATGCACAATCAACACCCTTGACACCAGCACTAAAGAAATAAAAGGAAATATTTCACGGGGTAAATCTCCTATCAAGGATCGCTCCAACATTTAGGATCAATGATAGCAGTTTATAGACTGTGATGTATCTGATTCAATCTGTGGTATTTTAAATTATTTTTTGTGTATCTGAAAGTAATGTAATACTTTTGAGTTGTGGTGTTGGGAAAAAGTACTGAATATCACAAGGACTAGAAAAAGAATAATGTTGGAGAAAATGCCACCAGGATGGTACTTGCAGGCATGGATGAAGCTTCATCTCACAAAGTTGGGGTATGCTAGATAGGCGTGGTCCTTAGAAAGGATAACATACTTGGAAAAGTGGAAAGTGAGTGAAAAAGAGTAAGATTCACAATGAAATGGATTGATACAATAATTGTAAGAATGGGTTCAAGTATATCAGAAATGATGAGGGTGATGTGGTATTGGGCAAGGTTCAGCTCCATTGCTCCTAAGGTTGCTTTAAGGCATAGTGGACTCAATAGGACGTTCTTGCTGTTATGTGCCGTTGAGTCACCTGTGACTCATAGGGACAATATGTAAAACAGCTCTGAAGCCTGCCCTGTCTGTCTTAAGCCAGTCTCACTGACTCTGATACAACTACCCCCATTTGCCCTTGTTATTATATCAATCCATCTCATCAGGGTCTTCTACTCCTGTGCTGTGCCTCCACCCTTCTGAGCATGATGTTCTTCTTTAAGGACCAGTTCCTCCTAGCCACATGCCCAAAATATGTGAGACAAAGCTTCAAAATCCTAGCCTCCAAGCACAAACTTGGCTTCACCTTCTTCACAACAGATCTATTTTGCTTCCTTGGCAGCCCATGGCATGTTCAATATGCTTTTCCAGTACCATAGCACAAAGACACAAATTCTTCTTTTCTCATCCTTAGTCACTGTCCAGCTCTCTGATGCATACAAAATAATTCCAAAGACCATGGCCTGGATCAGGTTCACCTTAGTCTTTAGACTGAAATGGTTGCTTCTTAGTTCTCTGGAGATGTCCTTGAAAGCAGACTTCCCCAGTACAATTCTTTTTTAAAAAAATTTTTATCGAGATTTTAATGTAAGTTTATAAAGAACTTGGGTTTCCAATAGTTCATTGTTGTTTTCCTCCCAGTTCCTCGCTGCCCATCCCTCCACCCCCACCCTCAGAATGTTTTTTTTTTCCTTGGGGAAAAGAGTTCTTTTATTGTTATACAGTCTGCTGTGCCCCCATACCCACCCCAGACCATTTTACAATGCAGTTCTTATTCTGGACTCTTGTCATGCCAATAATACCTAAGTAATTTATTCCTTTTATACAGTTCTCCCCCTTGTTTGTTTTAATGCTCTGTGGATTATTTATCCCCTTTTCTTAGTTTTCCTCTATCCCCCATGTCTTGTTTTATAACCGTGGCATTATGCTATATTTGTCTTTTTGCAATCACTCAGAATAATGTCCTACAGGGTCACCCTTTGTATAATAATTAATGAGTTCCTTGTTCAATGCAGCATAGTATTCCATTGTGTGTATGTACAACAGCTTCTCTATCCATTCGTTTGTTGATGGGTACTTGGGTTGTTTCCAACTCTTTACTATTGGGAACAAAGCTGCAATAAACATGGGTGTGCATATATTTGTTTGGATGGCAGTTATGGTTTATTTAGGGTATATTCCCAGTAGTGGAATTGCTGGGTCAAATGATATTTCTATTTGCAACTTTTTGAGGAAGCACCATACTGCCTTCCATAGTGGACACACCATTTTACACTCCCGCCAACAGTGAATAAGGGTTCCAGTTTCTCTGCAATCTCATCAACATTTGTTGTTTGTTGTTCTGTTAAATTTTGCTATTCTTACTGGGATGAGGTAATATCTCATAGTTGTTTTGATATACATCTCTCTTACAGCTAGAAATTTTTAATATTTCTTCATCTGTTTGTTCACCATCTAAAGTCCTTTGGTGAAGTGTCTATACATATTCTGTGCCCATTTTTAATTGAGTTGTTTATCTTGTGGTGCTCGAGTACTTTTAAAATTCTAGATATTTTCCCCAAATATTCCAAATATTTTCCCCGTTCTGTGGATTCCCTTTTTACCTTATTGGAGAATCTTTTGGATGTGTGTAGGGATTTGATTCTTAGAAGGTCTCATTCATCTATTTTATCCTCTCCTGGTTGTAGATTTTTCTGGATGCTTGGAATACTGTTTATGTTGTGGATTAGGGTGTCTAGGATTCTTCCAAGCTTTTCACTAATGAAGTTTATAGTTGTTGGTTTTAGTCATAGTCCTTGATCCGCTTTGAGTTGGGTTTTGTGTATGGAGTGAGGTATGGATCTTGCTTGAGTTTCCTGCAGAAGGTTTTCCAATTTTGCCAACACCATTTGCTTAAAAAGGATGTTGTTTTCCCACTTAACTGATTTCATCTCCTTGTCAAAAATCAGTTGACCATAGGTAGATGGGCTGATTTCTGGGTCCTCAGTTCTATTCCATTGATCTATGGGTCTGTCATTGTACCAGTACCACTCTGTTCTGACCACCACAGCAGTGTATTAGGATTTGAAATCAGGAAGTGAGATGCCTCCTACCTGGTTTCTCTTTTTAAGGAGTGCTTTGCTTATTTGGGGCCTCTTTCCATTCCAAATGAAATTAGAGGTTACTTTTTCCATCTCATTGAAGAATGGAATTGGTATTTGTATTGGGATTGCACTTTGGCAGGACTGTAATTTTCACAATATTGAGTCTTCTTATCCTTGAGCAAGGGATATTTTTCTATTTCTCCAGGTCTCTTTTTGCTTATTATAGTAATTTTTGTAATTTTCTTTGAATATATCCTTGTGCTTCTGGTTAGATTTACTCTCAAGTATTTAATCTCGTAGTTATTTTTAGGGTATTGTTCTTCTTAGCTCCAGTTCTGTATTCTCTTAGTCACTATAGGAAAATTCAAGTGATTTTTGTATGTTGGTCTTGTATCCAATGATTTTGCTGAATTGGTCAACTATGTCCAGTAATTTTTTTTTTTTTTACTGAGTCCTTAGGGTTTCCTAAGTATACTATCATATCATCTACCAATCGAGATAATTTTACCTCCTTTTTGCCAATTTGGATACCACTTATTTCCTTCTCTTGTCCTACTGCTATCACTAAGACTTGCAATACAATATTATATAGGAGAGGTGATAGTGGGTTTCCTTACCTTCTTCCTGTTTTCAGAGGGAATGCCTTTAACCTCTCTCCATTGAAAACAATGTTGGCTATCAGGTTTCCCTATTTCCCCTCTAATCCTATTTTGATGCGTGTTTTAATCAGAAAAGGGTGTTTGTAAAAGGCCTTTTCTGCATCAATTACTAGGATCATGTGGTTCTTGTTCTTTGCTTGGTGGTGAATTACATTGATTGCTTTTCTTACGTTGAACCATTCTTGCATACCCTTTATGAATTCCATTTTTTTGCCTCATACAATGAGTTTGGGGAAATTCCATTCTTTCTTTATTTTCTGAAATATTTTGTGTAGAATTGGTGACAGTTCTCTGAATGTTTGATAAAATTCACTTGTAAAAATCACCTGGTCCAGGGCTTGATCCAGGGCTTTTTTTTTTTTCTGAAGTTGTTTTATTACATTTCCAACTTCTTCTTTTGTAATGGTTCTCAGTTTTGGTTTGTGTCAGTTTAGGTAGGTTGTGAATTTCTAAGGATCTGTCCATTTTCTCTAGGTTTTCAATTTGAGCATAGTTTTTCATAATATTCCATCGCTAGCCTTTTTATTTTAGCTGTTTCTGTTGTGACGTTGCCTGTTTCATCTTTTATTCAGATTATTTGTGTCTTTTCCTTCATTAGTTTTCCTAGTGGTTTGTCGATTTTATTGACTTTTTCAAAGAACCCGTTCCTAGTTTTGTTGATGGTTTCAACTGGTTTTTTGTCCTCCTGTTTTCTTTTTCATTTATTTCTGCTTTAATTTTTATAATTTCCAGTTAGAGGATGTTGGGTTCTCTTGGTGCTCTTTTTTAATTTGTTGGTTATGTTGTGTTAGAGAGTCAATGGTCATTTCCCCCCGCCTTTTGATGTGTTTGCTTGTTGCTATAAATTGACCTCTGATTACTGCATGGCTGTTTCCAGAGGCTTTTGGTAAAGTGGTGTTTTCACTGTCATTTGTTTCAAGAAACTTTTTCATTTCAGTTATGTCTTCTAATACACACTCATATTCAAGTAAAGTGTTGTTCAGCTTCTAAATGTATGGGTATTTTCCCCTTTTGTTGTCTTATTATTAATTACTTATTTTGTAGCACTGTGGCATGAAGATGCTTTGTATTATTTCTATGATTTTTAATTTACTGATGCTTGCCATTTGACCTTAAATGTGATCTATTCTGGAGAACAGTGCATGTACATTGGAGAAGAAGGTATGCTGTGCTTTTTTGGGATGCATTAATCTGTATATATCTATGAGGTCAAGTTGGTTTATTGTGTGGTTTAATTCTTCAGCATCTTTGTTGAGTTTATTTCTTGTAGTTCTATCTTTTCTTGAGAGTTGTGTATTGAAGTCTCAAACTACTATAGTAATTTTGTTTATTTCCATTTTCAGTTTTGTTAATTTTTGTTTGTGTATTATGCAGGTCTTTGATTTGGTGCATAGATATTTATTATTGTTATGTCTTCTGGTTATATTGACACATTAATCATTATGTAGTGATTTTCCTTGTCCTTTATGATGGTCTTTGCATTGAAAATCTATTTTATGAAATTAATATCACCACTCCTGCTTTTTTTTCTGGTGGCCATATGCTTGGTATATTCCCCGCCTTTTTTCAGTCTCCTTTTATATTCATTTTTCAAGTGTGTCTCTTGTAGACAGTATATTCATGGATTTTTTTTTTTATCCAACATGCTACTCTTTTTCTCTTCCGTGGTGCATTTAAACCATTTATATTCAGTGTAATTATTGAGAGGCAAGATTTCATTGCTATCCTTTTGTTGAGTTCTTTTTGGTGTTGTTGCTTGTTATTTTCTTTCATCCTGCCTTCTGTGACACCTCTGTAAGAAGGACATCCTTCAGTGTTTCCAGCAATGCTGGTCTTGTTTTTACAAACTTCCTTAGGTTCTGATTTTATGGGAATATCTTGATCTCTCCTTCATATTTGATAGACAGTTTCACTGGGTACAGTAGTCTTTGTTGACAGTTGTGTTCTTTGTGGTTTGATATAAGTAATTCCATTGTCTTCTTGCTCAATGACTTCTGCTGAGAAATTGGCACTTAATTTTATTTGCTCTCCCTTATAGATTATTTTTGTTTCTCCTTTGCTGCTTTTAGAAGTCTCTCTTTATCCTTTATTCTGGCAAATTTAACAATGATACGTCTTGGTGTTTTTCTTGGAGGGTCTATTCTATATGGTGCTCACTCAGCTTCTTGAATATATAGTCTCTCATTCTTCATTTTGCTTCATAAATTTTCTCCTAGTAATTCTTCCACAACTTTTTTGATGCCTTTACTTGCTTCTTTCTGTTCTGGGATTCTGATTATGTGCATGACATTTCTCTTAATTTCACATTATTCTTATATTTTCTTCTTTTTCCTTTCATTTTGATTCTTTTTTTTGTTGTTGTTCTAGCAGATCAGTGGTGACAATTTTATCTTCTATCTCACTGGTTCTGTGTTTCATCTCTTCAACCCTGTTCATGTGACCCTCCATCATGCTGATAGCATCTGAAACATTGGTCCTCATATTTTGAATTGTGGTTTCTAGTTTTTCCAGAGCCGCTAATGCCTCATCTGTTCTATCTGCATTGTTCTAGATTGTTTTTTTTAGCTCCTCCTGGTTTTTGCTTGCAGTGTCCTGTAATTCTTCAAATTTGTCTTTCACCCATTGAAAATATTCACTCAGTGTTCTTTTAAATTCTTTGTCTAGAAGTTTCCTCAGACTTTCTGCTTCAGGAAATCCATTGATTATGTGTTGCTTTTTGGGGAGGGGTGGCATCTTCCTTTGGGCTTGTGGAGGGGGAGTAGTAGCCTGCTTCCTATGTGACATTGTTGTGGTAGAGTTTTTCATATCTGAGGTGATAGCAGGTTCTTGATCTGAAGTCACCACTCCAGAAGACGGTAAGGCAGTTATCCTGCTCGTGTTTCTCTCAGTTTGAATGAGAAAAGGCCTGTGGAACCTGCCTCCTCTGCCAGACAATTGCTGCATCTGGGGTAGCCCAAGGTGCTCTGGGATAAAGGTAGTTTATCAACTGGACTTGAGAAGATGCAAGGTGGAGCCTGGAGACCTGACTGGAAAACCAGAAGCCTTGGTTTTCCCTTCAAGAATGAGATCCAGCTGTCTCACTTCCTTCTGATTTAGCTTAAGGGGTTCCACGTGATTTAGTCAAACCAGTGATCCTCCACAAAGTACCTCACTCAAGTTCCAGAATAGCTCCTGGTGCATGCTGGGAATGGCATTCTGGGCTAAGCCAGTAGTGTCTGGACTGGAGTTCTGGGTGCAGCCCAGCTATGATGGAACTGGAGTTCAGGGCTCATGCTTATTTGGATTTCAGCTTTCCTGCTCGCCACTGTGCTCTGCTTTCCAGTAAGTGCATCATCAGCTCCCTGGTGCATGCATGGCATTAGCAAGTCACTATCCAGAATGTGTGTGGTGTCAGCAAGCAGGTTTCTGGCATGTGCCTCACATCAGCAGGCAGCTCCCCGACATGTGCCTGGCCTGAGCAAGCAGCTCCCTAACATGTGTCGATAGTTGCTTCTGAATTCTGTCACTCAAACTCCAATTGGCCATCTGCACTGCTGGTGTGTCTGCAAAAGAATTTTCTTCACTTAGACTAAGCTGTAGATTTTTGAGAGTTTTCCATCCTCCTCTCCTTAGTATCATAGGAGCCTCTTCAAGGCCTCCAGAGATTATGGTTCCTCAGTGCCATTTTTCTTTTAATTTCCTTACTGCTGTTGCCAAGAGTGTTGATTGTGGAGCAAAACAAGCTATAATTGTTAGCAACCTCAATGTCTTTTCCATCTATCATGATGCTGTCAGTTGGCCCAGTTGTGGGAATCTTTGTATTTTTTATGTTGAGCTTCAATTCACATTGGAGACTACAGTCCTTGATCTTCGGCAGAAAGTGCTTCATATCATCCTCAATTTCAACAAGCAAGGTTGTGTCATTTGCATAACCCAGGTTGTTGTTAAGTCTTTCTCTAATCCTGATGCCACATTCCTCCACATAAAGACCAGCCTCCTGAATGATCTGTTCTGCATATGGACTGAAAAGGTATGAAAACAGTATGCATCCCTGACACACACTTTTCCTGATTTTGAACTATGCAGTGTTTTTCTGCTGTGTCTTGACAACTGCCTACTTCCTGGTTCAAGTATAGTATTTAGGTGAGCACAATCAAGTGTTCTGGGATTCCAGTTTTCCTCAAGGTTAGCCACAATTTGTTATGGTCCACACAGTCAAATGCCTTTGTAGAGTCAATGAAACACAGATTGACATTCCTCTCGTACTCTTTGCTTTCTGCCAAGACCCATCTGACATTGGAGAAAATGTCTCAAGTGTCATGGCCTCTTCTAAACCAATTTGCACATAATAATTTATTTACACACTATTCAGTAAACTCCATATTGTGAAAATTGCCTGTAAGTGTTGTTATTATGTGCTATCCAGTTGTAAGTTACTCATAGCTGACCTTCCAATGAGTTTTCAGGGGGTGTAAATCACATGGGAAGAAACTGCCCATCTTACTCTGGGGATAAATTTGCAGATGTCAAATGAATACCCCTGGATTAACAGCAGAGCTCCTTACCACGAGGTCAGCACAGTTCCATGTATCTATTGTAAATGATTAATTAACCTAGTGATGGGGTAGTGAGAGGTATGGGAAGTATGTTCCATTTTAGAATTGATAGAAGGTACAGGAGAAAAAAAGGCACGTTTAACCTCATTAAGGATCAGCTTTGTATAATTGCTGTTGATGGGGACTCTTCCACTTTGGGTTGTTGATGGATTTCTATTGCTATAGTCCTATGCCAGCTTCATTGTTTTTAAAGACTTAGATGTTTTAAAATAATTTAGACAATGTTGTTGTGTACTGCTGAGTCAGGACTGACTCATAGCTTAACTCCCATGGGTTTTTAGAGGCATTAAATCACAGGGGAGTTGATTATCTTTTCCTTCAAAGCAGGTTATAAATTTGAACTGAGTGCATTTGGTTTGACAGTACAATTCTTTACCTTTAGGTCACAATATATAATACTAAAATACAAAATCTGGGAGATTAAGTGGATAAGCTACTAGAAAGGTATAACTAGGGATAACTGATGAAAAATTTAAAAGTAGAAATATTATTAATAAAGAAATAAAATTGCCATTATATGTGATATAATTTTGGACTTTAAATAGTTATTGTTTCTATATTAGAATTTATGATTAATTAGATAATTAAAATATCAGACTTAGTAATTATTTTATAGGGCACTCTGGTGACACAGACTGTGTGTATTTAGCTGTTAACTCAAAAGCTATACCTCACTGGTGGTTGAAATCCACCAACATGTCACAGGGAGAAAGACAGCCAATCTCTCCTCTCTACTTTTTGCTTTCTGCCAAGACTCATCTGATATTGGCAATGATGTCTGTAGTGCTATGGTTTCTTCTAAACCCAGCTTGTATTACTGGTAGTTCTCTCTCAATTTACTATTCCGGTCATTTCTGGATAATCTTCAGCAGGATTTTGCTTGGAAGTGATACTGTATGATCATTTCCACATTCTGTTGGGTTACCTTATTTTGGAATGGGAATAAATATGGATATATTCCAGTCAGTTGTCTTCCAGATTTCTTGGAACAACTTGGTGAGCACATCTAGGGTAGCATCTGTTTTTTGAAATATGTCATTGGTATTCTATAAATACCTGAGGCTTTATTTTTTGCCAAGTCCTTCAGAGCAGCCTGAACTTCCTTTTTCATCACAACTGCCTCTTGATCATTTGTTGTTTTTTGAAATTGTTCTGTGTCAGCCAATCTTTTTGGTATAGTGGTTCTGTATAATCTTTCAGTCTTCTTTTAATACTTTTGATTAGATAATATTTAATACATTTAATAACTTTAAAAGTTTTAAGTTATGAACAGTCTTCATATCAGGAGAGAACGAAACAGATGAATGAGACCTTCTAAGAATCAGATCCCAATCACATAAAAATCTTCTACAACAGGGTAAAAAAGAAAGCATACCATAGGTATGCTATAGCTGATATGGGAATAATAAAAAAAAATCAATAATAATAAAAAACATATCTGATACAGGAATAATATCTAAAATTCATAGAATATTCCAGCACCTCAACAAGAAAAAGGTAAACAACCCAATCACAAAATGGGCATGGGATATGAACAGACATTTCATCAAAGAAGGCATTCAATTAGCAATCAAAAACAAGAAGAAATGTTCAAAATCCCTAGCTACCAGAGAGATGTAACTATAAATAAATAGGAGGATTCATCTCACTCCAGCAACAATAGCAAAATTCAAGAGAGCAGCAAACAATAAATGCAATGTTGTGGGGAGATTTGAATCCTTATTGATTGCTGATGGGAGTGTAAAATAGCACAACTACTATGTAAGCTGGTTTTGTGCTTTCTCAAGAAGTTAATAATAAAAATACCTTTAGACCTAGCAATTGCACTACCAGAAATATATTCTAAAGAAGCCATAACTGCCATCCAAACATATATGCACACACATTTTTCCTGCTGCATTATTTCCAATAGCAAAGAGATGGAAGAAACAAGTGCTTATTAACAAATAAATAGAAAAACTATAGTGTGTTCATATAACTAGATACTATGCAGCACTGAAAAACAATTAATTCATAAAACATTATATAACATAATGCTGAATGAAACATCTCAGTCACAAAAGGACAAATACGGTATAGCACCACTGTTATAAAGCAGGTCTGCAATGAGGGTTTGGGAGGAGAATAGTATAAGAATGGATAGACAATGAACATTTTACCAGAACAGATGAAGGAAAGGCCTATTTAAAAGGAATATACAATTAAGCATTAACCCAAAATAAGAGGTAAATTGGAAAGAGGACTAGGGGGAGAGAGAGCTAATTGTGCAATAATGATTACTTAGAAAAACAAAAAAGTGAACTGGGGGAGGGAGAAGGGAAAGGAAGAAAGGGGGGTAAAATGTGCAACAATGAATGAATGAAAAGATATCTTTTCTGTAAACTTTCATTAAAATCATAAAATTAAAAAAATTCTTAAGGAATGTTTGCAAAGATATGAATCAGTAGACCCTTATGTTGCTAGCATAACTAGATCTATATCAATTGTCAAGGATAATTTTCAGAAACCTTTAGTGGATAAAAAGCTTGTAGAATAATATATACAATGATTAGTACTTCATTGAAATTGTAAACACACTAACTTAAAGTCTCATGAACTTCCAGAAAAACAAATAAATATATTTTGGAGATAGAATGGTAAAGGTTTGCCTCACATACTTTAGGCATATTATTAGAAAGGACCAGTTCTTGGAAATAAGACATACTTGGAAAGGTTCAAGCTCAGTTAAGAAAGGGAGATCCTCAACAAGAAGGATTGATACAGTTACTGTAATAGTGGCTCAAATATATCAGATAGGATAACTTAGGATTGTGCAGGGTTCAGGGCTGTTGTTCATAGGGTTACCATTAGTCATATTTGACTTGATGACACGCAACAACTTAAGGATACAAGATGTGGAAAGACATGGGGATGAAAATGTTTTGATTTCTGTAATATGTATTTCTAAAATATTAGAGCTTTATATAGAAGTAAAATGATAAAACTTTGGTTCCTGTGGTGGGTATATTGTTGTCTCATATTTTAAGCATCTTATGATGTTTAAAAATTTCAAAACTACATAAATGTTTTAGTAAAACCAGAAGATATGAGGCATATTAGCACAAAAGAGAGACCATTGACTCAGTATGAAAGTTCAGAGGCTATTTAGCAATAGTGACATCAGAATTGATATTTGACAACACTTTTTAGACTATCAAGTTAATAATTTAAAACTTGGTGGGATTGGAAAATGAGAGAGGAAGGCAAGTAGGGATTTTTTTCAGCAACTTTATGATGTGGTAAGGAGCCTAGCTCTTGTTAAGTATCTTAAACAAAATTATAGCCTAGCCATAATTGTAATTATAAAGAATATTAAATCTGTTTTTATGGAAAGTTAGTGTGGTAATGATAGTGGCAATAATGAAGATGAGAAAGGCAATTAGGAGGCTCTTTAAGTGCCTAGGAAAGAGAAAAATGTATAAATGGAAATGGTAATAAATTAATTTAATACTGAGGCAAATTTGTCAAGACCAAGTAATTGAATGGATATGGGAATTGAAGGAGAGAATGGATTCCTGTATCCAATGCCTTCTCTATAACTATAGGAAATGAATAATGAAGAGAAAGTAGTCTGTAAAATAGACTGTAACTTTTGTTTTAAACCCATTATGTTTAGGGAATTTGTGGGACATACAGTAGTTATATCCAGCACACAGTAGGCCATGCCAACTGAAAATTAAAGATAGAAATGATGTGATCAGGATTTCATGAAAAAAGGATGGGAAATTCCTTGATCCTTATTGTAATAATAGTTCTATTTTTCTAACACACAGATTAATAATTTATTAGGTGACAAATAATAGAATCTCTCTGTAAAATGTTTATTTACCTGTCAGTCAGTTATTGGGTACCTAACCTACATACATACCAGTTACCAGTTACCAGTTACTGACCCAATACTCTGGACATTGACTGGAAAAGAAACTATCATTGTCTAGCTGAAAACACAGGAATATTAAATTCAAGAGTAGGATATGTTCAAAACACTACAGTTACGGTACAAAAGTATCCCAGAGGAAGAAGCAATGAATTATTTTGTTTATAGTATATAAAAAAAGAGGATTCTCACTTGTTGACAAGTGCTGGCAGAGGGGAGAAAGGACTATTCGAGACAGATACATATAGCACAGTTTAGCATGTAAGCATAGTTTAGCATGTAATAGTTTTTTGTATTTTCAGAGATTAGCTTGGTGCTTTCATAGAATGACAATTCAATATTATCTGAGAGTAAAATATAAGAGAGCCTGGTAAAGTTCAGGATACAGCCAGAGAAGTAAATGAAAACTCTTTGCAAATTGTGTAGATATCTTTCTCTACAGAATAGCTCACTTATCTAAAGAGTTTAATATGGAAAGTATACTTTCCAAGCCTGGATAGAAACTGAGGGATGAAGATGACACGTTAAGGGCATGGAAAGTAAAGACCAGAGACCAGATAAGCAACCAAGATTTATTATAATCTGTCTTAGAGTAATTACTTTCATTAAGTGGTCACACATGTAATTCAGGCACCTCTCATGCAAATTTTATGTAGATTAACTGGTACTTGCATGAGTCCTTGTGTCAGAAAGATTATTATTTATTATTAGTTGCTGCTCAGTTGAGCATGACTCATAGCAACTGATAAGCCTTCTGTTTTCTGTTCCTAAGTGCCAATTCTGCCTCTATTCACTTATGCCTTACTTCTTTTCCACCAGGACTATTACTCCAAACTTGTCAAAGGTGATTCTGGTGCTCCACTTATTTTCTTCTATCTGCTTATATCCACTTGAAAGATTCCCAAAGGATATATTATAACCCTTAGTAGCTGTCGAGGTTTCTATTATAGGCTTCAGTGAGAGTTTTTTTAGGTATGATTTTCTGAAAAAGGCTGATGTGATGAAATATTTTACTGTGTGTTTTATTTCTACCAACTATAGATAGATCATCATGCTCATCAAGCCCTATACTATATCAAGCACTATACAAACTTTGCAAAATGGTTTTATATTTATTATGTGGTTTTGCATAAATCCTTCCAGAACATAGGGAACCATCAGCATAGCTACAAATTCCTAAATAATAATCATAAAGACTTCTAAAGAATGTCAGAGTCTTACTTGTAACAGGAAGATATGTAAGCTGAAATTTACTCCCTGGCAAGAAAAACTTCTTGATGAAAGAATGCCCCTGAGACTTGACCATAATATACACATAAATGTCATATTCCTCAAGAAATTTCTATTTTTCTGGATTTAAGATGATACACTATTTATAATCCTCTTTTAAAAAAAGGATAAATTTTTATTTGTGTGGAATTTGTGACAAAGTCATCCTGAAGGTGAAAAGATGAGTTTTTTGGTTTTATGCTATTTCTCAGAAATTGTAATTTGAAAATAAGATTTGATAAGTGAATATACATAAATATGTAAGTGTTATTGTTACTGGGAGTCCCTTATTGATGCAAAAAATTAAAAGCTTCACTTACAGCAGAAAAGATGATAGTTCAAACTCAGAGGCAACTCAGGAAGACAAGTTTGGATATTTGTTTCTAAAAGCCTTGTAAAGTCTCCATGAATTGGAATAGATACAATAGCACCTATCAACAACAATACTGTTGTTAAAGGACAGAAATACCAAGACATATAAATGCATGGCCTGCTCAGATTATTCAATTAATAAAACTAGATTAAATGTTTCTTTTCAATGGCTCTTTATCCGGTTGCTATGCTTTCTAAGGTCTGCATAAAGTTCTTTTAGGATTGTCTTTCTGAAATCCCCAGGAGAGTCAAATTAAACTAGTGTGGGATGTTGTTTGTGCCCCTTTTTATGTTCTTATTTTCTCCTTCAGAAGACATTTACTCAGAAGTTACTATGCTATATTGAAATATTCAGTGTTTATCTTTTACTTGGATTCTTCACTAATACTTTGGCAGATTTAATTTATCCATTCTCTTAGTATTATAATAATTGTGATCTCTAATACACATTTCATTATATAATATTTTAAAAGCCCCACAAACTTAAAACCAGTGTCATCAAATAGATTTCAACTCATCTCTACGCTACTTATTGGGCTTCCAAATCTGTCAAGCTTTATAAAAGCAGACTGCCACATCTTTGCCCTGCCACACAGCTGGAACACTGGAAACACAAACATTTTGCTTAGCATCTGAATGCTTTAATCATTATACCACCAGAACTCCACTTCACTAGCTAGTATCTCATAATTCATTGGTTATTTACAAGTGTCGTTAGACCCTCAAGTGACACTAATCTTCTCAGAAACTCTCATAGACTTAAATTAAATAAATGACTAGCAATTCTCACAAGTCCAACTCAATGTGCTCCATGTCATTAAAGTACCATTAATTCACTAATTGATTCAATTATTTTATTGCTCTGGAATGTGCTAGACATTATTTTAGGCAACGAGGACACACAAGTTAAAAAAGCAAAAAAAAAAAAAAACCAAACAAAAAAATCCTCAATGGAATTGTTGGGGTTTGCCCCCAGAAGGAAAGTCCCTCAAGGTCTGTGTTCTCAGTCAGACATAAAAACTGATCTGGAGTGAGACAGTTTTTGCTCATGATTTGTCTTGTCTGAGCTTGATTATTACTTAGTGATAAAATATCACCTCAATTCAATTATGTTCTCCTTTTAGGCACATCCTTCAAATTCTTTGTGGCTTTACACACTTGCAATTGAATAATTCAGGATCACTTGTTTAATGTATAATATTCTCACTAAAACATATTGTTCATGTGTTTTCTTTAGACCCTAAGCATGTTTCCTAAATAACCAAAACATTGCAAGACAAACTTCCTCTCACCTGCCTCCTAAACATACTTTCCAAATATAGCTACTAATTTGATGGCAGAGGAATCATGGCTTCTATCTTCATTATGTGCAGATAAAATCCTTTATTGATCTTTCATTGTCGTATTCTTAGAAAACAGAGTACAGAGTACATTTTAAAGAAAATAGAGATTTAATGACTGTATACAGGATACTTTTAAAAATATTTTTTTTCACTTCTATAAACACTAAAGGGGAAAATTAAATATCAACATCCGTATCATCACTAACAAGAAACATAAAGACAGAGGTTAGCCAGGGATACAATTAAGACTACTTGTCACTTATGATTTAGCAGAGGTTAGCCAGGGATACAATTAAGACTACTTGTCACTTATGATTTAGCAAGTGTCACTTATGATTTAGCAAGGTGTTGTCAGAGGACAGTGAGTCAGAAGCGACTCACAGCTGACCCTACACTGGGTTTCCAGAGGGAATAAATTGTACAGGAAATTGTCCATCCTTGTTCCATTCTAAAGGTCTGGGATACATGAATGACCAAAACAGTGAAAAATACTTTGCTGTGAAATAACTAAGCTTATATATTTGTATGGGAAAAGATAAACATTAATTTTTGCAAATGAATAAAGTTCATAATATTGTAAATCTGGTCAATATGATAAGGAAAAGGAATGAGATAAGTAAAGAGAACTGCAAGTGCAGTTCCAAATAGGATGGACAGATGCCCCTTCTTGATAAGAAAGTCATTATTTTAAACATGCCACAGGGGAGGCAGGACTGTTAGTATGTATGCAAAGGAAAATAAGTATGTCTAATACATCAATAAGAGATCTAAACGTTCATTTGACTTACAATTTATAATTTAACTTTTAACAAAACTAATTTACAGATAGAACTATACCAAAGAAAGTAGCTGTTATACATAATTTACTAAGAAAATACTTTAAAATCAATTACCAGGGAAATAATTCTTGTTATTTGAGAAGAATATGAGTATCTTACCATTTTTACTGATGTCCAGTTCTTTAAGATTAACTAAACTAGCAATAGTGGTTGGCAGATTTGAAAGGTCATTGTCAGGAATACTTAGTTTTCGTAGAGCTTGACAGTTGAACAATTGCTGTAATAGAAAATAACTCTGATTAGATATTGAATTGGTTAAAACTCAAATATATATGAACTCAGTTACAAAATTCAACATCTTTGTGGTTTAAAGGGCAAATGACAAAACCTTCCTTTGGAAACACATCTTCCATTATTATCAGAAAGTTTTCATATTTCATTTCTATGTTAGTGACTCATTCTCTGTCATCCAGACTCAAAGAGCAAAGGGTAATACTCTACTTTTTCATCTTTCCCCTTCAGGTTACAGTTTACATTTTCTTAGCCACAGAATTCTAATAATTATTTCTTTGAAATAATTTCTGGAGTTGTTCCTTTATTTTGAATCTCATTTTAATTTTGATTACCTCAATTAGACTTTTTCTTTCCAAGCAGACTGCATTCCAACAATTATTCTTTTTACTTCACTGTTGTGTGTGTCATCGAGTCAGAACTGATCCACAGCTGACCTTCCACCAAGTTTTCAGAAGCAATTTTGCATCGTAGTTTATTTTCTATTCTTCTGCAGAACAGCTAGTGAATTAAAAGCAGTGCCTTTGGAATTGCAGTGCCCCTTCTTACCACGAAGCCATGAGAACAACAATTCACTTCGTTAGTGAACAGTTATTTACATGGCATGCAAAAAATTGCATGATCATAATTTTTTTTATGTACTCCCATACTATAAGAATTTTCTCAGAGGAAGATATTCGCATGACCAACAGATACATGAAGAAATGCTCTATGCCACTGACAATAAGAGAGATGCAAATCAAAACCATTGCACTCCAGTAGCAGTGGCAAATTTCAACAGGACAGCAAGAAATAAATGTTGGAGAGAATGTGACGAGATGGGAACTCATATACTGTTCTTGGGATTGTAAAATCTCGAAGTCAGTTTAGTGCTTCCTTAAAAAGTTGAACATAGAAATTCCCTATGATCCAGCTATTCCATTGCTTTGCATATACCCAAAGAAATTGAGAACTCAGGCTTTAATGGAGACTTGCACATCAGTGTTCATAGCAGTGTTATTTGCCATCGCAAGAACATGAAAACAGCCCAGATGTCCAACCACAAATGAATGGATTGAGAAGTTGTAGTACATTCATACAATGGAATACTATTCAACACTCAGGAGCACTGATATTGTAAATTACTACCCACCTTGGGAGGGACTAGAGAGCATTATGCTGAGTGAACTAACTCAGTCTCACAAGGACAAATGCTGTATAAAACCATTATTGTAGAATAACTGTGAGGATACAAGCGGGGGAAGGCAGGAAGCTGAGGTGAGAGGATGGCCAGATGGGGTGGGGTATTAACCACAGGGTTACACAATTCAATGACAGGAAGGTGAAGGAAATGGGTAAGATCTTGTGTGAAAAATAATGTACTCAAACTTTGTAAATAAATCAGTATAACATATAAGAAGGGAAAAATCTAATTAATGAAATATATAACTGCCTATATTTTATAGGAAAACAAACACTAGTGATTGTTCATTTCTCTTATCATTCTAAAGTTTTATGTGTGTTGCTGTTGTTGTTCTTATTGTTTACTGTCGTTTCGAACCCACCCAAAGCAGATCCTCCAGTGGATTTTTCAGAGGCAGTAAATTGTATGAGAAGAAACTGCCCATTTTTCAAAAAGAAATTTATTTATTGATTTATTGATTGATTGATTGATTGTGGAACAGCTGCTGTATTTGAACCATGTACCTTTGGATCAACAATGTAATTCCTTACCACTAAGCCCTTAGAGGTTCTTATGAAGTAGGTAAGAGTAAAAAATATAAAACCTCTTAATTTTCATCTCCAATGATGTAATCACTGAAGGCTTAAGGTGATTGCTTAAAATGTGAATTATTTGGATTAGCACCACAACTCCCTATGCACTAGACCACCCACAGCTTCCTAGCTCAAGAACTCCAGGTAACTAAAAGAGTCATACTATATTAAGAAGAATGTAGCACCAGGATTGGAGGAGCACTCATTAATAATCTGTAATATGTAGATGACACAACCATGCTTGCAGAAAGGGAAGAACAGTATTGGAAAATATTTACTGATGAAGCTGAAAGACTGTAGTCTTCTGGATGGATTAAACATCAACATAAAACAAAAATTATCACGATAGATTACATCACTATCAACTCGGAAAAGTTTTGAAGTTGTCAAGGCTTTAATTTTACTTGGGTCTATAATCAGCATCCATGGATGCACCAGTTAAGAAATCAATTAATGTATTGCATTGAACAAATCTGCTGCCAAGTATCTCTTCAAAGTTCTAAAATCCAAGAATGTCACTTTAGAACTAAGTTGCACCTGGTCCAATACTAGTATTTTTAATTGCCTAATGTATATGGGTATTGGACAATGAATAAGGAAGACCAAGGAATAATTAAATTTTAAATTCTGGTGTTGCTGAAGATTACTGAATATACCAAGGACAAGCCAAAAGGCAAGTCTTTTTTTAGAATAGTCAGAAAGTTGTTGTTGTTAGGTTCTACTTAGTGTACTAGGACTGACATTGATCATATATGAACAACTTACGACCTTGTCCTGTCCTGCGCCATCCTCAGTACCTACCACATGCTCATGCTCATTGTAGGAGTCACCATGTCAGTCTATGTAACTGAATTTTCCTTTCTTTCACTGGCCCTCTACTGTTCCTAACATGCCTTTTCCAAGGACTAGCTCTTCCTAACAACATATCCAAAACAACAAGGATGAATATTCATTATCTTTGTCTCAAAGGAGCACTCTTTTTTTGTATTTCCTTCAAGAGTTATTTATTCTTTTTACAGTTCATAGGATATTCAATACTCTTTGCCAATACCACAATTCAAAGGCATTAGTTCTTGTTCAAACTTCTTTATCCATTGTCCAACTTTCAGATGTATATGAAGCATTCAGAATATTCTTTAGAAATGAAAATGGTAAAACTTTATTTCATAGTCTTAGGCATGTTAATAGAAAGGGTCAATCTCTTCAGAAAGTTCTTAGTCTTATTAGTAGAGAGTCTAGAAAAAGGAGGAAGATTCATAATGAGATATATTGACACATTGGCTGCAACAAGGAACTTAATTTAAGCACAACAGAGAGTGTGAGAATGGTGCAAGATAAGAAACCATTTCATTCTATTTTAAATAGGTTCACTTGACTTCACCTGCTAATAACTAAGGAGCCATGGTTCCAATAATCTGTATTTTAATGAACATTCCAGTGAACTAGTTACTGTGATTTAGTTCCCATACTTGAGGGCAATGCTTCAGTTGTCATATCTGCTAGTCAAGAGTGCTCTGTTGTACATAGGGTTTCAAAGGCCTGCCATTTCGGAACTGGATGGCCAATTCTTCTTCCTGCTTTGTCTGTCTTAATTAGATTGCTCAGACTTAGAACATTATCTGACAAACATTTTACAGAGAAGAACAGATTAAAGATATTTCCTAGTAGCAGAAAAAACCAATAGATTCTGCGTTGTCCCGACCCTTGCCAGGTGTGTTTTGAGCATGTCTTTGCCATTACCTGCTATGCATCAGAGAGCTGGACAATGACTAGGGATGACAGAAGGAGAATGGATGCCTTGAGCTTTAGTGATGGAGAAGAGTACTGAATATACCATGGACTGCTAGGAGAACAAACAAGTTCATTACGGAGAGGGTGAAGCAAGCTGCTCCTTGCAGGCAAGGATTCTGAAGCTCTGGCTGACAGACTTTGGATATGTTGCAAAGTGGGATCAGTTCTTGGAGAGAGCTACATCATGCTTGGGAGGGTGGCGGGAAAGTGCAAGAGAGGAAGACCCTTAAGGAGGTGGACTGATTCCATCACTGGGGTAATGGGGATTGGTGTGTCAGAGGCCATAGTCTGGAAAAACTATTTCCTAATTGATTAGTTTTAAAAAATACCCCCAGAAGATTATACTGGTTGTTACCTAAGATGAAATATGCAGTTTCTTCCTTTTGATTAGTCATTTTTTTCCTCCTTACAAAGATTATTTTTGCCACTTCATGTAGCATAAGAATTAATTTTCAAAATGTCATACAAAATGTTGCTTTTTTGTTCTTATAACCCTCAAAAAGAGAACTCTGATGGCAACTTTTTTATATTAATTTTCCATTTAAAGGAATAGGAATATAGATGTCTATACTCAAGGTAAAAGCTAATTTGGACTTCTCTCCATTCTAGTATTATGTTAGTTCTTTAACATTTATAAGAAATGTGGTTTAAAATACATAAATTTTCAAATAATCAATTTTCTCTTGATTGATTTTATTAAACATTTCCAAGTGTTACTTAGCCTGGTAACTATACTCATTTTAAGCAGTAATCAGGTTAATTTTAAAAGAGTCATTTTTAAAAAGAAATTAATAAGTCATAGAGAGAGCTCTGTTGGCCTAGTGGATGAAAAGTGATGCTACCAAGCCAAAGGGAGTGATTTTATTCATTTGCCCTCAGGCCTGATTTTAATTGTTTTTGGTCAAACATCCTTCTAAGTGGTATAGCACTGGTCTGTCAATTTGCTGTACAGAGGAATGCGTGGTTGCTGTGATGCTAAACATTCTGACACTGGTATGTCAAATGCCATAATAGTTACCCATGGTGGACAATGTTTGGTTGGAGCTCCCCAATTAAAACAAACATGGAAGTAGAATTGGCATCCACTTCCCAAATAGCTTGCCTCCAGAAACTCAATTAGATCCTCAACTGTTCTGAAGAACAGAGGTTCTTGAATTCTTCAGTTTTCAATGAAATCACATAAGGAAGAGAATTTATAGAAATTCTTGAGCTTCCTATTACGTGGTAAATCTAAGGCCTTTCAAAATATAGGTCAGTAGCATGGAATTTGGAGTCAAATTGATCTGGGTTCATTCCTGCTCATCTATTTACTAACTATGAACTTGAGCAAGTTATCTAAAAATCTCTTGGCCCCATTTATTCCCTTGCCTCAAGATCAAGAAGAACATTAACTATCTTGAAAAGTTGTTTCAGAATTAAATTAATATGGTTCATCAATCCCAATGTTTTTTCCTATATTGTTATTACTGTCAGCTACCAGGATCTGGTTCCTAATCTCTGGTGACTCCATGCACATAGAATGAAGTGCTACCCTGCTCTGTGCCATCTGCATGATTAGTTGTAGACTGGATCATTGTGATATCACTGGAGTTTCATTATCGGATTTTGGGAAATAAGGACTTTGTTTCTAGTCCATTTTTGTTCGCAAAACACAAAAGCCTCACTGACAAATGGGTAGTGGTTATGCATGGGCAGCACTGTTTCAGAATGAAATCCAGGTCTCCTGCAAGGAAGGTAAGCATTCTAATATTGAAGCACATTGAACCTTGTTTTCACCTATTAACTTCTCTGATACTTAGGGTGCATCTTAGAACCAAAGTAATTAAAAATTTATATGTTAAAGTTATATATTTTATAATCCATTGCCTTGGATTTAAAAATTATAGTATAATGCAAAACTGAACTTGGTGCAAAGTTATAGCTTGACAACTACTGTTGTTGTCATTGATTGCCATAGAGTTGAGGTTGATTCAACTCTATGAACAAAAGACCTAATGCCTTTCCAGAGCTATCTTTGTTTCTCCAATTTCACAGAGTATCCAGAGGTATGTGGTTTTGGAAGTGGATGCCACTCCTGCTTCCCAACCTGTTTTACAACTGGAGGCTCCATCAAACACAGTCCATAATGGGCAACCATTCTATATTTGATACTCCCATGGCACAAGGTTCAGCATCATAGCAAACCCAGGTTACCTCATATAGTACCTTGATAAAGAGTGATGTGAAAAGAGGAAGAATGTTCCTCCAAGATATAACTAGTTATGTAGATGAAACCACCATTTAGATATAATATAGCTAGTTTCATTTATATGACTCAGTGTAAGCTTTGCATAAAAGACCTGAACTTTTTTCTATTATTAACATGTTTTTTGTTTATTTATAAGAGAGTTTGTAGAGTTTCCAGAGGCACCTAGTTTAAGAAGTGAATGTCACTTGGGCTTCTCAACATGAATCAATCTGGAAGCTCATTCAACAATTGTACATAATGCGTAACCATTATGGTATTTGATATGATTATGGAATAGTGTTCAGCATCACAGCAACTCCAAGTTGTTCAGTACAGCAAATAGATGAACGATTGGTGTGTCTTTTAAAGAATATTCTATTAAAATTAATAAATTTGGTCCGAGGGTCTTACAAGATTTTAAATCCATGCCCTAAAGCAGGGCTCAACCTTTACCCTTAGTCTAAGGTTCAAGGGCCATGCGCTTTTGGGGGGCGGACAAGGATCAGTAACACACAACAAAAAGGACCCCAGAAACTACTAGATAACATTAATGATTATATGTGCAGATACAGAGGAACAACTGCACAATAATCTGTCTGTCTTCTGAGCTGATAAAGTCTTTCAAGAAAAGAGCCACACCTGATTTATCTTGGTATCAACCTGATGAATTGTGTCAGATAAGATGAAAGTGTCAAGTTCCAGTGAAAATGATATTCACTGAGATGGAAGCTTCAGATAGAAAAAAATGCCTATGAGATTGAGATTACAGAAATACAGCACTGAATTTCTGAATATAAATAATAGTTTCCATAATTTGATAAAGAAATTTTAATGGTTCTTTAAAGATCTAAGCTTTAAATGAAAACAAAACATAGTTATAAAGTTGTCATAATTCTTCAACACAGTAAAAACAACTAATGCATTAATAGCTAATTAATTACAGTAAGGCTGAAAAGGGTATGGTTATCTAGTCTTTCATTGGCTAGTGATATTCACATCTAAAAAAATAAGAAAAATATTGATTCTTAAAATACTTGTATACTACTATGCTTTTCTTTGCTATCACTTGTTATGCATCAGAGAGTTGGACAATGACTAAGGAGGATAAAAGAAGAATGATGCCTTTGGGCTGTGGTGCTGGAGAAGAGTATTGAGGGTACCATGGACTGCTAGGAAAACAAACAGATTCATCCTGGAAAGAGTTAAACTGGGTGGCTCCTTGGAAGCAAGATTTCTGAGGCTCCCTCTAACATACTTTGGACATGTTGTACGGAGGGACCGGTCCTTGGAGAGGGACATCATGCTTGGTAGGGTGGAGGGACAGCACAGGAGAAGAAGACCCTCTATGAAATTGGTTGATTCAGTGACTGGGGTAATTGAAATGGGAGTGTCAGAGACAGTGTGATTGGCACAGGACAGAGCAGAGTTTAGGGCTGTTGTACATAGGGTTGTTATGAGTCGCAAGCAACTTGATGGTACATAACAACAACAACAACAACAACAATGCTTTTGGGGGGTTTAAAGGGAATAATTTAATTGTGACAAATACTGATTTGAGAACAGTATGTGTGGTGTTAGCCTAAAAGTTGGCTTTATTAGTCATTACAGTTAGCCCCCTCTGGTCTCCAGCTACATTAACTAAGACACATGGTCTTGCAAATCAGGATGGTCTTATAATTCACCAACAGCTGTGGGACTAGGATAAGAAAAAAAAGTCATTCCCAGATTGGGCAGCAAGACTTGAGGCAAGCAAGACTTGTGGTGGTAAGACTGGAGGGAGACTGCAGGAAGACCCTGGTGAGAATGAGACTCTGGTGGTAGACAGGCTGTGGCATCACTACGGAGAAACTCTGGCAACGTGTAAGCAGAGGAACCCTGAGATAAAGGCCACAGTTAAAGGTTTTTGCAATTCTTGCAGGTGCTTGAAGGAGAAGCTGATTTACAGTTATTCTTTGGTAAACCTTGTTAGATGATTTGAATTTGACTGCTGAACTAAAACGAGATCCTGGACTAATTGAAGAATTGTGCCTTGGAACTAGGGCTGAAACCTGAACTTATTTTGGGTGATGCTCTTTGCCTCCCTCCTCTCCAACTTACTTTCCTATTAAACCTCATTTTCAGTACCACAACTGTGAGTCTTTAGGTCAACAGTTGGTACATGAGCCTTTTGCTATACATGTGGCTCTAGGGGCAGCATGGGGCTGGGCTACAGGCCGACTTTCTGCTTTGGGGCAGTGAGGGGCTATGTTGGTCTTACTCTGTTGGCCCTGCCAGAGAGACGTTCTTGACCCTGTGCCCTCATGTACCATTTTCAGCTCTCTGGACAGCATATAATTTAAATTACTGACAAAAAAAACAAACAAATGAACAAAAACCCATTTAGAACTGAAACACAAATGATTAGGTATTTTCTTTGGGAGATGATACAAATTAGGTTGGGAAAAAATAACCACCACCATATTTGAGGCTAGCATATATTTTATGTCCAGTATTATTTAATTCATTCGTGGAAAACCATTTGTTGATATCTGATATAAACTGAATACTAAACAAACTAGACTGAACACAAAGTGAATAGGATAGAGTAACCAGCCTTAGGCTGCTTTCATGCTAATGTAGAGACAATGAATTTAAGTCTAGAGTGAAAAAAAAAACTTGCTGAGGTTCTAGCGAAAATGCACAGAGAAGTTATTAGTAAAGGATTTTGTTGGTGATGGCAGTTGGATTGATTCACTAAACTATTCTTGGCAAAAGTGCAAGTAGATGGAGGCTAAAGAGTGGAAAATACTGCTCCATTTTGTAACATATAACAGAATTCATAATTTGAAGAATAAAGTCAAACTAGTTGCAGAACTTTTCTTCTGAAAAGACTTGCATCTTGGACTGACTGTCCTAAGTTCATAACCTCACCATTCTTTTATACATGGGAGTGTGTATGTGTACATTTAAACACACACATTTGGCAAGGAGTTGAATTTCTAAGCTAAGGCAAATGGTTCAAATTCACCATTTGCTTTATGGAGAAATATGGGCAATCTCCAACCATGTTATTTACTGCCTCTGAAAAGTCACTGGAGGGTTGACTATGAGTTAGCTCATAGACCATCAAATAAGTTATTATACAACCACACATATGTATGTGTGTATATATTTGTTTTGTTATGTATGGCTTCACTGAAAAATCAAAACATTTTTTCTGTGTGTGTGAATTAAAAAACCACAAAACTTTTGGTATGGAAATATGCATTAGTAATGTCAGTACTGACTACTGATTTAGGCAAAAATTTTTAGCTATCTCCATTAGAAACGGAACCTCTGATGGCTAAGTAGCAAGAAGCTGCAAAGTTAACCTAAAGGCATATGGTTTGACTCCATCAGCTGCTCCAATAAAGAAAGATGAACAGTCTCCTTCTCTGCATTTTATCTTTGAAAACTCTCTGGGGGATCAGCTATGAGTCATTTCCAATTGGACAGTACATAACAACAACAAGGACATTCAGGGAACATGAGAAAAAAGAGAGCGATGGTCAGAACAGTGGTGACAGGTCTTTTCAGCTGAGCTCTTATGGTGGCCTTGTGGTGAAGAAGCCCAGCTTCAATACCACGGTACACAGTTCAAATCCACTAGCTACTCTGCAAGAGAAGAATGTGCAATCTCCTCCCATGCAATTTATTGGCTCTGAAAACCTGCTGCAGTTCCAACTTGACTGCACACATCAGCATCATGACACAAAACATATCTAAAGTGAATGAAACAAGGAGAAATACATGCATATTTTTAGTATTATGGAAAAATATAAGTATTAGTAGCTGAAAGGTGGAAATCTTTTTGAAGAAGGATAATGAGCTTTAAGTGAGAAGACAATTCATGTGATGATACCATCATAAAAATAAAGTTGTTTTTTAAATATAAGAAGAATTGAGCTAGGAGAGGAAAGGCCATATATTAATACTTTCATAGATACAAGCAAATTAATACTGCCTTTGAAAATTATTTATAAGTCACTCCAACAAAGTTGGTCTATGTTCAACAGTAGAGAGAAGTACAGGGGGGAAAAAAAATCCAAAAACCTTAACTAACATATTTTCAGCACTTTGGCGAGCTAAATCTTAAGAGAATAAAACCTCTTGGTGAAGCAATCCTTTACAGAAACATATTTTAATATATAACTAAACTCTTTCTGTAAAGTAAATGAACACCTCAAATTCCTGAATAACAAAAAAAATACTGATTTACAGGTTTAAAAAATGTACTGGAGTTAGCTTTTGTTCTGGTGGTACCTGATGGCTTAAATGTGTATTAATTAACATTGCAAATGAAAAGATAGGACATTACCTTGGGTCTGAACAGAATGAAAATTGATGTAGAAACCATTCTATAAAAAAGTTGTTGTTGTTAAGTGGCGCTGTGTCATAGTGACCCTACAAACGAAAGACCTGAACACTTATATAACTTTCATAGTTTTTCCAAGTCCATAGGGTTTCCGGAGGCAAGCTATTACCAAGATAGCTGTGGTAGCCTAGTGGTAAGAAGCTGTATTGTAACTCTAAATTATCACGGTTCAAATCTGTAGCTTTTCCACTGGAGAATAGACACTCTCCTCTCATGCTATTTACTGCTGGAGGGTCAGTCATGGATTGGTTCCAACCAAAAGAAAAAAAATCCATTTTTTAAGAAGTACCTTTAGAATACTCCTTAGAAACAAAGATGATGAGATGTGTTGACACCTAACAACTAAAAATTTTA
Organism: Elephantulus edwardii; assembly: GCF_000299155.1. NCBI lineage: Eukaryota > Metazoa > Chordata > Mammalia > Macroscelidea > Macroscelididae > Elephantulus > Elephantulus edwardii. The sequence goes on along the minus strand of NW_006399755.1, from coordinate 38,047,442 downwards.
AATTTCAATATTTTTCCTTCTGAGGATATTTATGTATACTTCTAGCAGGCATTTCACATCACTGAAGAATATAAACAAGTCCCCAGAAACTCAAATATGATCCTGAGTCTATCCTACCTGAATTTAAAAATCATCTTAAAAATAGTTTTGAAATGTTGAACACTAATGACTGAAGACCAAATGAGCTGTGGGATGACATCAAGGTTACCATCCATGAAGAGAGAAAAAGGTCATTACAAAGACAGAGGATAAAGAAAAAACAAAACCAGATGTCAGAAGAGACTCTGAAAATTGCATGAGAGTATAAAGAAGCCAAAGCAAAGGGAAAAGACGCTGAAGAAAAAGAGCTGAGAGAAAGAGGCCAGAAGGCAGGTCAAGAAGGCAAAGCATAATATTATATTGAAATGTACAGAGTACTGGAATTGGAGAATAAAATGAAAAGATCTCACTCGGCATTTCTCAAGCTGAAAGAACTGAAAACCAAACAAAAGCCTCGAGTTGCAATATTGAAGGATGCTATGGACAAAATCATGAATGATGCAAGAAACATCAAAAGAAGATGGAGGGAATATACACAACCACTGTACTAAAAAGAACTGGCTGAAAAGAAATATTTCAGGAAGGACCATATAATCAAAAGCCAATGGTAATGAAGAAGGGAGTTCAAACTGCACTGAAGGCACTGGCAAACAATAAGGCCCTAGGAATCTATGGTATAGCAACTGGCAGTTTAAGCCAGGAAATTTGGAGAACAGCTCCCTGACTGACTAATAGAGACTAATGAGATTCATATTTGTTCCTGTTTGCAAGAAAGGTACTCTGAAAGAATGTAGAAATTATCAAATAATATCATTAATATCACACACAAACAAGTAAAAAACAGCGTGAACCTCCAGAAACATCTTGAACAATACATAGAGGTATTCAAGAAGTTCAGATTTGATTTAGAAGAGGCTGTGGCATGATCGATATCAATGCTGATGTTAGATGGATCCTGCTTGAAAGGAAAGTATACTAGAAGAATATATATTTATGCTTTATTGACTGTGCAAAGGCATTTGACCGTGGGGATCATAACAAATTATGGCTAAAACGGAAAAAATGGGAATCCCAGGGCACTTAATTGTGTTCATGCAAAACCTATACCTAGACCAAGAAGCTGTTGTCCAAACAGAAAAAGGAAGCACACATAGTTTAAAATTAAGAAAGTGTGTGTCAGAATTGTATCCGTTCTCCATACCAATTCAATTTGTAAGCTAAGCAAATTATTCAGAAAGCTGGACTCTATGAAGAATGTGGCATCAGGATTGGAGGAAGACTTACCAATAGACTTATTTATGCAGACGACTTGCAATCTTATTCTTAATGTTTTCAAATTCAGATGGAATAGATTCAAGACCAAATTTTGGTTATCATAGACTTATTTTAGCTTTCTTGGTCTCAATTTGAACTTGCCCATTGAGTGTCCAATGATTATTCTTAAGATGACTTTGAAGTTACTGAAAAGCAATGATGTCAGTTTGAGTACTAAGATGTATTTCATTCAGGCCATAGTTTTTCTGTTCATTTGCTATGCACCTGAGAGCTGGTCAATCAAAAAGGATGACAGAATTGATGCCTTTGAGCTGTGGTGTTGGAGAAGAGTACTGAATACCCCACAGGCTTCCAAACACACACACAAAAATATGTCTTGGAGAAGGTTAAGCCAATGCGATTCTTGATGACAAGTTTAATAAAGCTTCGTCTCACATACTTTGGGAATGTTATCACAAGAGGCTATTCTCTGGAGGTGACACCATACATAGCAAGCTGTAGGGGCTGGCTAAAGAGAGGAAGACTCAACTAGACAGACTGACATACTAACTGCTGTAATGGGCTCAAATGTGTCAGAAATTGTGAGGTTGGCACAGGATACAAAAGGGTTCAGATTTCATAGGGATGATGGTTATTATTATTCATTTTAATGAAAATTTACAGAGATTTTGGATTTCCATTCATTCATTGTTGTACTTTCCCCCCGTCTACCCCTCTCCCCAAGTTTGCTCTTCTCTTTGAAAAGTAAAAGAAAATTTTTTTCATTGTTATACAATCCCTCCCCGCAAATCCACTCCACTATGAAACCTTCATTCTGGACCTTGTTATGACAATAATACCTAATCACATATCCCTTTTAAACTGTTCTTTCCATTATCTGTTTCAATGCAGTATACATAATTTATCTCATCATTCTCTCTCCTCCCAACCCCAAAGTCAGTTCAATTTTACAACAGAGGCACTATGCAGTATTTGTCCTTTTGTGACTGAGATATTTCACACAGCATAATGTCCTCCAGGGTCACCCATTTTGTATAATATTTCAAGAGTTCTTTGTTTTTCAATGCAGCATAGTATTCCATTGTGTGAACATACTACAGTTTCTCTAGACATTTGTTTGTTGATGGGGACTTAGGTTGTTTCCAGCTCTTTGCTATTGTGAACAAAGCCATGATAAACATAGATGTGCATATATCTGCTTAGGTGGTGGTTGTAATTTCTTTGGGGTATATTCCCAGTAGTGGAATTGCTGGGTCAAAAGGTATTTCTATTTGCAACTTTTTGAGAAAATGCCATACAGCCTTCCATAGTGGTTGCATCATTTTACACTCCCACCAGCAATGAGTAAGGGTTCCAGTTTCTCCACAACCTCACCAGCATTTGTTGGCTGTTCTGTTAAATTTTGCTATTCTTACTAGGATGAGATGATATCTCATAGTTGTTTTGATTGGTATCTCTCTTAGAGCTAGGGATTTTAAACATTTCTTAATGTGTTTGTTTGCCATCTGAATGTCTTCTTTGGTGAAGTGTCCGCTCATATCCTGTGCCCAATTTTTAATTGGGTTGTTTACCTTTATCTTGTGGTAGTGCTTGAGTATTTTGTAAATTCTAGTTATAGGTCCCTTATCTGACATGCCATTAGCAAATATTTTTACCCAGTCTGTCGCTTCCATTTTTATCCTTTTGGAGAAGTTTTTGGATGTTCATAGGGATTTGATTTTTAGAACATCCCATTCATCCATTTTATCTTCTCATGGTTGTAGATTTTTCAGGATGTTTGGAAGACTGTTTATGTTGTGAATCAGGGATTCTAGAGTTCTTCCAAGCTTTGCTTTAATGAAGTTTATAGTCCTTGGTTTTAGTCGTAGGTCCAAGATCCACCTAGAATTGGTTTTTGCGTATGGAGTGAGGTTTGGATTTTTCTTGAGTTTTCTGCAGATAATTTTCCAATTTTGACGACACAATTTATTAAAAAGGCTGTCATTTCCTGATTACATCTCCTTGTCAAAAATTAGTTGTCAATAGGCTTATGGGCTGATATCTGTAGTCTCAATTCTATTCCATTGATCTATGTGTCTGTCATTGTACCAGGTAAGATAAATTTCATAAGGTTGTTATGGATTGTATTCAATGGCACCTAACAACAACAACAATAGTATCTAACAGGTACTTGGTGGTAATACTAAGGAAGGACTCATTATTTTGGAATAAATCTTGGGAAGACTTATCCACACTGTAAACCTCTAACTCAAAGGAAGCTAGCCTTAATTGTGGTGGATAGTATAAATGAGACATTTCCCTTCTTTCCTTTTCTCATTTTTCTTCTTTCTTTGTTATAGAATTACCTTCTTCCTTCATCCATATTATCTTTTCTTCCTTTTGCCCTTTGCTTTCTTCCTCTGCTGTAGCTTTATTCCCTCTTAATTTCCCTCCCTTCTCTTCTCTTCACTCTTCACTCCATGTCTTTTTCTTCTTTCTTAAGTTAGAGTCAGAAGTGAAAAAGCACATGTATCTGTTACCTACATCTTTATTGGTACAACATTATTTTCAGATTCAGCCACTGAGGTTTTAAGCTTGTTGCTGAGTGCCATGGTGTCAACTCTATCTCCTAAAAGTCCGCACACAACAGAATAAAATTGTATGCCATCCTCACAATCTATCACATAATACTGATAATAAAAGTGGCTGTGGAAATTCATTTTCTTGAAAGCCTTCTTCCTTTTCATAAACATTTACTTTACCAACTATAATATCTTTCTATGACTACTTGCCCCTCCTCATAATATATACTAAGGTGAAGTATGCAAGAATCCTTGTCTCTATGGAGCACACTGGTTGCACTTCCTTCAAGAGAGATTTGTCCTTTTGCTAGTCTATACTCTTCACCAATATATCAATCCAAAGGCACTGATTTTTCTTCAGTTGATGCCATTTATTCCAAAAACTCTCTGTGTATGCACATATCACCTTATGAACATATTTTCAGGTAAAAAAAAACAATCAAACCATCAAGTCCTAGTGACATAGTCCAAGACATGTTACACTGCTAATCTAAAGGATGCAATTCTTCAACACTTTAAATACACCAGCAGCTTCATAAAAGAAAGAGGGGCAGGCTCCTCCCCCCCCCCCCTTTAACATTTACAGCCTTGGAAACTCTATGGAGTTGGAACTGATTGACCTGACAGCAGTGAGAATGAGGGTTATTACTTCAGAATAAAATTTCTCATTCTAAATTCCTGAATGTGACTTTCAGGGTCCATCATGCCACCAGCCTTCTTGTCTCTTACATTCCTCCTTTTTTTTCTCTCCCTTACCCGTACTTTGCCCTCTACCACTCTGGATTGCCAGCGCAACGCTAACTCTCATTAGCTGCCAGTTTCTGCAGCTGTGCTCTGAGCTCTTCTGTGTCTTTGCAAATACCAGGTTACTGGCAGAAGCTCATTTACTTCAAGCATATCCCACCTCTTTTCAGCAAGCTCACAGTTTCTTTTTTTTAACTCCAGTTTCAGCTTAAAGTCACTCTACATGCTCCACCTATGTCCTTGAATAACACTTTGTACTTATCCCTTTTGAAATGTAATGTTCCCATTTTATAATTACTAAACTTCAATCTTCTTGAGTTCTTACAACATCTACAGTATGTAACAAGGACAGTTTATATTCTCAATAAATAGTTGCTCTTTTATACTTATTTTTTAAAGGAGAATGACATAATATGGCAGCTGACATTTCTTGAGTGCCTATTATGCACAAGTCACAGAACAAGATTTTACAATAGTCCTTCTCCTCAGAAAAATCTTTCAAGGTAGGTATTATTATCCTATTTTACAGACAAGAACACTCAGGAGGTTAACTTTCACAAGGTCATAAAGCTGGGAGGTGACAGAACCAACATTCAAATTGAGTTCTGTCTGGGTACAAAACAATTTTCACAGGCTCTTATACACCATCAGATCTGTGCTTTAGAAAGATAACAGTGATCACTGACAATAGCATGGCAGCTACTGAGAATGTATGAAGTAGGGAACCTATCAGAAAAGTCTTAGAAAGAATAATAAAAGTTTTATATTCTGTGTACCTATTGATGGTGAGCACCTAACTGAGAGTAAATACCGGTATATACTATAGAATTAGGGTAATGAAAAGAGCTTAATTTGCAAATAAGTATAATTTTATATAGAGTTTTATTATCACCCTGGCTTTTCTAATTTAGAACACTAGAAAGAGCATGAATGTGAATGACTGGATCTCAATACACAGTCCATTAGAGGAAATAAGAAACTATTAATACTGTAACAAATTGCTTGCTAATGCAAAAACAAAACCGCCCTTCTTCAAAAATTTTATTAAAAAATAATAAATATTCAAGAATAAGGCTATTGGTGCCATATGTTGATACAAGTGGATTCCAGAAGGAAAATTGACTGATTGCTCTGAGCTGGCATCACTGAATGACTGGTTTCTTAGAATTTCTTCTTTATTCCCCTTTAATAGTATAGAGGCAATAGTTTTTCAGACTCATTTGAAAGCTGTTTCAAATATTATTTGCACATTAAAGGAAGTTATTCATGTATTAATTTAATAAAAGTATTATCTTTAGCCTGAAACAGCCAACTTGTAGAAATAATATAGTAAGAAAATAGTTTTATATGTGGACTTGAGAGAATGGAAAGTTCCTAAATTTGACTGGGTGCAGGACTGAATCTGTTTATTGAAATACTTAGTTGGTCTTCGATCAATTCCTGGGCTTTTTCTTTTTCCCCAGTGCTTTTAGTGTAGCCTGAGCTTCATTCGTTACCATTGGTTCTTGACAATATCTCACTTCCTTAAATCATTCATTGTCTACCAATTCCTTTTGGTACTGTGTATTTAATATTTATGCTGACAAATTAGATCCTTATGTGGAGCAAATAAGTTTAAAAGCTGTACTAAATGAAGAATGCGGCACCAGGATTGGGGCCAGACTCATCAGCAGCCTATTTAATGCAGATGACAGAACCCTGGTTGCAGAAACTGAAGAAGACATGAAGCTCTAACTGTTGAAGATCAAAGACTACAGTCTTTAGTATGAATTACATCTCAACATCAATAACACAAAAATTATCAGTATTGGACCAATGGGCTGCATCATGACAGAAAAAAGACTAAAGTTGTCAACGGTTTTCTTTGGATCTACAATTATTAATACAGTAGCAACAGTCAAGAAGTGAACAGATGTGTTACACTGAGAAGATACGCTGTCAATAATTTTTTTAAAGTGAAAAAGAACAAGGATGTCAAAATAGCAAGGAAGGACAACCAGGCTGCTCCTTAGAGAGATTGATGGTGGTATTTTGTTTCAAGTTCTTTCGAAATGTTGTCAGCAGGGGCCATTCCTTAGAAAAAGACATCATGCTGGAAAAGGTCAGAGAAAGAAAGAAAGACTCGCAATATGCTGGATTAACACAGTGACTTTAATAACGAGTTGGAGCTTTGCATAATCATGTGGATGATTGGGCAAGGTTTCAATATCTTGTTCATAGGGTACACAGTGGTCATAAATTAAACAAACAAAAGTACATAGTGGTCATGGTCTTCGCAATGACGTGCTATGCATCAGAAAGCTGGACAATGACTAGTGATGATAAAAAGAGAATTGATGCCTTTGAGCTGTGGTGTTGGAGACTCGTATTGAAAATACCATGGACTGCTAAGAGAACAAACAAGTTCTTTCTGGAGAAGGAAAACCAGGTTGTTCCTTGGAGGCAAAGATTCTGAAGCTATGTCTGACATACTTTGGGCATGTTGTAAGGAAGGACTAGTCCTTAGAGAGGGATATTATGTTTGGGAGGCTGAAGGGAAAGCAGAGGAGGGGAATACCCTTGATAAGATGGATTGACTCAATGACTGGAGAATATGTAAGAATCAATAAGGTTGGCTTAAGATAGAGCAGGGTTTAGAGTTTTCATACACAGGATCACTAAGAGTCTAAAGTGACTTGATGGCACATAACACAACCACCACCACCACCACAATGGTCATAATGAAATTAAAATTCAATGCATTGACTAATAAATTTTACGAGATAAAGAACCCTTTGCAATATATATATATATATATATATAGATAGATAGATAGATATAGATAGATATCTGTATATCTATCTATCTATCTATATATAATTTTCATACACAGGATCACTAAGAGTCTAAAGTG
>NW_006399755.1:38025469-38031955 GCF_000299155.1 Elephantulus edwardii | reverse complement strand
AGGAGAGGAAGGCCCTCTATGAGGTGGATTGATTCAGTGACTGGGATAATTGGGATGGGAATGTCAGAGACAGTGCGACTGGCACAGGACAGAGCGGAGTTTAGGGCTGTTGTACATAGGGTCGCTATGAGTTGCAAGCGACTCGACGGCACATAACAACAACAACAACATAATATTTTGGGTGGTGTTTCAGTAGAAAAATCTCATTTTTTATAGACATCCTTCCATTGTGACTTGTAATAACACAAACACTTTCTAGAAACCCAGTTTACAGTTATTGTTGTTATCGTTATGTGCCATCGAGTCGCTTGCAACTCATAGCAACCCTATGTACAACAGCCCTATGCCCTGCTCTATCCTGTGCCAATTGCACTGCCTCTGACACACCCATCCTGATTATACAAGTCACTGAATCAATCCACCTCATAGAGGGTCCTCCCCTCTTGTGCCATCCCTCCACCTTCCCAAGCATGATGTCTCTCCTTACAACATGTCCAAAGTATGTCACACGAAGCCCCAGAATCCTTGCCTCCAAGGAGCAGCCTGGTTTAACCCTCTCTAGGATGAATCTGTTTGTGTTCTTAACTTCCCAAAAGACTAGCTCTGTATGCATGTTAATTTACTTTCGAATATTCTAGGGAGCTCTAGCGGTCTATTCCTTAAACAGTTGAGCTGCAAACCCAAAGGCCAAACCTCCTTGGAAGTTCAAATTCACCAGAGCTCCATGGGAGAAAGACGAGAAATCTCTTCTGCTTTGGTTTACAATCTAGCAAACATGCTGGATAACGGTTATGAGGTGATGCTGAATCTAAGGCAATGGAAAATGTAATGGGTTTTTTTGTTGTTGGGTTTTTGTTTTTTTTTTAATATGGGGAATTCTGTTAACCAAAAAGGTCAGTAGTATCTGCTAGTTTGAATTTACCTGTGGCTCCCCAGGAGAAATAGTTCTTTTGTTATGATTTACAGCCTTAGAAATGTGCCTGGACTGAGTTGGGGCTGAATTAATAGTAGTTAAGTGGGAGGCGCTTTTATGATTTTTCATTTTCATGTTATCTGATCAGTGTTGTCATTATTGCTCATTTCCGGTGATGCTTTCTGCACATGCTTCAAGTGAGACGGGGCAGGTTAACTCAAGGAGGCCAGCAATAGCTCTTTTCTGCAAGGCCTAGGCACGTGATACTTAATTAACAGAATTCAGATAATAAAGCAAGCTCTAGGTTCCTTCCTTATAACCTTTAACTTAACTAATAATTTCTGTTTTATGTTGTCTGAAAGAAATTTCAGGTGCTTCTGTGGATACACAGAAGCAAAAAGACTGATTACTATATGACCTTCCAAAGGTGAGAGCAGTCACTTCTCTCTCAATCAGAAAAGGTGATTGAACCAGAAATCATGCAAAACAAACCCACTGTGCATGCCTTGAGATGATGAAGCCATGATGGGCATAAAATCAGATGGACTTCCATATTGAAGACCAATTTCATCTGCATCGCGATCTGCCTTAACATCACTTTTCCAAGAAAACCTTGCCTTTCCCCCCAAAGTACTAACTAATTATGATCCCTTTTTTCCACAAGCCTAATACATATGTATTTCTGAAAATCTTAGCCCTTTTGAGACAGTTCCCATCCCCCTAACAGAAACACTAGCATCTTATCTCCTTTGTGCTTGCTTGCAAAATAAAAATAAAATTTGCTCATTTACACACCTTTTCTGAATATCTTTAACGGGAGGAAGGCCAGCAGCACCTTTCAGGTCCAACTGGGAACTCTGACAACACAAGCATGCACTGTTTCTTTTGCTGCTGCTAGTGTTTTTATAGCTCTGACGCATGGCCTAGCATAGCTATGCATCCAAGACCTGGACAATGAATAAGAATGACAGAAAAGGAATTGATGACTTTGAGTTGTGATGTTGGAGAAGAGCACTGAACATCCAAGAAAATGGATAGGTATGTCTTGGAAGTGTGCAGCCAGAGTGCTCTTTGGAGGCAAGAATGACGAGGCTTTGCCTCACATACTTTGGGCATTTTGCTAGGAGGTGGATTCCTTGGAGAGCAACGTGATGTTGGGAAGGATGGAGGGTTGGCGGAGAGGAAGACCCTCAACCAGGTGGATTGACAGGGTGAATTCTACAATGGGCTCTTGTGTGTCAGGAAGTGTGAGGATGGCGCAGGGTAGGACTAGGGTCGCTATGAGTCATACTCAATAGCACCTAATAACAACAACACTTTTATATTCTCTATTTTGTAAAGTTTTCTGGTGTTTTAGAAATAATATTGTGAAATCCACCAGATGCTCTGCTGGAGAAAGGACAATCTCCTCTTGTACCAGTCAGATCTGATTTGATAATATGCACACACAAAATAATAAAAATGTTTAAAAAATAATATTGTGGTCATCAGTCTATTTATAGAGCCTATATGAGTTAACTATTTGAAGAATAAAGTGGCAGTTACAGGGAAGGAAGGGCAAATATCTAAAGAAAATGACTTCCGTTCAGTCACTGACACTGTAATGCACCATAAACTACAGAAGTTTTGTTGTTAGCATCCATGCAGTTTAAGAAATACTACATCTAAATGACATATATTTATAATGCAGTATTTTATAATTAAGGAGCTCTGGTCATGCAGTAAATAGGAAGGTACACAGCTAACGCAAAGTCTACTGCACCTTTTTTAAGGTGTGACCCATCAGCAGCTCTGTGGAAAATGGGCAACCTCCTTCCTTACGACTTACAGTCTAGGAAATGAAAGGTCAGCTATGGTACTGCTCCAACTTGATGGCAATGAGGGTATGAGTGGCTAAAAATATGATTAAAACGTACAATAAATAGTAAAAATTGTATCTGCTATAGGAGGAGTGAGGAATTCCGGTGGCCTAGTAGTAAGAAGCTACACTGCAATCCCAAAGGCACACTGTTCGAGTCCGACAGCTGCTCCATGGGAGTAGGATGGGCAATCTCTTTCCATGCCATTACCTGCCTCTAAAAACCCGCTGGAGGGTCAGCTGCAGGTAGGTTCTGATTCTACAGGACACAACAACATGGGAGGAGCTATGTGGTCGGGGTTGATACCATGAGTTAGTGCACTGGATGACACCAATCTTAGTGACATCACTGTGACACTGCCATTAACTCAATATCCTCCCATAAAATTTACTGCTTTTGACAAATCCCTGGAGGGTCAGTTATGAATCAGTTCTGACTGACGGCACATGACAAAAGCCACCACCACAACAACCACTTGCTCAGAGTTGTGGTGACCTAAGCGGTAAGGTAGAGCCGAAATGGTTCATATCTACCAGCTGTTCCACAAGAGAAAGACAAAACAATCTGCTCTGTCATTTCCTGCCTCTGAAAACTGCTGAAGGATCAGCTATGAGCTGGTTCTGTCTCGATTGCACATAACAAAAACCATTTGCTCTATTTCTGTGACTTCCATTTTTCTAAATAGTCAGTTCTCCTTGCCCCATCTCTGCACGCCTTGGCCCTGATCCATTTCTTCCCATAGTTACAACTTCTCTGCAGGAACAAGGCATTGTTTCACTGGCAATGACAGAGGCAGCTATCATTAATGTTAACTGGTTAATTAATAAGGTCAATGCATACAACAAGCTTTTATGTAGTCAACTCTTAATTATTTAGAACAAAAAAAGAGAACCTTTAGTCCTATTACAGGCCACTGACACTCAGAAAAGAATCAATTGAGGGCCATGGGAGTTAAATTCAACATAATTAACCTTTATTAACACTTCAAAGAAAGGGAATAAAACCTTTAATTTATCCACACAAAATATAAAGGAAATAGAAAATTTAACTCTCTAGGTAATAAATACCACTACACATGAACAAAATGAATATCAAAGGAAAGGCTACTCTGTTGCAAGGAAAAGCAGAAGCAGTAAAAAAGGTTGTAAAGAGAGGGACAAAATGTTACTGTTTCCTGTAATAAGACTGGGCAAGAGTTAAGTACCTTGGATTTTTTTTCCCCCTTAGTATGAAAACGATAGAGATTTTGTATCAAAGGTTAAATATCCTTATGGCTTGATTAAAATGAATTTCCACCTAAAATTTTTAAAAAGTATTTGTGAAATATTTATTCTCTTTTATATCACCATTAATTTGTTATTGTCCTTGTTAGTGCCATTGAGTCGCCTACAATTCATAGCGAGTACAACAGCCCTAAACCCTACTTTATGTTGTACCAATCTTATCGTCTCTGACACACTCATCCCCATTACCCCAGTCAATGAATCAATCCATCTCATCGAAGGTCTTCCTCTCCTGTGTTGTTCTTCCACCCTCCCAAGCATGAAGTCGCTCTTCAAGGACTGGTACCACCTAGCAACATGTCCAAAGTATCCTTGCCTCCAAGGAGCATCCTAGTTTCACCCTTTCTAGGATGAACCTGTTTGTTCTTTTAGCAGACCATGGGATATTGAATACTCTTTTCGAACACCACAACTCAAAGGTATCAATTCTCCTTCTATCATCCCTAACCATTGTCCAGCTATCTGATGCATAAATAGCAAGTGATTCCAAAGACCATGGACTGTATAAGGTGCACCTTAGTCTCCAGACTGACATCATTGCTCTTCAGTACTTCGGAAAGGTCTCTGACAGCAGACTTTCCAGTACAATATATCTTTTCATTTCCTGGCTGCTGGTGCCAAGAGTGTTGATTGTGGGGCCAAGAAAACTTAAGCTCTTTACAATCTTAATCTTTTGACCATCACAATGCTGTCAATTGGCCCAGTGGTGAGAATCTTTGTTTTGTTGCTGTTGAGCTTCAATCCATATTGAAGGCTGCAGTCCTTGACTTTCTGCAGCAAGCGCTTCAGGTCCTCTTCAGTTTCACCAAGCAGGGTTGTGTCATCTGCATAATGTGGATTGTTTATGAGTCCTCCTCCAATCTTGATGCCACATTTCTTCTCATAGAGCCCAGCCCTCCTGGACAATCTGTTCCATATATTGATTGAAAAAGTATGGAAATAGGACACATGCCTGGTGTACACCTTTCCCAATTTAGAACTACGCAGTGTTTCCTTACTTTAAGGAAAAAATTATTTTCTGGAAAGTGTGATTAAAATTGTGCCTTTTACAGGAAAAAGCCTCCCGTTGTTTATGTATTATAATGAATAAGGAAAATCTAAGAAGAATTGATGCTTTTGAATTTCAGTGTTGGTTAACTGCTAAAAGAACAAACAAATCTGCTTTTGAGGAAGTGCAACTATGGTGCTCAAAAGGGTCAAGGATGGTGAAAATTTCATCTCTTAATACGACATGTCAGGAGGGGTATATCTGAATCTCCAGTGATTTTCAGAGGCATTATTGCATGACAATTGATTGTTTATTTTCTCCTGTAGAACAGTTGGTGGATTTGAACTATGTACCTGTGAGTTGGCAGTGCAATGTCTTACCACTAAGCCTTGTAAAAAGATATCATGCTGGGAAAAACAGAAGGTTGATAAAAGAGAGGCAGAGCATAACTGAGATGAATTGATGCAAATACTATTCCAATATATGAGAACATAGGGATGATTATGAGGATGGCATACAATAAAGCAAGATTTTAATCTCTTGTTCATAGGCTCCCTGTGACTCAGTAACATTTAACAACACTGTATTCATTGTAGTATTGCAGATAATAACAAATAATGCCATTTGTTAAATGTTTATGTCTTCCCAGGTCTAATACTCATATACTTGTACTTTGTGTGTGTGTGTGTGTATACACACACACAAACATGATGGTATTTAATTATGAAAAAGAATTTCCAAGATGTCTGTGAAAGACAAATAAATTACTGCAAAACAACATTGAAAAATAGATGTTATTGTCTCCATTTTACATGGGAGGAAACATTAAAAATTTATTCTAAACAAAAGACTCAAATGCAAACTTTGCTGTTCCTCAAACTTTACTGTTTCCACTAAACCTTAAAATTTACTTCGAGTGGTGTTTTGTCGCTGTAACCAGAGATTTTTGTGGAATTATGAAGCTGACCTTTGAAATGAACTAAAATTAGTTACCAGATAAGAAGTATGAGCTTGTATAATTAATATTTGCTGCTTTTCTTCTTTTCTACTATGTTTTAGCATTTGGGGAACTATTTATTATTTCTGAAGGTGTAGCCTATGACCTCTTAATGCTGTCTAGCAAAGTAGTTCATAAAACAGAATAGAGAGAATATATTTTTTTCCTCTAAGCAATTCAAAAGAATTTTGTGTTTGATTACATGAATATTCATGTATTTTCTTTTGAAAATTTAATTCATTGCCATTCTAGAAAGAGGTACAGCATGTATGCTAACTCAGTCTCATATATCTCTACTATCTTTAGGAAACAAAAAAGGAAATGGTGATCTTATATATGACCAGACAAGTTCTATGAAAGGTCAATTTTGTAACTGAAACAATCTATATTTGTATAAAAGTTAAGAATAACACTAATTTCAAGAAATCTCAGTAAAAAAATATAAA
>NW_006399755.1:38019318-38025369 GCF_000299155.1 Elephantulus edwardii | reverse complement strand
CATAACATTGTGTTGGAGCTAACTCCTAACTGACCCTCTAATGTGTTTTCAGATGCTGTAGATCACATGGGCTAAGAATGTACATCATTCTCCTGTGGAGCAGATGGTGGATTCTAATCCAGTGCCTTTGGAAGGACAGAACAGCTCCTGATTATTAATAAGTTCATCAGATTTCATGTAGTACTTAGAACCATATAAAGAAATACAAGTATGAAAATCATAGTATAGTTAACATCAAATTGTTAGCACACTTGGGCCAATGGGTAAGTGTCACTAAGTAGAACTTCTATCAGATGTTTTACAACTAGATTCTGCACAATCTTCAATGTCAGCTCTTATATTTGGATTTGATCTTACAGAAAAAACATTCTTCAGGATTTGAAATTCTTAGAGATCCTGGATGATGCAGATAGCACGACCAATCTCATGAGGAATTTAGTGCAAAACAGTATCCTAACCTTTGCCTTGAACCTAGAAAATGTAAAATATGTGGACTTCTTTGAAGTCATTTTATACTACTAACAATACACCAACCATTGTGTCATTTAATTTAAGTAGAGAAATAATATTTTGTTTTGTTTTCAAGAAACAACTTGTACCTATAACTAGTAGAGGTAGGTGGAATATTACAGAAAGTGCTCAAAGGAAAATTAGTCAGAACCTTAGTCAAGCCACTATCTGAGTAAGGAAGGAGACACATTTGAAAGTAGAAGTCACTAAGACTTGTCAATAGAACAGGGGAAAAGAAGGAAAGATTTCATAGTCAAATAAGATATACGTAATGAGGAGGTGTGGGCTGAACAAGCTGGAGGAAAATTTAAAACCAGAGGAAAGGGAAAATTATAATCTTTTCTATTGCATTTTAACAATACAGAATGTGCAGCAGAGAAGTGTTCTTTTCTTCCCTATGAAAAGTGACAAGTACAATACATAGTCATTTTATCCCACGAACAATAAATACTACTGCTTTGTTCTCTTTAGAATACAGATCTGCTAAGCAACTATACATACAAAGGCATTGCTGGATCATTCCTTTCTTTGGAACTGGAGCTGTAAGGTTATTTCTGCATTTGCCATTGTTTGAGAAGGAAAGGAATTGTACCTTCATTTTTGAAGAACAGTTGTAAATTTGAATTTTGTCATACTTGATTTGATAATGATTTGTGTGGCATCAGGATTGGAGGAAGACTTATCAACAACCTACATTAGGCAGATGACACAACCTTGCTTGCTGAAACTGAGGAGGACATGAGGCATTTGGTGCAGAAGGTCAAGGACTGCAGTCTTCAATATGGATTGAAGCTCAACATTAAGAAAACAAAAATTCTCACACAAGACCAATCAGCAGCATCATGATAGATGGTGAAGATATTGAGATTGTTAACAGCTTCAGCTTCCTTGGCTCCACAATGAACACTCTTGGTACCAGCAGCCAGGAAATCAAGAGACAAATTGCTTTGGGAAAATCTGCTGTCAGGGACTTATCCAGGGCACATAAAAGCAATGTCTGTCTAGAGACTAAGTGGCACCTGATGCAGGCAAGGGTCTTCACTACTACTTCCTATGCATCAGAAAACTGGATAATGACTAAGGATGATAGAAGAAGAATTGATGTCTTTAAGCTGTGGTGCTAGAGACTAGTATTGAATATACTATGGACTGCTAGGAGACAAACAGGTTTGTCTTGGAGAGAGTAAAAACAGGCTGCTCCTTGGGAGCAAGTATTTTGAAACTCTATCTAACATAACACATGGCATGTGACAAAGAGAGACTAGACTTTGAAAGGACACATCATGCTTGGAAGGGCGAAGGGACAGTGTAGAGAGAAAGATCCCAGATGAGATGAATTGACTCAGTTACTAAGGTAATAATTAGGGGTGGGTGTGTCAGACACAATGAGGTTGGAATGGGACAGAGACGTTTTACATAGGGTCACTATGAGTTGCAAGTGACTTGATAGCACATAACAACAACATTAAAGAAATTAAAATGTTCCTTATCTTTCTTTGATATCCTTTATTATTTCACTTGATATTATCAAGTTAACAATAACCAGGAAACCCAGTGCACCGGTTCTCACAGTGAACCTTCACCAGGTTTCTGAGGCTATAAATATCACTTTTGGTTAGCAGTCCAATATATATTATGTACTATGCCATTTGTGTTCCTTTCACCAACAGAAAACATCCAAAACGGAAAAGAAAACACACAAAATATTTGAAAGTAAAGGAATGCAAATCGACAATTTTAAATGTTCACATCTTTTTATAACCATTATTGTTTCCAGTTTTCTTTGAAAATTAGTGTCTGTCATACTCAATACAAGTGCAGACCGTGTGCTTACACATGTTTGGAAATTATCCTTTTGTTGATCTTTAAAATTAATTATTTGGTAAAATTTCTGATTATATGGTATTTATAAATTCATTATTTTCATATCTAGAGAGTAAGCATTTTGGTATGTTAACAACTTGGTTGAAGGATATTAATCTACATTTTCATTCTAAGATACACTGATAGTTTTTGCTTGCCTACACCCTGATCAGCGAGCTCTGGTGGCCTGATGGTAATGAGTTACTTTGCTAAATTAAAAATACATGATTTGAATTCACCAACTTTTCTATAGAAGAAAGATAGGCAACCTCCCCTTGTATGGATTATAGCCTCTGTTACCCGCCAGAGGGTTAGCTATGAGTCAGTTCCAATTCAAGGACACATAACAACATGTCTTGATCAGGTGTAGGTCACTAAAGACCCAATCTTTGCTGAGAACCCTTTTCCAGGAAAGCAAAATAAAAGAAAACATGTACTGTCCCTTCCCTCCCTGTGGTAATAATGGAAAGACTATAAGCTTTGAGAGAAAGACAGCCTTGGGATTGAACTCTGTCTCCTCCATTAGCTAATAATAATAACAATCCACTGACAGTACCCCCTCACTGAGCTTCCAAGTCCATAAGTATTAACGGAAGGAGATTGCCCATCTTTTTCCATCTTTAGAAGAGTAGATTTGAATGGTCAGAAACACTGTCTTTTAACAGCACTATAAACTGTTGTTGTTATTGTTGATGGTTGCCGTCGAGTCGAGCATGACTCATAACGACTCTATGAGCAAAAGACCTAATGCCTTTCCATGAAAATTGTCATTTCTCCGAGTTCATAGAGTTTCCAGAGGCATGTGGTTTAGGAAGTGGATGCCACTCCTGCCTCCCAACCTGTTTTACATCTGGGAGCTCCACCAAACACGGTCCACACCAAAGTTTCATTTTCTTGTTAAAAAAATTTATTTATATCGTCTCCTATTATAAGAAGCAAAAACACAGACTATACACATAGATTTCACCTGATGTCATGTACAGGAATCAGAATGATTACTTCTGTGGAAACAATCATTGGAGAAGTTCAATATGAGCAGTGAAAACTAGGCCAGGTGCTGATTGTGGAATAGACCATCAACTACTCATATTCAAGTTCAAATTAAAGTTTCAGAAGATAAAATCAAATCAACAGGATTCAAAATTGACCTTAAGGCTATCCCACCTGAATTTAAAAACCAACTCAGGAAGAGGTTTGAGGCCTTGAAAACTAATAAATGAAGAACAGATGACTCGTGGGAGGATATCAGGAGTATCATCCATGAAAAATGCAAAAGGTCATTACAAAGACAGAAGAATAAGACCAAAATGGATGTTAGAAGAGACTCTGAATATTGCACTACAGCAACAAGAATCCAAAGCAAATGGGAGAAATCAAGAAGTTAAAAGGGGGTGAATAGGAATATTTCAAAGGGCATCTCTGGAAGACAAAGAAAGGTATTATAATGAAATGTGCAAAAGGCTGGAGTCAGAAAATCAAAAGGGACAAAGTAGTTCAGCATTTCTTAAGTTGAAGGAATTGAATAGCTATGTCAGCGAATGAAGAATGAAGATAGTGGGATGAGGTTTCAGCTAAAAAGAATATTAAAGTAGCAAAGCAGGGAGAAGAAAGGGGTGGGCAAGAAACCGTTTAGGTTTTCAAAAGTGAAGGAGTAAGAGATTGAAGAGACAGGCTTATTATTATTAGCACTGAATGCTAGACTATGAAGTCTTCCCCTTTAAATAAGAAAGCAGAGAACGCCAATGTAGGTTACAGCCTAGTTACATTTACACTTAGAAAGATCACTGTTAACTTGAAGCTAGAAAACAGCTGGTTTAAAAAAATCTTATTTAGGAAATTAATCAAGCCATTGGTGAAAAGTTATGAGCCCTAATAAAGTGTCTAGACAAAGGGTGGAGAGGGGTGATTAGATTGCAAAATTCTTAAAATGCAAAACTTGTAATTCTGCTGCTGATTTGATGTGGAACCATTTAGGGTCTGCGTTGAGTTAGGAGACTGACTGGTTCAGTACCAACTGAGACACAGAATATGGGGTGACAGACTGGTTTCAAAGAGAACTTTTGAGTTTTAATATTTAAGCAAATCCAGAACAGTAAATCTTAAAACAGTTGGGCTGAAATAACAAATAAATGAGGTATCAGAGTGATAGCTAAAAACTTATGTATATACAAATGTGATAAGCCAGGAATAATATAAGATGATCAAGAAACTCCATTCTCCAACCCCGGATCCTTTGAAGTTGTTCTATTGGAAGCCATGGATGCAACTTGATTTCCCATTTCATTGGATTAGCAGTTTTAATCTTACTTGTCCGTGCTGTTCCATTTGACAAATGGTTAAATTTGGGATGAAGGACATATAGGCAACACTACCAGAGTGGAGGCTCTGGTAATCTAGTGATAAGAATCTTGAACACATGCAGTCCGCCGCTTGCTCCTGGGATAAGGATGGACAATCGCCTTCTGTAGGGTTAACTGCCTCTGAAAACCCACTGGAGGGTCAGCTACAGGCTGATCTCGACTTGATAGTATTCAACAATGATAACCTCAATGTGCGACATCAAAAGGTTGTTGTATTAGGTGCCACTGACTACATCTCCATAGCAACCCAACGAACAATAGATTTATATTTCAGGACCATTCCTTGTGAGTGAACTTCGCTCTGCTCTGTCCCATCCCCACTTAACCATCTCAGAAATGGTTGAGCCCATTGTTAGTAACTGTGTCAATCCATCTTGTTGCCAGTCTTCCTCTTTTTCTCAGCATGAGCATTTTCCCCAACAAATTGCACCTCATAACTGACCATTTTCCCCAAAAAATAGAACCTCATAACAACCTGCCTAAAGTATGTGAGACAAAGTTTCACCAGTCTTCTCTCTAAGGAACACCCTGGTTTGTTCTTTTGGTAGTGGATGTTCAATGCTCTTCACCAATATCACAATTCAAAGACATTGATTCTACTTCTCTCATTTATTCATTATTCAACGTTCAGATGCATAGGATACAAATGAAAATACCATGGCCTGCAATAGATACACTAATTTAAACTGATGCCATTTCTCTTTAGCACATTGGAGAGGTCCTTGACAATTGATTTTTCCTACCCAACACATCTTTTTATTGCTTGACTACTGCTATTATGAATATTTATTGTGGATCCAAAGAAAATGAAATATTTGGCAACATCAATCTTTTCTCCACCTACCAAGATATTTCCTATTGGTCCAGTGCTGAGGATTTCTGGTCTTTTTGATGCTGAGATTTAATCCATACTGAAGGTTATAGACATTGATTTTCTCTTTAGAGATCTGGTGGTTTAGTGGGAAGGAATTGTGCTACCAACCCAAACGCATGTGGTTTGAATCCATCAACTGCTCTATGGAAGAGAGATAGGCAGTCTCTTCCCATGTGATTTCTTCCCTCTAAAAACAGTGAAGTAAGGTTGCATCTGAAAGGAGGTTGCTCATGAGTTGATTTAAAATTGATGGTATGTAAGACCCAGAAGCAAATGTTTCCATTTCTGCATGAAAAATTTCGTCATCTGTATAATGTCTATTGTTGATAACTCTTCCTGCACTGGAGCGCAGGGAAGCCAAAGCACAGGGAAGAATTCAAGATACTAAAGAGTTGAATAGAAGATTTCAAAAGACAGCACAGGATGACAAAGCAAAATATTACA
>NW_006399755.1:37998620-38011408 GCF_000299155.1 Elephantulus edwardii | reverse complement strand
TTTGCATAGCCTTTCGAGTCTCTCATTCACTTATCTCTGTTCCTCTTGTCTGGATTAAATCTTGAGAAAGTGTTAAATAAAATATTACTCTAAAATGGCACTTTGGACTCATTTCTAGGAGGAAATAAATCCATTTTCTAGGTAATTAAATGAGAGTTGTTTTTCTAGGGTGAAGAACACTGTCAAATCACATACTAAAGACAGATCTAGGAAACTGATGTTATTAAAATATCTAACAACAACAAAACCCATCAAAGGTGGCATATTGGTAAGAATCAGAGCAGTAATTCCAAAGGCACATGATTCTAATCTGTGGAAGATGAGCAATCTCATAAAATGTCATTACTGCCTCTGAAAACTCACTGGAGGGTCAGCTATGGGTCAGTTCTGGCTCAGTACACAACCACCACCACCACCACAATAATAATAATAATAACCAGGAAATAACTTTCACAAGATTCAATGAACAGAAGAAATTAACCCCTGTTTATGGAGTTAAACTTTTATTTTTATAACATTTAGAAACTGTACTTTTAGACTCTATATGGTATTTGATATTTTTTTGTTGTTGTATAGATTATTTTTTTTGAAAGAATTGGTGAAAAACAAGGCCTCAGGAATTGACGGTATACCAATTGATATACTGCAACAAAGACATTGCCCTAGATGTGCTCACTAAGTTCTGCCAAAAAATCTGGAGGACAACCACCTGGTGAACTGACTGGAAGAGATCTATATTTGTTCCCATTCCAAAGAAAGGTGACCCAATAAAGTGAGGAATTTATCGAACAATATCATTAATATTACATATTAGCAAGATTCTGCTGATGATTATCCAAAAATGACTGGAGCAACATATCAACAGAAAACTGCCAGAAGTGCAGGCTGAGTTTAGATGAGGCCCTGGTACTAGGAATATTGTAGCTAAAGTTAGATGAATTTTGGCTGATAACAGGGAGTACCAGAAAAATGTCTATTTGTGTTTCATTGGCTATGCAAAGGCATTTGACTGTGTAGACCACAACAAACTTTGGCTAACTCTGAGAAGAATGGAAATCTCAGAATATTAGATTGTGCTTATGTGAAACCTATACTTGGACTAGGAGGCAGTCATCAGAACAGAGCAAGATGATACTGCATGGTTAAAAATTGGGAAGGGTGTGTGCCAGGGATGTGTCCTATCTCCATACATTTTTAATCTATATGCAGAATAGATTATTCTGGGAGGGTGGGCTCTATGAGGAGAAATGTGGCATCAAGATTGGAGGAAGACTTTTCAACAATCTGTCTTATGCAGATGACACAACCATGCTTACTTAAACTGAGGAGGACCTGAAGCGCTTACTGCAGAAAGTCAAGGACTGCAGCCTTCAATATGGATTGAAGATCATTATCAAGAAGACAGAAGTTCTCACCACTGGTCCAATTGGTAACATCATGACAGATGGTGAAGAGATTGAAACTGCAGATAGCTTTAGTTTGCTTGACTCAACAATAAACACTCTTGGCACCAGCAGCCAGGAAATTTAAAGACATATTATGCTGGCAAAGTTAGCTGTCAGAGACCTCTCCAATGTACTGAAGAGCAATTATGTCAGTTTGGAGACTAAGGTGTACCTTATACAGGTCATGGTCATGGTCTTTGGAATCACTTGCTATGCATCAAATGACTGTTAGGGATGATAGAAGGAAAATTGATACTTTTGAGCTGTGTCGTGCTGGAGAAGAGCACTGAATATACCATGGACTGCTAAGAGAATGAACAAGTTCAACCTTGAGAGGGTTAAACCAGGCTGATCCTTGGAGGCAAGGATCCTGAAGCTTTGTCTGACATACTTGGGATGTGTTACAAGGTGGGACTGGCCCTTGGAGAGGGAAGTCTTGCTTGGGAGTGTTGAGAGATAGCACAGAAGAGGAAGACTCTCGATGAGATGGATTGATTCAGTGACTGGAGTAATGGGAGGAGGTGTGTCAGAGACAATAGAGCAGCATTTAGAGCTGTTGTACATAGGGTTGCTAAGAGTTGCAGGCTACTTGATGACACATAACAACAGTTCTAATTTTGTTGGATCTACTCTCCCCTTCAATTAATTTTTTTTCATTTTTCAAAAAATCACTTCTATTTAATAGATACTATGTATTAACTTTCTTTGTCCTTTTACTTATAACCCATTAGCTTTCTTCAAGAAGATTTCTATCTTTTAGCTTCTGTGTTTTGTATTGTTCCATATTACTATAATACATATGAATCTATTATTTTTGTTTTGGGCATTGTAGTCACAAAATCAGTGCATTTTATGTACTAGAAATGGAAAAGACCTATCATGACCACTTTCATAATCACTTCCCCCACTCCATCTTTCCAACAGAATAAGATCAAAATTTTTGACTAAATCAGTAGTAAATATTGTTGTTATATACTGTTGAGTCAAAACTGATGCATAATTGACCTTCCACTGAATTTCCAAGGAATCTCAGTGGAGGAGACTGTCCATCTTCTCCCAAGGAGCAGTTGGTAGATTTGTACCTCATGCCTTCGGGTTGACAACAAAGCTCTTTACCACAAAGCCATATTGAGGGGTTTTGTTTCTTACTCACAAAATCTAACATTTGTGACTTATTGTATTTTTTCTAAAAAATAGAGTAAAAAATTATCAAATAGTCCAAGTTAAACTTAGTTAAAATTTGGATAAAATTTAGATCTAAAAAAATTATGTCTTCAACTCAAAGATTATTAGTTTAAAAGCTGAACTTTATAGATGTGCTGGTTTCCAAGTGACACAGGTAGGCATGATCTGTGGATATTATAAACTTAAAATAGTAAAACCTTCTAAGCAAAAATGTAATCTCAGCAAGAAAAATCTAATGTATTCCATAGGTATTGTTCCATGTTTTCACTACTCTGCCTTCATCTAACTTTCGTTTGGCCCCCTAGAGATTGTTGTTGTTGTTGTGGTGGTGGTTATGTGCTATCAAGTCACCTGTAACTCATAGCAACCCTGTGTACAGCAGCTTTAAACCCTGCCCTGTCCTGAGCCAGACTCACTAATTCCAACACACCAATTCCCACTGCCTCAGTTACTTTATCAATCCATCTCATCTGAGGTCTTCCTCTCCCGAGCTGTCCCTCCACTCTTCCAAGTATGATGTACTTCTCCAAGGACTGGTCTCTCCTGGCCACATGCCCAAAGTAAGGGAGGCAGAGCTCCAAAATAGTAGCCTCCAAGAAGAAACTTAGTTTAATTCTCTCAAATACAGATCTTTTTGTTTTCTTGGCAGTTTATGGTATGTCTAAGACTCTTCCCAGCACCACAACTCAAAGGCATTGATTTTTCTTCTGCCATCCTTAGTCATTGTCCAGCTCTCTGAGGGACAACAAGTAATTGAAAAGACTATGGTCTGGATTAGGTACACCTTAGTCTCTAGAGTGAGGTCGTTGCTTCTCAGCACTTGGGAGAGGTCCCTGACAACAGATTTTCCAATGCAATTAGACTTTTGATTTCCTGACTGCTGGTGTTAAGAGTATTTATTGTGGATCTCAGTAAGATGTTATTGTTAATAACCTCAATCTCTTCTCCATTATATCCTGGTACTGTCAATTGACCCAGGGGTGAGGAACTTTGTATTTTTTTTTTCTGTTTTTTATGGTTGATATTGAGCTTCAATTCATATTGAAGGCTATAGCCCTTTACCATTGCAACAAGCACTTCAAGTCTTTTTCAGTTTCAGCAAACAAGGTTGTATCATCTGCATAATGTAGGCTGTTGATGAGTCTTCCTCCATTCTTAATGTAAAATACCTCCTCATAAATCCCTGATTTCCAAATGATCTGTTCTGTATATAGATTTAAAAAGTTTGGAGACAGGATGCATCCATGACACACCTGTTTCCTGATTTTGAACCACGCAGTGTTTCCCTGCTCTGTTCTGAAGACTGCTTCCTGGAGCAAGTATAGGTTTCACATAAACCACAATCAAGTGTTCTAGGATTCCTATTTTCCTCCAGGTTAGCCACAATTTGTCATGATCCACACATAATTATTTTGTCATTGAAAAGAAAATATAAATACTATTTAAAAACAAAGTAATTTCAGTAAAAGAACATATTTAAAGAAAAGTGCTACATGCAGTGAATAAAGAGAGTAATATTTTGATTATTAACTCTTCTCCATAAATGTTGTTATTGTGTGCTATGGAGTATTAAATACCCAAAACTGATCCTCCAGACAGTTTTCAGAGGCAGTAAATTGCACATGAGGAGAATGCCCATCTTTCTCTCATT
Source organism: Elephantulus edwardii (assembly GCF_000299155.1). Classification (NCBI taxonomy): domain Eukaryota; kingdom Metazoa; phylum Chordata; class Mammalia; order Macroscelidea; family Macroscelididae; genus Elephantulus; species Elephantulus edwardii. The sequence continues at coordinate 38,007,127 of NW_006399755.1, read as the reverse complement.
GAAAGCTTGTGGATTCCAACAGTATACCTTTGCACTGTTGTTGTTATGTGCCATTGAATTGACTATGACACATGTAAACCTATGCACAATAGCTCAAAACCCTGCTCTATCCTGAGCTAATCTCACTCTCTCTGAAACATCTACCTTCATTGCTGCAGTTATTTTGTCAATCCATCTCATCCAAGATCTTCCCCTTCTGTGTGTCCAAGCATAATTTCCTTCTGTGAAGACTGGACCCTCATGGCTATATGTCCCTAGTGCTTGAGACAGAGTCTCAAAATCTTTACCTATAAGGAGCAATTTGGTTTCACCCTCTCAAGGACAGACTTGTTTGCTCGTAGGGCACAAGTCCTTACTGCTTGGCCATCAGAGTTCCAAATACATTTTCTTTTTCTGGACATAGTTTTTTATATCCAGATAAATTTTGTACTGATGGCATTTAAAGACAATATAATTCACCACAGCTCACTAATCATCGGTGATAGTGATAAAAAGATCTCACTTAATCCCTTCTCCTGACCCTTATTTAAGCCCAGGATGTAAAGAGAACCTTTCATCAGTACATACAAGATGCAAATGTTATGAATTATTCTAAGTCTCTGGATAACAAAGCCTTAAGGGAATTAATTACCTGCTAATGTTAAAAAGAAATGAAGTAACATTATTAAACAAATGGCAGTATTCATGTTTCATGTTCTACATTTGCAAATTAGGGCACATTTAATCTGGAACAACTCAATATATATATATATATATATATATACCTCAATCATGCCAACTGTTTAATCAGTAACTTTAATGATACATGTAGTTTCAATTTACAAATATTGCTTTGATAATCAATGATCATTCAAACTTAGAGAAACTAGAAATCACAACTATGAATTATCATCTCAGAATGTGTCATCTTAAACTTCTTCTCTTATTAGTCTCTTTCATCTCATTAGATTTCTCACAAACTAAGCAATTGCCCTTGATTTCAAATAATTTTGTTTAAAAGTTTAAGCAAAACATGGACTTGTATTCCTAAATCCTAAATGGAACTATTTCAGCGAAAGAATGAAAGAATCAGCAAACTGATGATCTATTGCGTATAGAATACTAGACCACTTGGTATTGTGTCAGCTCAGACTCATGGTAATGGTGCGTTCGGTTTCTGCAGCTAGAAATCTTTATGAGAGGAAACGGCATATCTTTACTGGAGGGTTGTACAGAGTCACTAGTGGATTCAAACTGCTCACCTTTCAGTTAGCTGACTGATTACTTTATGCTTTACACCACCAGGTCCTTCGCAGAATTCTGGAAAATAACGTCATTTATTAAATTTGCTGGATATCCAATTCTTTTTTTGATCTTCATCTGAGGGACATTCCTCCCAGCATGTTATTTAGGAAAACATTGAAGTGTGGATCTTAAATAAGCAAGAGATATGGTATATAACTCAGGCAGACAATATGCTGTGAATTCTGTGTTGAAATCAAGAGCTATATAGCTTCCCCCCCATAAGTGTTGGCTGGTTTAGAGTCTACAATTAAAAAGAAGAAGAAAAGATACTTCAAATATAGATTCATATTAAGTAGTTGATCCATAGTCATTTATTAACTAATTTTAACTTTTAAAAACTTATCATAGTGCTGCATTTGTCTCTATGTTAAAAAATGTAAATAAATAACAGGTTGCCGCAAATGACGGCTATTGAAAAAAAAATGTGTTTCTAAGGATGGTCATCAATTTAAAAGTATGTGGCAACATGTTAAGAGTGGTGGTGTTGTTGTTGCTATGTGCCGTCGAGTTGCTTGCAACTCATAGCAACACTATGTACATCAGCACTAAATCCTGCTCTGTCCTGTCCCAATCACACTGTCTCCGATAAAGCCACCCCGAATATCCAAGTCACTGAATCAATCCACCTCATAGAGGGTCTTTCCCTTCTGCACTGTCCCTCCACCCTCCCAAGCATGATTTATATCCCTCCTTGCAACATGTCCAAAGTATGCCAGACGAAGCCTCGGGATCCTTGCATCCAAGGAGCAGCCTGGTTTAACCCTTTCAAGGATGAATCTGTTTGTTTTCATAGAAGTCTATGGGACCCCCAATACTCTTCTTCAGCACCACAGCTCAAAGGCATCAATTCTCCTTCTATCCCTCCTAGTCCTGATACCTAACAAGTGATTGCAAAGACCGTGACCTTTATCAAGAGTACCTTAGTCTCCAGAGTGATACCATTGCTCTTCAGTACTTTGGACAGGTCCCTAACAGCACACTTTCTCATCACAATATGTCTTTTCATTTCCTGGCTGCTGGTGCCAAGAGTGTTGACTGTGGAGCCAAGCAGACTAAAGCTGTGAACAATCTCAATCTCTTCACCATCCATCCTGATGCTGCTAATTGGTCAAGTGGTGAGAATTTTTGTCTTCTTGATATTGAGCCTCAATCCATATTCAAGGCTGCAGTCTTTGACCCTCTGCAGCAAGCTCTTCAGGCCTTCCTCAGTTTCAGCAAGCAGGGTTGTGTCATTTGCATAACACAGATTGCTGATGGATCCTCCACCAATCCTGACGTCACACTTCTCCTCATAGAGCCCAGCCTCCCGGATAATTTGTTCTTCACATAGGTTGAAATGCTATGGAGACAGGACACACATCCCTGGCGTACACCCTTCCCAATTTTGAACCAAGCAGTGTTTCCTTCCTGTGTTGTGACAATTGCCTCCTGATCTAAGTGAAGGTTTTGCATCAGCATGATCAAGTATTCTGGGATTCCCATTCTTCTCAGAGTCAGCCACAGTTTGTTATGATCCACACAGCTGAATGCCTTTGTATAGTCAATGAAACACAGACATTCCTCTGGTATTCTCTGCTTTCAGCTAAGATCCATCTAACGTCAGCTACAATATCCCTAGTACCACTGCCCCTTCTAAACCCAGTCTCAACTTCTGGCAGATCTCTGCTGATGTGCTGTTCCAATCATTTTTGGATAATCTTCAGTAGAATCTTGCTTGCATGTGAAATCAATGATATTGTTCTATAGTTTCCACACTCTGTTGGGTTGCCCTTCTTTGGGATAGGAAAAAATATAGATCTCTTCCTGTCAGTTGGCCAAGTGGTTGTTCTCCAGATTTCTTGGCACAACTTGGTGAGCACCCTTTTCTTATTAGAGAAAGTTTTCACTGTATAGTCTATAGGGAGGTGTGCTGTTAACCTAAACACTCCTGCACTCTGATGGTTCATAAACTAGGCTACTTCTCGCAACTTAGAATATAAAGATCAGTTTGCTGATCTATATATGGAGTTTACAAACACTTATCAAACACTTTATATTTTGATTCTCAAAACAACCTCAACATCTGGGCAAGACTACTTTTATTAGCATCTAATTTAAGTGAAAAAATTAAGTCTTAAAGATGTTTAGTGTAGTCGAAGCCACATAATTAATTACTGTGGAATATGGTAGTAAATCAAGGTCTTCTTATTCTAGAAATCTTCAATTTGTACTACTGAATAGCAGAAAAAGTAATGACAATGGTCATTCAGATTTATATAAATAATAATTTTTCACCCCACTCTCCAGCATCAGCATTAAGTATAACAATCTTTCCCCTCTACACACACACACACACACACACACTCCACACACACACCCACACCCACACACCCCTATTGCTGGAAACCTGTTAAATAAGGAATTTTTCATTTTATAACTGAGTATCTTAAATTTTGGCACCCTAAATTTCTCCTCCTTTTAGCTCTGGGATAATAGCAAATTTAATCACTATTCTATTTTCCAAATCTATTATTTAATGTTTTTGTCTATTTAAAAAATTATCTTATTAATTACAAAACATCAGAGATGAAAGACATTTTAAAAATATTTTGTTTTCCTCAAGTCTTCAATACAAAAAGTACCTTCTGTGACATGCTTAATTTCATTGCTTCTATATAACTAGAAAGCACATTTCCTTATGCATCAGAGAGCTGGATAATAACTAGGGATGACAGATGTCTCTGAGCTGCCATGCTGGAGAAGAGTATTAAACATTTTGTGGACCACCATAAGAACAAACATGTTTTAGAGAGGGTGAAAACAGGCTGATTCTTGGAAGCAAGGATTTTAAAACTCTTTCTCCTATACTTTGGGCATGTGGCAAGGAGGGAATTAGTCCGTGGAGAAGACTATCATGCTTGGAAGGGTGGAAGGACAGCACAGGAGGGAAAGACTGTGGAAGAGATGGATTGACACAGTAACTGAGGCAATGGGGGGGGGGGAGGTGTCAGAGACAGTGAACTGGGTCAGGATAGGCAGAGGTCAGGGCTATTGTACATAGGATTGCTATGGGTCACAGGTGACTTGATGACACATAATAACCACATTCTGTGACAAGTATAATCCATTCAAATAAAATGGTAAGGGCTTGAAGGGATACAAAGTGCCAAGAGTCTAGTGTAGTTATTTATGGATTATGGTAAAACAGCACAAATGATAATTTTTCAGTCCACTCTCCAGCATCAGCATTAAGTATGACAACACTACCCTGCACCACATACATGTCCCGATTGCTAGAAACCTGCTAAATAAGTCATTTTTTGTTTCTGCGTTCAGAGCTATTACAGCAATGACAACTCATTAGATAGAACCTTAATATTAGTTACTAAAATAAAGCTGTAATAAGACTTTTCTAGGGACCTAATTGATCTTGTATTTTTGTCAGAGGGAAAAAAATCGTGTTCATGGGAGGCGTTATTTTTTTGATGAATTGATGAGAAAATGTTCCCTGGATATGATGATGACAAGCAGAAGTCTGAAGGAAACAAAGATGGTAACCATATGCAAGAGCAGGTCTGGCAGAGGAGAGAGCAGGGACAAAGAATCTGGGGAGTAAACTTGCTCGGCATTTACACATAGGCTCAGGCCAAAGAGCTTCAACACAGGAGCCATAGCCCACCTGCAAATTATTATCATCCGTCTCTAATTTAGCTTCTGATTGTTGATACGATTTAGATGTATTTTTGTCGCGTATCAATTTTTTGGAGAGGTTAGTAAGGATTTCTGCTATTTCATGCCAAGCCATGGCAAATTGTCACCAAACCAAAACATCCATCTTTGATAAATCCCTGAGTGTGCCTATTGGAGATCATTGTTTCTGTTATGCAGCCCTGCACAAATGGCCAACAAGGGTCATGAACATCTTGCAGCTGTCTTTGAGAAATTCTAGCTTGTATACCACAGGGCTTCCTAATAACCTCTTTTTTCCTACAAGATGCAGATGTAGATAGTAGAAAGACATAGATACATTTACTGGCATCTATCAGTTGAGTTAAACTATTATGAAGTGAGTGAATCATTAAACATTTTACCCTCCATTTTAATACATGCTAATAAGAAATTTTATTTCCAACAACAGCTTCAATAAGAACAAATGATGAAAGCAGTTACCCATTGAAAGTCATCTTCATGTATTTCAGTTGGCTTTATTGTCCCTAAACTGTTGAGCTTGTATTAAGAAAAAAAATACATGAATTTAATTTATGTGCTATAAAAATATAATTGCATGGGAATTTTATCAATTTAAAAATGTTATCTTCTATTTATAAAGATTGGTATTTGGTATATTTTTACTCTAGAATATAATTTGTAAGTAAAATGAAATAAAGTGCTGCTATAATCAATGATGCTTTAGGAAGCATATTAAATGATCCAGGAAGTATTAAAAGAAAATGGAAAGAATATACAAAAGGAATTGGCAGAGAGACGAATTTAAAGAAACAACATATGAGCAAGAGCCTATGGTGGTGAAGGAAGAAGTTCAGGCTGCTTTGAAGGATATAGCAAAAAATAAGGCCCCCGGAATAGATGGTATACCAATTGACTTATTTCAGCTAACAGATGCTGCCCTGGACGTGCTCACCAAGTTGTGTCAAGAAATCTGGAGAATAACCATTTGGCCAACAGACTGGAAGAGATCTGTATTTGTTTCCATCCCAAAGAAAGGTGACCCAACAGAGTGTAGAAACTATATAACAATATCATTGATTTCACATGCAAGCAAGATTCTGCAGAAGATTATCCAAAAAATGACTGGAACAGCACATCAGCAGAAAACTGCCAGAAGTCCAGGCTGGGTTTAGAAGGGATCGTGGTACTAGGGATATTGTAGCTAACGTTAGATGGATCTCAGCTGAAAGCAGGGAATACTGGAGGAATATCTATTTGTGTTTCATACACTATGCAAAGGTGTTTGACTGTATGGATCATAACAAACTGTGGCTGACTCTGAGAAGAATGGGAATCCCAGAACACTTGATCATGCTAATGAGAAACCTATACTTGGACCAAGAGGCAGTAGTCATAACACAACAAGGAAACAGTGCACGGTTCAAAATTGGGAAGGGCATACGCCAGGGATGTGTCCTGTCTCTACACCTTTTTAACCTGTGTGCAGAACAGATTATGCGGGAGGCTGGGCTCTATGAGGAGAAATGTGGGGTTAAGACTGGTGGAAGATCAATCAACAATCTGTGATATGCAGATGACACAACCCTGTTTGCTGAAACTGAGGAGGGCCTGAAGCACTTGCTGCAGATGGTCAAGGACTGCAGCCTCCAATATGGATTGAGCCTCTATGTCAAGAAGACAAAGATTCTCACCACTGGGCCAATTGGCAGCATCAGGATGGATGGTGAAGAGATTGAGATTGCTCACAGCTTTAGTTTGCTTGGCTCCACAGTCAACACTCTTTGCACCAGTAGCTAGGAAATTAAAAGATGTATTCCCATGGGAAAAACTGCTGTTAGAGACCTGTCCAAAGTACTGAAGAACAATGTTGGCTCTCTGGAGACTAAGGTGCATCTGATATAGGCTATGGTCTTTGCTATCACTTGTTATGCTTCAGAGTTGGACAATGACATTGCTCTTCATAGAGACCAGCCTCCTGGATAATCTGTTCTACATACCGGTTGAAAAGGTATGGAGACAGGACATATCCCTGATGTATGCCGTTCCTAATTTTGAACCATGCAGTGTTTCCTTGTTCTGTTCTGACAATAGAAAGACTAAGTCATAAAACTTAGCTGAAGCTCAAGTGGGAAGGACCTTTCCTCAGCACTGCCTCAGGCAAAAATCGTTCTCTGAAGTTGGTAGGTGGGATTTGGACTTACATCCTCCTAAACTCAAGACAGGCAACAGTGTGAGAGACTAATTGTAGTGTGTGTTGCAAGACATATAGAAGTAATTTGTGAACTAAGCTCCCATAAGAAGGGAGGACTGGACTGGTTAGATGAGAGCACAAGGAATGCTGAAGTAGCAGGGAAGGGAAGAGACAAGATGCAAGTGCTTGGGGAGGTGAGGAGACATTGCATGTACTGATTATTTTTGTAAGGGAAGATTCACCTGCTTGGTAAAATGCTTGTCTATCAGATATTATTCTAAAATTAAGCATCCAAATTAAGACAGAGGAATTAGGAAGAAGGACTGGCCATGCACTTCCAAAACATAACAGGCCTTCAAAAACCCTATGTACAGCAAAGTACACTTAGAGTAGACTAACAGATATGGCAACTGAAGCTGAGCCCTCAAATTTGGAAACACAAAGGAGAAGGAATAATTGTAAGAAGAAACTAATGATTGGACCGTGGAATGTGAGAAATGTGAATGTAGGAAAGCTAGACATTGTTAAAAAAGAAATGGAATGAATAAATACTGACATATTAGGTATTAGTGAAAAAAGATGGACTGACATGGGGCATTTTGAATCAGATGATCACATGATCTATTACATTGAAGATGAAATGGTGAGAAAAAATGGGGTCACTTTCATAGTTAAAAGGCCTTTCTAGGTCCATCTTGAGATATAATATTGTGAGTGACAGGATAATATCCATATGTATACAAGGAAGAGTTGTTAATAACAATTATCATTCAAACTTATGCACCAACAACCAGAGCCAAAGAGGGGAAAATAGATGATTTTTATCAACTGTTGTAGTAAAAAATTGATCAAACCAAGATGCATTAATAATGGTGATTGGAATGCAAAAGTTGGGAAACAGGAAAAAGGATGAGATAGGAAAATATAGACTTTGTGACAGAAATGAGGGTGTGTGTAGAATGATAGAATTCTGCTTGATCAATGATTTATGCACAACAAATACCTTTTATAAGAAATATAAACACAGGTTATACTCATGGATTTCACCTGACAGTATGCACAGGAATCAGACTGATTAAATCTGTGAAAGGAACAAGAGACGTTTCAGCAGTTAAAACTAGGCCAGGTGTTGACTGTGGAACAGACCATCTACTATTTGTGTGCAAGTTCAAATTAAAACTAAAGAAGGTTAAATTACGTCCACATGAATCAAAATTTTATCTTGAGTCCATTTCCCCTAAATTTAAAAACCATCCAAAGACCAGAAGAGCTGTGGGAAGATATCAAGAATAGTGTTCATGAAGAATGCAAAAGATCATTAGAAAGAAGGAAATAACAAAATGGATGTCAGAAGTGACTGAAT
>NW_006399755.1:37975187-37998300 GCF_000299155.1 Elephantulus edwardii | reverse complement strand
TTAAAAGAAGATGGAAGGTGTATCCATAGTCACTGTACCAGGAAGAATTGACTAACAGAGAAGACTTTCAAGAAACAACACATTATCAAGAGGCAATGGTAATGAAGGAGGAAGTTCAGGCTCAGGCTTCTCTGAAGGACTTGACAACACATACAGCCCCAAGGAGTGATGGAATTGATATATTTTGACAAACAAATGCTATCCTGGATGTGCTCACCAGTTTCTTCCAAGAAATCTGGAGGACAACCATCTGGAAGATATCCATAGTTACTCCCATTATAATAAAAAAAGGTGACCCAACAGAGTGTGGAAATTATCGAACAATATCACTCATAACACACACAAGCAAAATCCTGCTGAAGATTATACAGGAATGACTGGGACACTACATTAATAGAGAACTCCCAGAAATACAACCTGTGTTTACAAGAGATCGTGGCACTAGAGATATTCATGCCAATATCAGGCAGATCTTGGCAGAAAACAAAGAGTACCAGAGAAATATATATTTGGTTTCATTAACTTTACAAAGGTATGTGACTGTGTGGATCACAACAAACTGTGGGTAACCTTGAGGAAAATGGGAATCTCAGAACACCTGATTGTGTTTATGTGAAACCTATACCTAGATCAGGAGGCAGTCCTCAGAAAAAACTGGGAAACACTGCATGGTAAAAAAACCAGAAAAAGAGTGCGTCAGGGATGCATCTTGTCTCTGTACCATTTCTATCTATATACAGAACCGATCATCTGGGAAGCTGGGCTTTATGAGGAGGAATGTGGAATCATGATTAGAGGGAGACTCATCAATAACCTATGTTATGCAGCTACACCTTGCTTGCTGGAACTGAAGAGGAAATGAAGCACTTGATGAAGATGGTCAAGGACTATAGTCTTCAATATGGACTGAAGCTCAAAATCAAGAATATGAAGATTCTCACCACTGGGACAATTGGCAGCACCATGACAGATGGAGAAGAGATTGAGGTTGTTAACAATTACAGCTTGTTTGGCTCCACAATCAACATTCTTGTCACTCTTGCAAGCAGTCAGGAAATCAAAAGGCAAATTGCATTGGAAAATCTACTGCCAGGGGCCTCTCCAGAGTGCTAAAAAGCAACAATGTCAGTCTAGAGATTAAGATACACCTGATCTAGGCCATGGTCTTTGCAGTTACTTGCTATGCTTCAGAGAGCTGCACAGTGACTAAGGATGAGAGAAGTATCAGTACTTTTGAGTTGTGCTGGAGAAGAGTCTTGAGCATACCAAGGACTGCCAAGAAAACAAATAGATCACTCTTGGGGAGGGTGAATCCAGGTTTCTCCTTGAAGGCTAGGATTTTGAAGCTTTGTCTCACACATTTTGGACATATGGCCATGAGGGGACTAGTCCTTAGAGAAGGACATCATGCTCAGAGGGGTGGAGGGACAGTCCAGGAGAGGAATACTCCAAATGAGGTAGATTGATAAAGTAATTGGGGCAACAGGGTGTTGGTGTGTTGGAATCAGTGAGGCTGGCTCAGGATGGGGCAGGCTTCAAAGCTGCTGCACACAGGGTAGCTACAAGTCACAGGTGACTCTACGGCACATAACAACAGACCAACAACAACTCCTCTCTTTAAAATATCTCTTCAGTTTAAAAAGATTTTTCAGTAGAGTTTTCTCTTTATTAATTTTTTCACAGTTGTTTTCTTGGTATCACTCACCACTGAGTCAATTTCAAGTTGTGGCAACTATAGGACAGAGTCAAACAATCCCATAGGATTTTCTAGGCTATGATCTTTACAGATGCATACCACCTTGCCTTTTCTTTCATAGAACTGCTGGTGGATCTAAACTACTCATGTATTAGTCTGCCTATAATTTTTCTTTCTCAATTCAGAGAAAACTGGCAAAATTGCTCAATTACTTTAAGTATGTTTTTCTATTACACAAAAACTATAAGATATGTGTTCTTTTGAAGGTATATAACTTTGAATTTTTCCTATTTATTATAAAAAATTAAGCAACAAACTGACAAAGTGTTTCCTGTTGGCTTCTTTTTTCAAATCTGTTTTTAAATCTTTTTTTTTACACATTCCTGTTTTCTAACGCCTTTAACCTTGAATTTTTATTCTCTGTTGTATAGCATCTTAGAGTAGAGATTCAGAGCCTGTTGGAATATGTTTGGCATAAAGGATTCAGACATAAAAGAATACAAATATTTATAATAGGCAATTCTTGTTAAGATGTGGTTCCAAATAATAAAAATAATCTATTGCATCTTAAAATAAATTTGAAATCACAATGGAAATAACATTACTGAGGAAAAAAAAAGAAAGCTATGATTAACTTGGCAGGTGGTGTAGTACACAGGAATTTCTACCACTAACCTAAAAATCACAGCTCAAACAGCCTCTTCACGGGATAAAGATGGACAATCTCCTCTTGTGCCATTTATAGACTCAGAAACCCACTGGAAAGGTCAGCTATGGGTTGGTTCTGACTTGACAGCAATGAATGACTTTGAGTTTGAATATCTAAGTCCTGCAAAAGCTTAATATTTGCCCTCAACTCTTTGAAGACTTTATACATAGTGTTTGACTAATAATAACTTTTTCTCACACACCACTAATTTTACCCCACTTTTTAGTGTATATTGCATTAATATTCCAAACATTCCTTAAGTCTATATATTTACATTGCTGCCAACTCCCTGTAGTTGGCCAATAATTGTGTAACTTAATCAGTGTATTCCCTTATTTCTTGCCACTGTGGATGATTCAAATCACATGTTGTTGTTGTTGTTAGGTGCCATAGAATTGACTCTAGCTAATAATGAATGACCTTATGTACAACAGAATGAAGGCTTGCCCTATCACGTACCATCTTCCTAATCTCTCTTGTGTTTAAACACATCATTGCAATCATTGTGTCAAGCTATCTATTAAAGGTCTTCCTCTCACCTCATCCTCTACTTTTCCAATCATGATTTCCTTTTCCAAGGACTGTTCCCTCTTTGTGTGAGATTCATATAAAGATCCCTATTGTGTGAGACAAAGTCTCATTATCCTTGCCTCTAAGAACACTAGTTGGAATTATTCGAAGGCAGATTAGTTTGCCCTTTATGGAGTACGTGGTATATTCACCACTCTTTGTCAACACCATAATTCAAAGACATTAATTTCTCTTCAGTTTTCCTTAGTCACTTTCCAACTTTAGTATGCCTACAAAGCAACCAAAAATACCATAACATAGTTTAAGTAAAACTATACTGAAGTTTGTAAACCCATAGTTTGAATAATTCTATAGTTGAAGCACTTAGTTCAGCATTGTTCATGTGATACAATTAAAGTCCATAGACATAATGCCAAATTTGCTGAGTAATTTTGGACAGCAGACTCATCTCCTTTTTAGAAGAAACAACCACTACCGAGCGCTCTTTGGATGCTGTAGAAATGAGCTCTGGAAATTGTAGAGCCATCATGAGAGGGCTGGCATATCCAAACTATCAACCTTTCACATAGCAGCCGGATACATTACACTATGTGCCATTAGAGCTCTATCGGACCCATATAATTAATGCTAATTAATACATTACTTCTATTATCTCCTAATTTGTTCTTTTACTAAGGATATATAATATCTTTATGTAGTCTTTTGTTAATATGACAAATGATAGACAATTTTGATTACAGACACAAATTTATTTGGAAAATTAAAGTCACTTTAAAAACTAATGGAAAGATAATGAAAAAGTAACTTCTTACTGTTAATACACTGGAAATAATACATCAAGTCACTGGTTCAGTTGTACCCTTTTAATTTGTTATTTTACTGTTTCAATTAATCAACTATGTAAAACATATTAAAAAGTCTATCCATCAGGCCCACTTAGACTTTTAGTGACTGGCTTGGTGTATTCTTGTTGTTTTTAGGTACTACTGAGTTGAGTATGACTCAGTACTACTGAATCTTAATCTTTTCCTATTCTGTGCCATTCTTCATCATCTCTGACATACTTGAAACCATTGCTGTGGTCACTCCGTCAATTAATCTTATTAGAGGTCTTTCTCTTTTTCACTGACCCTCCACTTCTCCAGCATGATAGACCTTTACAAGGAATTTTCCCTCCTAACAACATGCCCAAAGTATGTGAGACAAAGCAATGGTATCCTTGTCTCCAAGGAGCACTATGGTTGCACTTTCCCCAAGACACATATTTTTATTCTTTTGGCACTCCATGGGATATTCAGTACTCTTCTCTAATACCAGAACTCAAAGACATCAATTCTTCTTCTGAAATCCTTCTTTATTATCCAGCTTTAAGATCCCTATCAAGTGACTAAAAACACCATGGCCTGAGTAAGGCACACCTTAGTCTTTAAACTGACAGCATTGTTTCTTAGTATTTTGGAAAGTGATTAAAAGCAGACTTTCCCAATACATCTTTTGATCTCTTGTCTACTGATACTGATTGTGGTTCCAAGTAAGAAGAAGTGTTGACAATTTTAATCTTGATATATAAGACTCCCTAATGACAATATCTGCCTTATGTATTAAGTCAAACCATTCTGTGTGACTTCTAAGATTTTTTGTTTGTTTTTTTTTAAAAAAATTAATCTGTGATTTCCCTCTTCTTCTTACATATTAGTGCTTCCTGCTTTAACAGATTATGTACTACTTCCTCCTTGTTTTTCTTCTATTGCCTTGTATAGAAATGTACTATTTAGTTTTTGGTTCTAATTATAAATTATCATGTAATCTCCTCTAATATTTTATTATCCTCCAATAATTAGGTTGAGTCATTGCTAGCAACAATAGAGGTTCATTGTTCTTGTAAAGCTTTGTGCACTGTATAATAGAGTATATATTACATATATACTTGTTTGGTTAACAATATTTTTGGGATTTATCTTATGAAATTTCTTTTATTGATTTAGAAACTAATTTTAAATGACTAGATAAGCCTAGAGCTTACAGATTTAGCAAGTAAGAATTTTGGATGCCTTGAAGGTAAAACTTGCGTTTCAGATATGCAAGTAGTTTTTGTATGCTATCTGCAGTATTAGCCTAAAAGTTGGCTTTATTTCAGCCATTATAGTTAGCTCCCTCTGGTCCCCAGCTATCTTAACTGCAGACCATGGTCATGTATTTCATCATCAGCTATGGGACTAGGATAAGAAAAGGAGTGATTCCTACACTAGCAAGCAAAACTTGTGTAGCAAGACTTGAGGGGAAACTGGAACAAGACACTGATAACATAGAGACCCTGGTAGTGAGATCCTGGTGATGATAGTCGAGAGAATGTGGCATTTCTGTGGAGAAACTATGTCAAGGAGTGACCTGAGGATTCTTACATTTTTGCTATTCATCGTTAAAAGATTTTCTGTTCTTGCCAGATGATTGAAGAAAAGAATGATTTACTCTGAGGCAAACCATGCTGGATGATTTGGATTTCACTGCAGTATTGAATCTGGAGACTGGACTAATTTAGGAATCATTCCTTGGGAGTATTGGGCTAAATCTTGGATTTGCCTTCCCTACCCTCCAATTTATTTCCCTAATAAATCCATTTCTCAGAATCACAACTGTGAGTCAGTGAGTCAACAGTGAATAAACAAACTTCGTGCTCTAGCGGCAGTAAGGGCCTTTGTTATTCTTACTCCTTTTGGCCCTTTTTAGAGATACACTCATAGTTCTTTGTCCTTATGTGCTATTTTCTGCTTTTTAGACAATATCCTAACCAATACCTCACCAAGACGTGTTAATCTTTAATTTTACAATTCAAATTTCACAATACAATTTAACTGAGCATCTGCCAAACAGTGTATGTACAAACCTAGATTATTTTGGCCTAAAACCAAAGACCAAAAACATGTCATGTGTGATGATTTTGCAAAGTAGAGCTAATAACACATTAATTCTCAAGTCACACTAAATTTTCCATTCAAATTTCATAATTTATCCAGTGGTTTACATTGTCTGACCTATCAATGACAACAAGCAGACTAGGTATTGATTATGGAAAGATATCAGCATGCTTGTGCATATACAGAATTAAAGATGAATAAAATATTGTCTGTTCCCTAAAACAGGTCCAACCTAGGGAAGATAGAGTCGATTTCTGTGTAGCCTTTTCATGATGTACGATCCTGATGCTAGGTTTAACCTAGAATTCATGAAGAATAAGCCAAAATCATACTATTCATTTAGGTTGTCAATATTGAGTATGTTATTTCTGAAGAAAACACTGAATGATTTTTGCATTTGGATCAACACCATAATTCATAATATAAAGTAAAACAATTACTAGTAATTTGTTTTGATGAGTATATTGAAATCTCAGATATTAACAATGTAGTTTTTATCATGGTTGATTTTTTTCTTGTTACTGAATAATAGGAATTTCTTTTTTAACACATGAAATCTATGTCTACTGCTTATCATTCTTCTGTTGAGTCAACATTACAATCATTTACATGTAAAAATATACCATCTACTTACTTTAAGTCACTTGTTTTAGTGATCATCAAAATTTAATGCTTTACATTTTGAATATTTCTGTTGTGTCCTTTGGTGTACTCTACCTAGGTTCCTAACCATTTAATAGTTTCTGCAGTAGAAGCCAAGATCAGAGGAGACATTTACTTTTTGTAGTATAATGTTATAGTGGGAGAGAGTGTGTGTATGTGTGTGTGTATGTTCAAAGTATGTTGTTAACAATCTTAGCTAAGGTATACTCATTAGCTATATGGTACATAAATTCAATGATATTTAGAATACTAAAATATTATAAATTAATGTTTCCCATAATTGGGAAGGGTGTACACCAGGGATGCATCCTATCTCCATACCTTTTCAACCTATATGCAGAACAGATTATCTGGGAGGCTGGGCTCTATGAGGAGAAATGTGGGGTCAAGATTGGTGGACGATTTATCAACAATCTGTGTTATGCGGATGACACAACCGTGCTTGCTGAAACTGAGGAGGACCTGAAGCGCCTGCTGCAGAGTGTCAAGGACTGCAGCCTACAATATGGATTGAGGCTCAATGTCAAGAAGACAAAGATTCTCACCACTGGACCAACTGGCAGCATCAGGATGGGTGGTGAAGAGATTGAGATTGTACACAGCTTTAGTTTGCTTGGCTCCATAGTCAACAGTCTTGGCACCAGCAGCCAGGAAATTAAAAGGCGCATTGCCATGGGAAAGTCTGCTGTTAGGGACCTCTCTAAAGTGCTGAAGAGCAATGGTATCTCTTTGGAGGCTAAGGTGCATCTGATAGAGGCCATGGTCTTTGCAATCACCTGTTATGCATCAGAGAGTTGGACAATGACCAAGGAGGATAGAAGGAGAATTGATGACTTTGAGCTGTGGTGCTGGAGAAGAGTACTGAGAATACCATGGAATGCTAGGAAAACAAACAGATTCATCCTGGAAAGGGTTAAACTGGATGGCTCCTTGGAGGCAAGGATTCTGAGGCTCCATCTAACATACTTTGGACATGTTGTGAGGAGAGACCAGTCCTTAGAGAGGGACATCATGCTTGGGAGGGTGGAGGGACAGCGCAGGAGAGGAAGGCCCTCTATGAGGTGGATTGATTCAGTGACTGGGATAATTGGAATGGGAGTGTCAGAGACAGTGCGATTGGCACAGGACAGAGCGGAGTTTAGGGCTGTTGTACATAGGGTCGCTATGAGTCGCAGGCGACTCAACGGCACATAACAACAACATGTTAGTGAATTATTGTGTGTGTAGAAACATTGTTCTTATGCTTCTTATTGTCATTGGTATTTGCAATCCAGCTGAGTATGACCCATAGCTACCTTACGGACAGCAGTTCTGAACCCTATCCTATTCTGTGCCATCCTCATCCTTCCTGACACATTAGAGCCCACTGTTGCAGTCACTGTGTCAATCCACCTGAACAAGGGTCTTTTTCTTTCCTTCCCTGAACCTCTACTTTTCTAAGCATCATGTCCTTCACCAAGGAATAGCCCATCATAGCAACATGCTCAAAGTACATGAGTCCAAGTCTCATCATTTTTGCCTCCAAAAACCACTTTGGCTGCACCCTCTCTAAGACATTTGTTTGCCCTTTTGGCCATCCATGATATGTTCAGTGCTGTTACCCAACACCACAGCTCAAAGGCGTCAATTCTTCTTCAGTCATCTTTATTCATTGTTCAACTCTCAAATGCATAGAAAGTGATCAGAAATAACCATGGTCTCAATCAGACTCATCTTTGTCCCCTTATTGACATCATTACTCCTCAATAATTTGGAGAGGTCTCTAACTGCAGACTTTCTTATTACAATATGCCTCATAATTTGCTTACTACTCATACTAAGGCTACTCATTGTGGATCCAAGTAAGATAAAGTTGCTGACAGTTTCAATCTTTTATCCATCTATGATTATGTTGCTTATCAGTCTAGTGGTAAAATTTTTGTTATCTTGACATTGTGATGCAATCCATATTGAATGCTGTATTCTTTGATCTTCTGCAACAAGTCCTCCTCACTTTCAGCAAGAAAGGTTATGTTATCTACATAATTTAGGTTATTGATGAGTCTCCCTTTGATCCTGATGCCACATTCCTCTCCATAGAGTCCAGATTCTTGAATAATTTGCTCAACATATGGATGGATCTTGGCTGAAAGCAAACAGTACTAGAGGAATATCTATCTGTGCTTCATTGAATATGCAAAGGTATCTTATTTTGTAGATCACAACAAAGTGTGACTAGTCTTGAGAAGAATGGGAATAGAACACTTGATTGTGTTCATGTTTAAATTATACTTGGACCAGGAGGCAGTCATCAGAATAGAGCAAAGAAACACTGAACAGTTCAAAATGAGGAAAGGAGTGTATCAAGGATGCATCTTGTCTGCATACCTTTTCATTATATACAGAACAGATCCCTCAAGAGATGAATTTATGAGAAGTCTGGCATCAGGATTGGAGGAAGACTCAGCAACAACCTGTATTATGCAGTTGATATAACCTTACTTGCTGAAACTGAAGAAAAAGCACTTACTGAAGAAGGTCAAAGACTGTAGTCTTTAATATGGATTGAAGCTTAACATCAAGATGACAAGGATTCTCAAGACTGGGTCACCATAATATATGGAGAAGAGATTCAGGTTGTTAACAATTTCAGCTTGCTTGGCTCCACAATCAACACTTGGTACCAGTAGTCAGGAAATCAAAATATGAATTGCATTGGGGATTTCTGCTATTAGGAACCTCTCCAGAGTGCTTAGGAGCAATGATGTCAGTCTAGAAACTGATGTGTGCCTGATCCATCCCATGGTCTTCGTAATTACGTGCTATGCATCAGCGGGCTGGACAATGACTAAAAATGACAGAAGAATTGATTCCTTTGAGATGTGGCGCTGGAGAAGAGTATTGGGTGATAGTCTTTGCCTCCACCACTTTCTAATTTATTTCCCTTATAAATCCCATTCTCAGAATCCTAACAGTTTTTCTGTGAGTAAACAATTTACTTGGACCACCAGAAGAACAGATAGGTCTGTTTTAGAGAGGGTGAAACTAAGTTCCTCCTTGGAGGCAAGGATTTTGCAGCTCCAAATCACATGCTTTGGGCATGTGGCCAGGAGGGACCAGTCCTTGGAGGAAGAGATCATTCTTGGAAGGGTGGAGGGACAGTGTAGGAGAAGAAGACTCTGGATTAGATGGATTTATATGATAACTGGGGGAATGGGATTAGGTGTGTCACAGTCAGTGAGACTTGCTTAGGATAGGGCAGGTTTCAGGGCTGTTGTTGTTTTGAGCCACAAGTGACTCGACAGCACATGCAACAATAATATAGATTGAATAGGTATGGAGAGAGAATAACATACTGACATACTCCCTTCCTAAATTTAATTCATATAGTATTTCTGTTCACACTATAGCCTCCTGGTCTAGGTATAGGTTTTGCATGAACACATTAAATGCTCTGGGATTCCCATTCTTCTCAATGTTAGCCATAACTTGTTATGATCCACATGGTCAAATGCCTTTGCATATTAAATAAAACATAAATAGACATCCTTCTGGTATTATCTACTTTAAGTCAGGATCCATCAGACATCAGTAATGATATTAATTATTTGGCTTACAATATTTAATTTAATTTTTAATTATGTCACCATGACATGTGGCACACAAATTTTCAATTCTGGAATATAGAGTGGCATATTTTCTTTTTCTAAACATAAATAATGGCTCTCAATCAACCAATCTTTATTTTCACAGAGGTTATTTAAAGTTGCAATCACAAGACACAGAATAATGATTTTAGTGAATTGCAATTTGTTACTAATGTATCAAAGTTACAAATGGAGACATATAAAAGTTGAATGGAAATACTGGAAGAAGTTCTATCAATCTATATAACTTTGTCCATTAAGAGATAAAACACTATAGTTAAATTGGTTGTTATGCTAACTCTTGAGAGATCATTAAATATTCATTTACAGTGAATATTTTAGGTTGTCAAAAATTACCTTGGGTAGCTCTTCAATTTGATTAGCATCTAGGTAAAGCTCCTCTAATGTCCGTTCAAAGTTAAAGACCTCCTTTGGCACCTGCTGAAGGCTGCAGTGGGAGTAATCTAAAACTGAGATGATTTCTTCTTCACCTCGGAAACATCGGCACGGCACCAGTCGGCCGATGATTTTCCGTTTGGTGGTCATCTCCAGGCACTGCACTAGAAAAAGGAAAAAAAAAATCAATAAACATAGGTGGTTAACTGCCTGCCTTTTTATTGTTTTCTTGCAATATACAAAACTTGGACATTTCATTTTTATTTGTCTTTTATAATGTGTTAAAACTATATAGGGCAAGCACATGCATTATGTAATTTGATCCTTAAGGAGCACTTTAAGGTAGACAAGCTATGTTTTATTCTCTTTTAGCAAATAAATTTCATTAAATGGATTCAGAGATGTTGAGAGATTTGGCAGTATCACACAGCTTTGGAGCAACAGAACTAGACTAGAATATAATTCTGATTTGCATATATTCAATATATTATATTTAACACTCTCACTTAAAACATAGGTTCGTAATATATTTTAAAATCAACACTTGGCCTAGTTTTCACAGCTTATAATTAGCTTCTCCAGTAATTCTTTCCACAGAAGTAATCAATCTGATTCCTGTGCATGCTATCAGGTAAAAGTCAAGTGTATAGTGTGCATTTATGTTTCTTTTAAAAAGTATTTATAATGAGTTAAATTATTTTTAGTACAGAATTCCATAAGAATGACATAGGTGGGAGTGGTAGAGAAAAATGGTCAAACATGGAAAGAGGTGGGTCAAGATACATGTGCTAAGGGTGGGGAGCACCACTGAATATATTGGTTGCTTCTGTTATTGGGAGATGTCTTTCATCTGCTCCTTTCTGTAAAATGTCTGTCTATCAAATACTGTTCTAAGTCTGAGCATTCTAATTAAACAGACTAGGAAGAAGGATTGGCCATATACTTCTGAAATAACAGGAAGTTGAAAACCCTATGTAAAATTGAACACACTTAGACTAGCAGATATGGCACCTGAGGCTAACCCTCAAATATGGAAACACAAAGTAGGAGTTGTAAGCAGACACTAGTGATTAGAACGTGGAATGTGAGAAACATAAATGTAGGAAAACTGGACATTGCTAAGTAATGAAACATAAATATCAATAAAGTAGGTATTAGTGAAATAAGATGGACTGGCATGGGACAATTTTAATCAGACAATTATATGATTCTACTATGCTGGAGATGAAAAGGTAAGGAAACTTGTAGTTGCTTTAATAATTTAAAAAGTCATTTCTAGATCTATACTGAAATGCAGTGTTGTGACAGTATAATATCCATATGTATACAATGAAGTCCAGTGAATAACACTATCATTTAAATATATTCAACAACTAGAGCCAGAGGAGGAAACAGAAGATTTCTACCAACTTCTGCAGTCAGAAATAGATCACATGAATAATAATATATTTCTATTATCTCTTTTTATTTGGTTTGCCGTTCATCATATTTCTAGTAGTTCTCTGTCAATGTACTGTTCCAATTATTTTTTAATAATCTTCAGCAGGATTTTGCTTTTGTGTGATATTAATGATGTTGTTCGATAATTTCTACATTCTGTTGGATCATGTAATTTTGGAATGGGAACAAATATGGATCTCCTCATTTGCTGTTGGCTAGGGAGCTGTGCTCCAGATTGCTTAACACAGCCTGGTGAGCATGTCCAGAACAGCAGAATTTTACTGAAATATGTTAATTGGTATTCCCTCAATTCTTGGGGATTTTTTTACCAACTCCTTAAGAGCAACTTGAAATTTCTTCTTCATCACCAATATCTCCTGATTATATGCTATTTCATGAAATTTTTCTGTTAGCCAGTTCTTCCTTCCATATTCTCTTTATGCTTCTTGCATCATTCAATATTCTGCCCATAGCATCCTTAATATTACCACAGAGAGCTACCAGAAATACAAGCTGATCTCAGAGGAGGCAGTGGAACTAGGAACATGATAGCCAGTATCAGATGGATCAGGTCTAGGAGAGAAATACCAGAAAAACGTCTATTGTGCTTCATTGAATAGACAAAGGCATTTGACTATGTGGATCACAACAGATCATGGCTGACATTAAGAAGAATGAGAATTCTAGAACACCTGACTATGTTCATGCAAAATCCATACTTCGACCAGGAAGAAATTGTCAAAACAGAGCAAGGAAGCATTGCACGGTTTAAAGTTGGCAAAGGAGTGTGTCATGGATGCTTCCTGTCTCCATACCTTTTCAATATATATGCAGAAAAGATCATTCAGGAGGCTGGGATTAATGAGGAGGAATGCGGCATCAGGAATGGAGGAAGATTCACCAACAAATTGCATTATGCAGATGACATTACTTTGCTTGCCTAAAATGGGGAAGGCCTGAAGCATTTACTGCATAATGTCAAGGATTGAAGTCTTCAAAATGGACTGAAGCTCAACATCAAGAAAACAAAGATTCTCACCACTGGGCAATTTGGCAGCACCATGATAGATGGAGAAAAGATTGAGATTGTAAACAATTTAAATTTGCTTTATTACACAATCTACACTCTTGACACCAGTAGTGAAGAAATCAAAAGATAAATTACATTGGGTAAATCTGCTGTCAGGAACCTCTCCAAAGGGCAATGATGTCAGTCTGGAGATTAAGGTGTGCCTGATCCAGGTTATGAGCTTTGTAATTACTTGCTGTGCATCAAAGAGCTGGACAATGACTAAGGAGGGCAGAAGAAGGATCAATGCCTTTGAATTGTGTTGCTGGAGAAGAGTGTTGAATGTTCCTTGTATTGCCAAGAAAACAAACAGATTTATCTTGCAGAAAGTGAAGCCACATTTTTCCTTAGAGGCAAGGATTTTAAAACTCTGTCTCACATATCTCAGGTGTGTTGCCAGGAGGAACTTATTCTTGGAGAAGGGCATGCTTGAAATTGTAGAGGGACAGTGAAGAGCGGAAGACTCTAGATGAGATGGCTTCATAAAGTAATTGGGACAATGGGGTTAGGTGTATCAGAGGCAGTGAGGTTGGCGCAGGATAGAACAGGGGTCAGAGCTATTTTGCATAGGGTCACTATGAATTTAAGTGACTCAACAATACTTAACAACAAAAACATCCAGTTCGGGGACTATCTTTCAAGCCTAATTTCTTCCATCTTTGATTTATCCTCTACACACAGTAAATGCCAACTTACTTTAAAGTGGTTTCTTAGTATTTTTCTTTATATGTCTAAATAACTTGTTTACAATGACAATTCTTGACTTTTCATTAAAAAGTTCTACTATGTAATACTGATTAACAATATTTGTTCATTTAATTTCATTAATAATCAAGTATAAGTTGTTTGGTCATTTGGATTTATTAATTAACCATCAGGGGTAAATTGGTAATTTTGATTTGTAAAGACTGATTTGAAACTAAACTGTGTTTATTGAGTTTGGGGAGATTGTTCTCACTGGCACATCACTTCTCTGTTAGTTGGCTGTACTGAGATGATTTGTAGGTTGCTGTGATATTGACAGCTATGCCACTGGTATATCAAATTCCACAAGAGTTACCCATGGTGGATATATTTTAGTAGAGCTCCCAGATTAAACCTACTAGGAAGCAGGAATGGCCATCAGCTTCTTAAATAACAGACCTGTGAAAACCTCATGAACAGGAGTGGAGCATAGATAGTTTTAGTAATAGTAGTAGAGCCCAGATTAGAAATCAGTTGAAATGAGAAAAAAATACTCCCATGCTCCAATTATTCAAAACTGTTTCAGTAATTGGAACATGAAATGTAAATGCTTGAATGTTGAAAAACTAGAAATTTTAAGAAATGAAATGAAACTGATGAACATGGGCATTCGAACATAAACAAACATTACTGAGATGAAATGGGCTAGTTTGGGCCACTTGAAGCAGATATGGTATATTGTTCTGGGAATTGAAAATAGAAGAATAATAGTGTTGCATTCATAGTCAAAAAGTCAATTTCAAATTGAATCCTGAAGACGAATGCTGTGAATGATAGGATATTATGCATACACATACAATGAAGGCCTGTTAAAATTACTATTATTTAAATATATGCTCTCACATCTAAAGCCAAAGAAGAAGAAATTTAAAAGTTTTACCAAACCCTAAATTCTGAAATTGATCAAACATGTATTTAAGATATGTTAAAGATAACTGGAAAAAGTTGGAAACAGTGAAGAATGAATAGCAGTTGAAGAATTTGGGCTTGATAGAAATGTCACTGGAAAGAAAATGATCAAATTTTGCATTTTCAATAATTTATTCGTTGCAGATACCTTTTTAAAGACACAAACAGTGACTTTATGCATAGATGTCACCTGATGAGCTGTATATGAATCAGAGTACAACATCTGTTTGCGGAATCATTAGAGAACCACAATGTTGGCAGTCAGAACTAGGTCAGGAGCAAACTTTGGGTCAGACCCTCCACAACTCATGTGCCAATTCATATTGAGGCCAGAAAAAATGAAAAACTATCCACAATAACCAAGATTTTATATTAAATCTATTCCATCTTAATTTCAAGCACATCTTAAGAATAGATTTGAAGCACTGAGCACATACGATCAAAGATCAGATGAGCTATGGGATAATATCAAGAATACCATGAAGAAAGGAAAAAGTTACAAAGGCAAAGAAAAGAAAGAAAAAAACTGAAAAGGTGGTCAGAAAGACTTTAAAAATTGCACTAGGGTTTGGGGAAGCCAAAACAAAGGGAAAACACATCACACTAAAAGAGCCGAACAGAAGATTTCAAAGGACAACTTGCAAAGAATGATAATGGAATATGCAGAGAGCTGGAATTAGAGACTAAAAAGGGAAGAACTCACTGTGCATTTCTCAAACTGAAAGAACAAAAACAGAAATTTCAGTCTCAAGTTGCAATATTGAAAGATGCTATAGGCAATATATGAATGACTCAGAAAGCATCAAAAGAAGGTGGAGGGAATACAGATACACTGTACAAAAAAGCAAAACAAAACAAAAAACTGACACTGAAAAAATATCAGGAAGTACCATATGAGCAGGGACCAATGGTAATAAAGGAGGAAGTGGAAGCTGCATTGAAGGCAATGACAGAAAAAACAAGGCATCAGTAACTCGTAGGATACCAATTATTAATATACTAAATTATTGAGGAGTAATGATGTCAGTTTGAGGGCTAAGATGGGTCTGATTGAGGATATGGTCTTTCCAACCACTTGCTATGCATCTGAGAGCTGGACAATGAATAAGGATGACAGAAGAATTGATGCTTTTTGAGCTGTAGTGTTGGAGAAACATGCTGAACATCTCATGGACTGCCAAAAGAACAAATATGTTTTAGAAAGGGTGCAGCCAGAATGTTCTTTGGAGGCAATAATGATGAGGCTTCACCTCACATGCTTCAGGCATTTCGCTAGGAGGGGTTAATCCTGGAGAGGGACATGAAGCTTGGAAGTGTGGATGCTCAGCAAAGGAGAGAAAGTTCCTCAGCAAGGTAGACTGAGATGGTACCTGCTGCAACATGCTCTAGTTTGTCAGGAAGTGTGAGGATGGCACAGGACAGGACCAGTTTAGAACTGTTGTTCATAGGGTCACTACAGGTCATACTCCTAACAACAACAAAAACAATGTACTATGTGTACTTATTCTTTTAAAATCAAACTCTCCACACACTTAAAACCAACTAAATTAGATAAAACACAGATTCATTTTGTATTGATAATAATTATTATATTTTATATTTTAGCTAGGAGCCATAGACTATGTTTTTTTCTTTGAGGACTTGTGGGGATAGTAATAGTGGGTAGGTTTAAGAGCTTTGTAACACTGTCCTAAAGTTGTGAGGTTAAAGTGTACTTTATGTGAAATTAAAGTGTCTTTTTGCGATTAATATTAGTATGGTATAGTTATCCCCAAGCTACTACTTTTAATCTTGCTGAGCCTTTTTATTTAAAATGAGATAATTGTATTATTTTTGTGTGCTGTTGATTCATAACCAACTCATAGCTGACCCTCCATTGAGTTCTCAAGGCAATAAATAATGCAGGAGGAGATTCTCTGTCATTCAAACCACATGCCTTTGGTATTACAGTGCAAATTATACCACTAAACCATCAGAGGCAATATATAACTTTGTCTCAGTTTTCCGAGGGCCATATTGCTTGGAAAGGTGGAAGATCAGCAAAATACAGGGCAATGATAAAGGATGGTGCAGGCTCAGAAAGGTTTCAAATATATTGTTCATTGGGTAACTATAAATTGTACTCAATTTGATGGCATCTAACAACAACAGTGGACTCAAGTATTTCGGAGACAGTGAAGATGAAACAGAGTAAGGAGGGATTATTAGGATAGGAGGACAAGACTGAGATCACTGTTAGTCTCTACAACAAGAAGAGACTGATAACTTCTCTTATGTCTTATTAAAAATAATCTTTATTATTAGCTGCATAAAAATTAAATACTAAGACGAAAGACAACAGCAATGACTTTTATTTATATTGTTATTTTTGTTCTTATGTGCCATTAAATCACCTGCAACTCATGGTTGCCCTATGTAGATTTTTTCTTTTTCTTCTTGTGTTTTGTTGAATTGGATTCAACTGACACAGGAGGAGACTGCCTCACCTCCTCCAGCGGAGGATCTGGTGGATCCTTCGGGATTGCAATGCAGCTTTTTGCCCCAAGACCACCAGAGCTCACCTACCCTATGTAGTTTTCAAAAATTCATTCCTATTTAAACTCCACTGCCTTATCCTTTTATATGAAGTTTATCTCTTTCCCCTTTACAGAAAAAAAACAACAAAACAAAATAACAAAACAAACACCACACAACCCAAAACAAACAACTCACTGATAACGATCATGTTGGCCAATCTGGTTTCAGAAATTATAATAATTTAATGGAGAAGACCTTCCCTCTTTTTCCTCCAGAGTGCCTGGTAGATTTGAACTGCCAAGCTTTTGATTAGCAGGTCAGCACATACTATCACAGTTCTTCATGATAAAATATTTCATCAGTAAAATATGAAACTGGATCCCTTATGCACTGTTGGTGGGAGTGTAAAATGGTGCAACCCCTGTGGAAAGCGGTATGGCGCTTTCTCAAAAAGTTGCAAATAGAGATACCATTTGACCCCACAATGCCACTACTGGGAATATACCCTGAAGAGACCATAACTGACACCCAAGCAGATATATGCACACCCATGTTTATTGCAGCTTTGTTCACAATAGCAGGGAGTTGGAAACAACCTAAGTGCCCATCAACAAACGAATGGCTAGAGAAGCTGTGGTATATTCGCACAATGGAATACTATGCTGCATTGAAAAACAAGGAACTCATGCAATATTATTCAAAATGGTTGACTCTAGAGAACATTATGTTGAGTGAAATATCCCAGCCACAAAAGGACAAATATTGCCTGGTACCACTGTTGTAGAATGGGACTAACCTTGGGGTTGGGTAGAGACTGAGTAAGATGGGTTCAATAATGTATACTGCACTGAAACAGAGAAGGGAGAAAACTGTTTAAAAGAGATATGTGATTAGGTATTTCTGTCATGACAGGAGTCTAGAGTGACGGCTACATGGTGGAGTGGACATGGGGGAGGGTTTGTAAAATAATGAAAGAATCTTTTCTTTTACTTTTCCAAGAGGGTAATGTCTGGTAGGGGGGAGCCTTGGGAGGGGACAAATCTACAACAATGAATGAATGGAAATCCAAAGCCTCTGTAAATTTTCACTGAAATTAATAACAAATTTAAATTTTTTAAAAAAGAATTAAGTTAGAGTAAGGATGGCAATGGAACCACCTTACCTCTGTAACTTGATTTGTGCCACTATTAGAACCTCTACTCAGAATATTATTGCTTTTCTATTTTTGACTCATGCACTTTTAACTTGTTAGTTAAATTTGTATCTTCTAGGCTGCAACACTTCCATGATACATCTTCAAGGATATGAACATGTACGGCTAAGCACAATTGATAACAGTGCATCTAAATTCCAAAATCAATCTCCATAATAGTCTATGTGTTTCCTACTGCTAAAGGGGCCCTTTAGAGTAGTGAGAGAAGACCTTCACCCTGAATCCCACAGCGTCCCTTTTCAGCAGGAAGTAGCTAAGAGAATACGCCATCCCCTTTTCCTTATTAATCAGGGTGAAGTCTCTCTCAGGGAGGAGTGATAAGGAATGGCAAGGGACACACTGACAAAGAAGATTAATCAGAACTGGCTTTGACAAGCACTGTGGCAATTGGACAATTAAAACAGACATTGGGGGGGAAAGAAGAACGAACTGGGGAGGAGGGTAGAGAAAACAGTGCAACAATGAATGAATGAAAACCCAAAATCTCTGTAAATGTTCATTAAAACTAATAAAATTTAATAATAATAATAATAAAAAAGAAAATAATAATGTGTGAAGAATCCATCACACAAGATTCATGGTAGTATAATTAAGTTATTATTATTTTGTGACTTGCTTAAAGTAACCAGAAAAATTGGTAGAATGTAATCTCATACATCCTTACAAAGATTCTGAGTTTTCTCCTAAAATCCATCACATGACACCGGCAGCAATGCATATAGATCAGCAAATGAGATTTTAGAGAGACATGAATTTAACAAAAGTTCTATCACACACATAAATATACACTTTACATAGAATCATGCATAGAGACAAACAGATGGATTGGTCGTAATCAGAACATAATATTTTTCTCTTATTTAGTAAGAGATTTTAAGAATTATTTATGAAAAAGATGGAAAATAATAAGGTAGATTGACAAAAGTTTGGGGGGTTTTGGTTGGGGTTGTTTCCTTTTTAAGTAACTGACTAAAGCACAACACAAGAATGGACAGATGAATTAAAGATATGATTCGTAGAAGGACATTTTTGCTTTTTCCTGTAACTTAATCATTGCTTCACATGCTGTGCAGGCATATTTTTCTAAGTTTTGCACTTTGAAGCAATATGATTGCTTGTGTTATCACATATCCTCAGCACACATCCAAAATAGGAAACTTTAGTTCTTCCATTTGCTAAGGATACTTAAAAGGGAGGAAAATAGATGTTTATCTCTTCTAGCTAAGGTCCTTTCAGTATTTTTCTTGAAATAAAGAAAAAACTTCCTTTTCTGTATACTTGCAACACTGAATATATTCTCTCCTCCACTGAGTCCCTAATTTTTGCAATCTAAATTGAACAGCTAATGCCATTTTCCTTTTTCTACAATCACAGTGTGCAGTCAACAGCCATTCCTTAAACTCTCTCCCAGGGAGACAAATGTTTTTAAACAACAGCTTTGTTTAAAGCCTAGTCTAAACTAGGTAACATAATGAAAAGACTCATCTTGTTCACATTCTTCAGTTTTATTTCTCTTCAATAACTTAAACCAAAGAGAACTTCAACCACGTGTTTGACTTGTTAAAAAATACAGGTATCAAACCCCTCACTTAGTTTTGTATTATCTAGAATTTAGAGTAGTGATTTTTATCCTTTCCAATTACCTGGAAAGAGAAGAGACAATAGTTCAATCTTTCCAAGATTTCTTGTAGCAAATACTCTGGCTGTCCTCATTTGTTGGCACAGACTTGCACTTCTCAAATGACAAATGTGTTTAATTTATTCATTGTAAAACCCTTTGTTTCACTAAGTGTGCCACGGGGTTCTGGAAACTTGCCAAGCTCTCTCCATGCCCTACTTCAAGAAATGCCTTTAAAACCATTACCTAATAATCTCAAGGAAGTATTTGAAACCTTCTTATCAAGACAATATATCAGGTGATTCTGAGGACTCTAAATGGAACAGCTGAGGTTTGTTTGTTTGTTTGTTGATAGTTGAAATAAATCAATTTAGAAATACTCAAGAGCCCATGGGGTTGTTTTACTCTTATCATAGTAATTGAAAACCTTCAATTGTTGTACAAAATTGTCATCTATCATTAAAAAAAAAATCACTGGATCTTCATTATTCTCTTTTTGGAACTCTGGTGGCCTAAGGGTAATAAGTTATTCTGCAATTCCAAAGGTACCCAGTTCAAATCCGTCAGTTAATCAGTGGATGATAGTTTGCCTATGCACTTATGGCTTCGGAAAATCTGCTGAAGAGTCAGCTTTGGATTGGTTTCAACTTGACAGCATATGAAAACAACAACATTTTGTTATTGGGACAAACCTCAACAATCAGAGCAAGAAAGAAGTCCAGAAGGAAAACAAATTGCCTGGTACTAAGCTATTGTTTTTAGGTGCCATTTAGTCATCTCCTACTCAACTGAAGAGAAGGAAAACTGCCCAGTCCACAATTGCTGCTGCTCTGTGAGCTCTTGATTGCAGCCACTGTTGGCTGTTTCTCCTCATTTTAATTTGTTGTCAGCTGTTTCTCCTCATTTTGATTTGTGTCACCTCAGAAAGCGAAGACCTTTCCTTGTTGAAAGCTGTTCTACTCATTTAGTTAGACTTTACCTAAAGAGCCATCTCTTTCCCAGTTATATTTTGAGTGTCTTCTAAGCTGAGAGGTACATGCTCCAGCACTATACCAGACAAGTTTCTGCTGTTATTCATAAGACCTTCACTCGTCAATTATTTCAAAAGGAGCACGTTAAGTCTTAACATTTCCAAGTTGCACTTTTGATAATTTGGATTTTAGAGAACAGTAATGCTTGTATTTTCTATGCACAATCTTTTCAGGAACCTTCATTTACTGACATTAAAGAATGTCTTTCTAGGACTGATTCCAAGTTTACAGCTGATCAAGGTGAATTTATCTAAAAGGAAGCTCAGTGGTGCAGTCTTATGGAGTCCTGCTGCTAACCCAAAAGCTCTCTGGCAGTTCAGAACCACTGCAGCTCCAAAGGAGAAAAATGGGCAATCTCCATCCGTGGGAGTTACAGCCTGTGAAAATCCGCAGAGGGTCAGCTATGAGTCAGTTTTAACTTAAAGGCAATGAGTGAGTGAGTGAATCTTATTTGAAGCAGAACTTAGAAACATTTATTAAAAGCCTGCTCTGTGCCTGGAACTGTATTTTTTTCTATTAAATTAAAAACAATTAAAGCACACAATTAAAAACAAAACTCACTGGTGGTGAATTGGAACCAACATATAGGGGACCCTCCAAAAGGTCTTAAATCACTTGGGAGGAAATTCTTCATCTTCATTCCTCAGAATGGATTTGAAGCAGCAGAGAGGTGTGACCCTTGGGTTACCTGGGCAACTTCCTATAAACTACCCCATACAACCAGAGTTCCCCTTCTTTAAATTAGTTGTGGTTTAATTCTATTAATTCTACCTCTTTAAGTTTGTTGTGATTTTTTATTGCTCCTATAACTTTTTAACCTTCTATCTTACACATTTTACACCTTCCTTTCCCTCTTCTTTGCAATTCAATCACTCTAGTTTAGACCTTCGTCCTCATCTAGTATCTCTACTACCAAAACATATGTTCTTCCAGACATCTTCCTATACATTCGCTTATAGAACAAATACTGTTTGAAGTGCAACCAAAAAGGTAAAGATGGTGGGAATGTTGCCAGTTCTTGAAAAAGTCATCATGTGGGGAAAAGGGGAGGGCCAGAGAAAGAGAGGAAGATCCTAAAAAAAAAATGGATTGACACAGTGACTGTAGCAATAGGCTTGAACAGGCAGGAGATGAGGATGGCACATAATAGGGTAAGGTTCATAGCTGATATTTACAGCATAGCTATAAATTGTCGCCTTAAGATACTTAACAAAATTAACAGCTTTGTGTTTGGTACGGAGTTACACAGTGGAGTAAGTCAATGAATGAAAGTGATGATCCCTGCTACCTATAATAAATTTAGAGAACAGTGAAGGAGATAAATAATGACTACAGCTATGAAACGGAATCCATAATTTTACATTATACTAATTTTCAGGTGATACTATAAAAAGAAGAATTTTATACATTTTATATAGTTACACATTTATTTAATATGAATGCCCATTCCTTTCTTCTGAAAGTGTCATTGGTAGTACAATTTCAAATGCAGTATTTCTCAGGTTATGTTATACATTGTAACATCTCCTTAAATAAGTATAAGTAATGCTTAATATTCTATTAAGGGTTCAGAGAGATACTGTGATAAAGTATCTGCTTATTTGTTTAAATGAGTGTTTCTTATCTAACGTGTTTTATTTTCTTTCCAAAATGTGGATTAAAATTTAAATTATAAGTGTCAATGTAATTACAAATTACTCTTCTGTATCACACATTTTAGGAAAATCTTGTCTACAAAATCCATCAGGTTGATATTCAAGCCTTCCTCAACTAATCTGTTTAACTTTCACCTATTGCTGTCAACTCAGAATCAACTCATAGCTGGCCCTCCATGGAGTTTTCAGAGGCTATAAATCACTTGTTAAAACACTGCTCATCACTCTTTCCCCCTGTACACCTTGTACTTCCATAAATATACTTCATCAACTCGATATTCCTAATAATGAATGGGATTTACCTATTTTTTAATCTATACAAATCTTAGAAAACTTTGGTAAAATATACAGCTTCAGTTTGCTCGGCTCCACAGTCAACAC
>NW_006399755.1:37972708-37974812 GCF_000299155.1 Elephantulus edwardii | reverse complement strand
CAGGAAAGGAAGACCCTCCATGAGGTGGATCGATTCAGTGACTGGGGTAATCGGGATGGGTGTGTCATTATATGTACATTATATGTACATATTTTTTTTTAAATCATGGTGAATAATTTTATTTGTTGGCGAATGTAACTTGTTTATAGATCTTAAAGAGGAGAGTTGCAAAACTGCAGAAATTCGTGACATAAAACATTTTGGGAGTGGTTATAAAAATTATTGTTGTTGCTGTTAATGTGCAATCAAGGCACTTGCAATTCATAGTGACCCTATGTACCACAGCCCTGACCACAACTCTATCTTGATTCAGTCACACTGTCCCCAAAAACCTGTTCCTGTTACCCCAATTATTGTGCCAATCCATCTCACCCAAGGTCTTCCTCTCCTACGCTGTCCTTCTACTTTCCAAGCATAATGTCCTTTTCCAAGGACTCGTCCCTGCAGGTAATATGTCCAAGGTACATAAGTGAGACAGAGCTTCAAAGATCTCTGCCTCTAGGACAGACCTTTTGTTCTCTTGGCAGTCCATGGTATGTTCAATACTCTTCTCTCACACCGCAACTCAAAGGCATGATTCTTCTATCATCCTTAGTCACTGTCCTGCTTTTGGATGCATAGCTAGTAGTTGCCAATACCATAACCTGTATCAGGTACACCTTAGTCTCTTGACTGACATTGCTGCTCTTCAGGGCTTTGGAGAGGTTCCTGACAGCAGATTTTCCTAATGCAATTCACAGTTCCTAACTGCTGGTGCCAAAAGTGGTGATTTTGGAACCAAGCAAGCTGAACTTTTTAACAATCTCAATCTCCGTCTATCACAGTGTTCCCAATAGGCCCAATGGTGAGAATCTTTGTCTTCAGATGTTGAGCTTCTATCCATATTGCAGACTACAGTCCTTGACCTTCTGCAGCAAATCTTCTGGCCCTCCTAAATTTTTCAGCAAGCAAGGTTGGTCATATGCATAATGCAAGTGGTTCATAAGTTTTTTTCCAATCTTGATGCCATATTCCTTCTCATAAAGTCTAGCCTCTAGAATGATCTGTTCCAAATAGAGATTGTAAAGCTATGGAGACAGGATGCATCCCTGATACATTCCTTTCCTGATTTTGAACCATGCAGTGCTTCCTTGCTCTGTTCTAATGACTGCTTCCTGGGACAAGTATAGGTTTCACATGAGCACAATTTTTCTATTAAACTTTTTATTTAAACAATTTTCTTACAGTCATGGTGGGTGCTGTTAAATAAAAGCCATAGAATTTAATTTAGTTTGTTAAGATGCAATTTTATTTTGCAAAATGTTCTTTAACGGCTTTAGACTAAATAAATCTGTGGTCCTTTTCTTTATCTTCATTTTCATTATTATTATCTTAATATAATCTTTTCATAAGAGCATCAATCTACAAATTATACAAAATCAATCTGAGAAGATCTGTTAGAGAGGAAAATCTATCCTATTTTATACACAAAGTATCAAATGTTTTAGTAACAAATATTGCTTTTAGTATCAAATAGCCAAAACCCAGTATTTCAGTAATTCTTTTCTTTTGCCATATACCCCTTCTTGAAAGCTTTATTTACTTTTTATTTAAATACACAATTCAAAAGAGTGTAGGCAATAAAGTTCAACATCAGAGTCAAAATAGTGCAAGTTTATAGAGAATTCTAATTGTGTAATAATAAACTGTTTTAGTTTAGGATTTAGATTTCAGGCATGTTGTACATTTCATCCAGGGGCAGTATAAAAACTGATTTCTAAGTAATCAGGAGTTCTCAAAAGCCTCACATTCATAAGATGTATCCTAAAGTTATATATTCTTCTAGTATAATATCTGATGGTTTATTTATAAAGAGAGAAAGAATTAAAAAATATTTTTGTATATGATTGTGTTGGTTCAAATTCACAGTGACTCTATATAGCCTTCAATATGGATTGCGGCTCAATATCAAGAAAACAAAAACTCTTACTACTTGGCTGAATGGCATTATAATAGATGGTATAGAGATTGAGATTGTTAACAGCTTTAGTTTGCTTGCCTCCACAGTCAACACTCTTGGCACCAGTAGCCAGGAAATTAAAAGGCGTATTGTGATAGGAAAGTC
>NW_006399755.1:37970941-37972453 GCF_000299155.1 Elephantulus edwardii | reverse complement strand
GAGGCTTCCCCTTGGAAGCAAGAATTCTGAAGCTTCATCTGACATAATTTGGATATGTTGCAAGGAGGAACCAGTCCTTGAAGGACATCATGCTTGGGAGGGTGGAGGGACAGCACAGCAGGGGAAGGCCCTCTATGAAATGGACTGATTCAGTGACGTGGGTAATTGGGGTAGGTGTGTCAGAGACCGTGAAATTGGCACAGAATAGAGCAGAGTTTAGGGCTGTTGTGCATAGGGTCACTATGAGTTACAGGCAACTCGATGGCACATAACAACCACCACCACCATCACCATTACCACCATATAACAGAGTAGAACTGCCCTGGTTTCACAGGCTGTAATCTCTATGGGAACAGATCACCAGGTCTTTCCTCTTGAAGACCTGTGTGTGGATTCAAACTGCCAAGTTTTCAATTAATAGACAAGCATTTAAACATTACACCACAATGACTCCATATTATTCAGACAGCCTCTTTAATTATTACAGACCTAGTTTTGGGACAAATTTTATTTTAGTCTAATCACTTATTTGATCCTTGATTACATTACTCAGATAATATTCTTACACCTTAATGCCTCTTGAGACAATTTTAATCTGTGGTACAGGATAACAATTTATATTTTTAATGGTAACTAAGCTCTGGCAGTATAGTAGCAGTGCTAATTCAAAAGTAGCATCTCTCTGGAGGTTTGAGACCTCTAACAATAAAAGGGAGGAAGATGGTCAGTCTTCTGTTGTGCAATTTACAGCTCCAGAAAACTGCCTGGAGGGTCTGCTATAAGTCTGTTCCAACTCTACAGCACTGAGGGTCTAGAAGTTATTAAAACAGAGATAAATTATTCAGTTTATTCTATTGAGTACCCACAAATGAATATAGTGCATTTAGATACGATTTAGTCACTTATTGGTTTTGATGAAAAATTGGGAATGTAGATAGTAAATATTTATATTTGTAAAATGTTTTATAGGAAGCACTTCCTATACATCAACAATGATATCGCTGGTGCCATGGCCTCTGCTAAATCCTGCTTGAACTTTTGGCAAGTCCCGATCTATGTACTGTTTTGAATGATCTTCAGCAGTATTTTGCTAGCATGTGATATCAATGAAATTGTGTGGTAATTTCCACATTCAGTTGGATCACCCTTCTTGGGAACAGGAACAAATATGGACCTCTTGCAATCTGTTGGCCAGACAGCCATTCTCCAAATTTCCTGAAATAGACTGGTGAGTGTATTCAAGGTTGTATCTGGTAATGAAAACAAGTCAATTAGTATCCCATTGATTCTGGAGATATATATATATATATATATATTTCCCCCCCCAAAGCCTTCAATGGAGCTTTCATTACCATTGGCTCCTTTTCTTAATGGTACTTCCTGAATTTTTTCCAATGTCAATAAACTCTCCCTGGTACAGTATATTTCTTCCATCTTCTTTTGATGCTTATCTGGGTCATTCAATATATTACCCATACCATCTTTTGATATTGCAACATGAGGCCTAAATTT
>NW_006399755.1:37939243-37970021 GCF_000299155.1 Elephantulus edwardii | reverse complement strand
TGTGGATCATAAAAACTGTAGCTGACTCTAAGAAGAATGGGAATTCCAGAACACTTGATCATTCTAATATGAAACCTATACTTGGACCAAGAGGCAGACGTCAGAACAAAGCAAGGGAACACTGCCTGGTTCAAAATTGGGAAAGGTGTACACCAGGGGTGTGTCCTATCTCCATATCTTTTCAACCTGTATCCAAGACGTTGGACTCTATGAGAAGTGTGGTGTCAGTATTGGTGGAAGATCAATTAACAATCTGTGTTATGCGGATGACACAACCCTGCTTGCTGAAACCGAGGAGGATCTGAAATGCTTGCTGCAGTAGGTCAAGGACTGCAGTCTTCAGTATGGATTGAGGCTCAATGTCAAGAAGACAAAGATTCTCACTACTGGGCCAACTGGCAGAATCAGGATGGATGGTGAAGAGATTGAGATTGTTCACAGCTTTAGTTTGCTTGGCTCCACATTCAACACTCTTGGCACCAATAGCCAAGAAATTAAAAGGCATATTGCCATGGGGGGTTTGGTCTATATGTTAAACAAATTATGCGAGAAACTGGACTCTATGAAGAGGAATGTGGCATCAGATTTGGAGGGAGACTCATCAATAACCTGTATTATGCACATGACACAAACTTACTTGCTGAAAGTGAGGAGCACTTCAATCACTTGTTGCAGAAGATCAAAGAATGCAGCTTTCAGTGTGGATTGTGTCTCAATATCAAGGAAACAAACATTTTTACCACTGGACCAATAGACAGTGTCATGATGGATGGAGGGGAGCTTGAATGTCAATAGCTTCATCTTGCTTGGATTCACAATTATTACCCTTGGTATGACCACTCAGGAAATAAGGATACACATTGCACTGGAAAAATATGAAGTTAGGGACCTTTTCAGTGAGTAGTGATGTCAGTTTGAGGACTAAGGTGCATCTAATTCAAGCCATGATCTTTCTGATTACTAGCTATGCATCTGAGACTTGGACAGTGAATAAGGATGACAGAAAAAGAATTGACACCTTTGAGCTGTGGTGCTGGAGAAGAGAACTGAACATTACATGGACGGCTAAGAGAATGAACAGTAAGTCTTGGAGAGGATGAAGCCAGGGTGCTCTTTGGAGGCAAGAATGATGAGACTTTGCCTCACATACTTTGGACATATTGCTATGAGGTGCTATTCCTTGGAGAGGGACATTATATTGGGAAGAGTGGAGGGTTGGCAAAGGAGAGAAAGACCCTCAACTAGGTGACTGAAGTGATGACTTCTGCAATAGTCTCATCTGTCAGGAAGTGTGAAGATGGCACAGGACAGAACAGGGTTGTGATCTTTCATTCAGAGCGTCACTATGAATCATGCTTGACCCAATGGCACCTAACAACACCACCACCACCACCACCACCACCACTTTCTATATACAGTCTTCCAAAGACTTGAGTTGAATGCTAACCTAGAAGGAAAGCTTTCTTCATGCATCTGTCTTGACAACTTAGGAATTCCTTTCCTTTTGAAATGTGACACAATGTCTATATGGTGTCCTTCATAAGACATAATGAAAAAATTTATTTTTTCGAGCTGATGAACAACTAACAGAAAGTCTTTTCGAATGATATTCCAAGCTGTTTTATGCTCCTTATTCAACCATAACTGTGGACAGCTTCTGATATTATCTATTTTTTATTGATTCTTTAATCAATGCTAATAGTGGTTGTATTAGCCTTCAGGATAGTTAGAACAAATACTGCAAATCTGAGACTCAAGCAAATAAACATGATCTGTAGTTATAATCTTTTAATTGACTAAGATACTTTGGGTATAAATATAGACAGTTATTTTATAATTGGAATTATTTTTCAAGATTCATAAAATACATAACCCTTTTAATTTTATCCTAAGGCTTAAAGAGGAATTAAAATGAAATAAAATAAATATAAGATGCTTGCTACAAGAGAGTTCAGGGCATTTAAACATACATTTATAGATGTAGCAAGTGTTAGATGAAAAGTCTATGAAAACTTATAATGACAAAATCAACATTTTATTTAAAAACTGACATTATTTTAATTATTTTTCCCCTCAAATTTTGTTTATTTTTTTGCTATTGAAAATAAAATAGAAAATAGACATCATTAATGCAACAGTTTCTACTTGTGAAAATTTAGTGGCATGGATCAGATTCTTTTTATTCTGAGCCTGAAGTTGTTGGGGTTTTTTTCTCTCAAAATTGTTCATGTATAATGGGAGAAAATATATTCAGAACAGATCATTCATGAGATCTGTATTATGTAGATGAAACAGCCTTGCATGCTGAAACTGGGGATGACCTGAAACGCTTGCTGCATAAATTCAAGGCCATAGTTTTCAATAGAGATTGAAGTTCAACATCAAGAAAACAAAGACTTCACCATTGGGTCAACTGGTACCACCATGATAGATAGAGAAGAGGTTAAGACTGTTAACAATTTCAGTTTTCTTGGCTCCACAATCAACACTCTTGGCACCAACAATGAGGATATCAAAAGATGAATTGCACTGCGGAATTTTGTTTTCAGGGACCTCTCCATATTGCTGTTGAGAAATTAGGTGTACCTGATACAGGCAATGATATTTGTAGATACTTACTATGCATCAGAGAGCGGGACAATGAATAAGGACTACTCATACTGTGCACTTCCAAGGGAACTATCAGGTATGTCTGGGAGAAAGTGAAACCAAGCTGCTCCATCTCATATACTCTCTGTATGTTGTAAGAAGATACCAGTCCTTGGGGAAGGGCATCATGCTTAGAAATGTGAAGGGTCAGTGCAAGAAAGGAAGACACTGGATGAGATAGATTTA
The DNA here is from genome assembly GCF_000299155.1 of Elephantulus edwardii. NCBI lineage: Eukaryota > Metazoa > Chordata > Mammalia > Macroscelidea > Macroscelididae > Elephantulus > Elephantulus edwardii. Next base: position 37,967,186 of record NW_006399755.1, on the reverse strand, counting down.
CACAGTAACTGATGTGTCAGAGGTAGTGAGATTGGCTCAGCATAAAGCAGGGTTCAGAGCTATTATGCATAGTATCACTATGAGTATATTCAACAACACATAACAAAAAGAACAACGTAATAGGAGATCCAAAGCACAATAACTTAGAATATTATCAATATTTAAATGTGTCTTCTTTATTAAGGACCTCTGATTGTATAGTGTGTTATGTGCTGCACTGCTAAACAAAAGGTCAATAATTCAAATTCATCAGCTCCTTTAGAGGAGAAATATGGGCAGCTTCCTCCCATAAAGACATACCTCCTCATACTCTGATGTGGTGGTGGTGGGTGTCACTATCAGTTAGAATTAAGCTCACAGCAATGGTTTTTAACAGAAATGGGATGGTTATTCTCTATTAATTTAGTCAATAGGAAATGCCAATAATAGAAATGCTTTTTTTCATATTAGATCTTTACTAAATTAAATTATGTAAGAGTTGGTAATAAGCAAAAGCATTTGATAGATTTTTGAAGATAAAATCAGGAATGAAATTTTGCCAAGAGGATTTTAAAAAGTTTTAAAGAAAAGGTGAGTTCTTTGAAGGAAAAGAACATGTCCAAATAATGGCGTTCTGGTGAGGGACAGAAGTCCCACATAAAGATTAGATTTTTGTGTGTTGTTGACTTGATTCCAACACACAAGAGTGATAATAGAGTAAACATTACTAATATTCCATTTTTAGTAAATTTCAAACTGCTCCCTTTGTTATACCAAGTAAACCTGAAACTACTGAATATAGTATATTAGCTTCTGCAAAACTTTCAGTCTCAACTCATGATACCCACACAAAGCACCCTACCTTCCAATGACTTTTTGCCTCTGCATTTCCTGTTTGTCTTTAGAGGTTTTTTTCCCTCTCACTGAACTTCCTTGTGATCCCTGATGGCTTAGTGCATACATTTCAGGCTGCTAACCGGAACCTCTGTGGTGTCAATGAACTAGCCACTCTGGGGAAAAAGGACAGTCTCTTCTTTAAAAATATATACAGCCTCAGAAACATGGTAGATGGTTGAGTCAAATTTAACTAAAGACAACAGAGGAGAATTTTATGTGCTTACCTCTCTGTAACCCTTCCTCATTCTTTTCAATTAAGGCCAGAAATTATTCTTTTAAATACAGCTTTCTAGTTTATTTCTTTTAATTGTGATTTGAGTGGAAGTTTACAAAGAAACTTGGTTTTTTTTATCCAATGAGTAATACTCATTTTGATTTATAACATTAATTACATCACCCTTAATATAATCACATTCTTTTTACTTATTTTTGATTTCCATTCTCATTACTCCTATCCTGCCTCCTCTCTGCAATCTGAATTTTAGCCATGGACAAATGTTGTCCTTTTGATCTTACATGATTGATCACTATAAGGCATGAGTACTCTTCTGGTGTTATTGTATCCCTTCTATTATCAGTCTGTCTACTCTGTTGATCATAATAAATTATGGATAACATTAAAAAGAATAGAAATTTCAGAACACTTAATTGTGCTCATGCACAATTAAGCCAGTAAGTAGTTTTAAATTTACTCAAATTGGAATATTAGAAAAGTTTACTCTATGCTCATAATAAATTATGGATAACATTAAAAAGAATAGAAATTCTAGATCCCTAAATTGTGCTCATGGATCAAGAAGCAGCTATTTGAACAGAACAAAGGACTACATGGTTTAACATTTTAAAAGCTATGCATCCAGGCTGCATTCTTTCACTATTTCTTTTCCATTCCCATAATGGAGAATATTCCAAGATTCTAGATTGTATGAAGAAGAATGCGACATCAAGATTCAAAGCAGACTCATAAACAACCTGTAATAGGTAAAATATACAATATTGTGTGTACAAAACAAAAATTTGAAGCACTTCTTGATGAAGTTCAGATACTATAGCCTTTAGTATATATTATACTTTACCATAAAGAAAACAAAATTTCTCACAATTGGACAATAGTATCTCTCATGCCAAATGGAGAAAAGGTTGAAGATGTCAAGGTATTATTTGGATACACAATTGACAGTTATGGAAACAACAACCTGGATACAACATATTGTATCTGTTAAACTGCTGTTAAGGACCTCTCTAAAGTGATCCAGTTTAAGGATGACATGGAAGATTTAATGAAACAGCATATTTTGAAGAAGGAGGAAATTCAAGCTGTTCTGAAGGACTTGGCAAAAAACAAGGACCGAAGATTGATGGCATATCAAATGACATATTTCAATAAACAGATGTTGCCCTGGATGCATTCACCAGTTTGTGCCAAGAAATCTGGAGGACAACCACCTAGCCAACTGACAGGAAAAGATATATATTTATTCCAGTTTCAAAAAAGGTGACCTGACAGAGTGTGAACATTATCAAACAATATCATTAGTATCACACACAAGCAAGGTTCTGCTGAAGATTATCTAAAATGACTGGAAGAGCACACTAATAGAAAACTGCCAGATGTGCAGGCTGGGTTTAGAAAAGGCCATTGCACTAGGAACATTAAGCCAGTGTTAGACTGACCTTAGCTGAAAGCCGACTATGCAAAGACATTTGACTGTGTGGATCACAGCAAATAGTGGCTAACTCTGAGAAGAATGAGAACCCAAGAACATTTAATTGTATTCATGCAAAACCTATACTTGGACCAGGAGGCAGTCATCAGAACAGAGCAAGGATCACTGCATGGTTCAAAACCAAGAAAGTTATATGCCAGGGACGTATCCTATTTCCATCCATCTTCACTATATGCATTACAGATCATTTAGGAGGGTGGACCTATGAGGAAGAATGTGGTGTCAGGATTGGAGAAAGATCCATAAACAATCTACGTTATGCAGATGATACAACCTTGCTTACTGAAACTGAGTATGACCTGAGACATTTGCTGCAGAAGGTCAAGGACTGAAGCCTTCAAAGTGGATTGAAGCTCAACATCAAGAAAACAACGATTCTCACCACTGGGCCAATTGGCAGCATCATGACAGGCAGTGAAGAGACTGAGATTGTTAACAATTTCAGCTTGCTTGACTCCACAATCAACACTCTTGGAACTAGCAGCAAGGAAATCAAAAGACGAATTACATTAGGAAAATCTGCTGTGAGGGACCTCTCCAGAATACTGAAGAGCAATAATGTCAGTATAGAGAATAAGGAGTGTCTGACCAGGCTATGATCTTCAGAATTACTTGCTATTTATCAGAAAGTTGGACAAGGACTAAGGATGATAGAAGCAACAGCGATGTCTTTGAGTTGTGGTGCTGGAGAAGAGTACTGAACATGCCACAGCCTGTTAATAAACAGGTTTGTCCTGGAGAAGGTGAAACCAGGATGCTCCTTGGGGGCAAAGATTTTGAATCTCCATTATATATACTCTGGGCATATTTCCTGGAGAGGCAAATCCTTTCAGAGTGAGATCATGCTTGAAAGAATGGTAAGACAGCACAAGAGATGAGATGGATTGGTTCAGAGGTAATGGGGGTACGTGTGTCAGAGACAAGGAAATAGGCTTAAGATAGAACATGGTACAGAGCTGTTGTACACAGGGTTGCTATGAGTCACAGTCGACAGCATATAACCACAACAAACAACAAGGTATGCCTGTCTCAGGCCATGGTATTTTCAACTGTTTCATTTGACTGTAAAATTTAGACACAAATATTGAAGATTAATTAATTCCTTTGAATTGTAATGTTGATGAGCAATACTGAATATACCTTGAACTGTCAAAAGAATAATGAAAGGTATCTTGGAAGTACACCCAGTGTGCTCCTTAGAGGTAAAGGTGTTTAGTCCTCTGGATATGTTATCAGGAGTGGTCAATACCTGGAGATGGGCTGTCTCAGAAAAGTAATGGTTCATTGAAAAAGAGAAATGCCCTCAATGTGATGGATTGACATAGGGACTGGAACAATGAGCTTAACCCCAGCAAATTATGGGGCTGACCCAAGATTGGGCAGGTTTCCATTAGGTGCCATTGGGCCAGTTACAGCTTATTGCTTAGGTGAAAGGTGAGCCATTAGAGGTAAGTGCTGTTCCAAGTTTGAAGGGCCGTATTCCTGGTCTGTAAAGAAAAATTGTAAAAATCATCCTTTACAGCTTCCTATAAAAAATTAAACAGCTCTTCCCTGATGCCTACAGAACTTAGAGTCCAAGCCCAGCCTAAGATATATCGCAAATGTATGTCAGTTTCCTGAGACAACCTAAGTCCTCCCATTAGACCATAGGGATGCTTTCTTTTTCACTTATGAAACATGGCAGGCATGAATGTGTTCTTTGTGACTTTTTTTATAAACAGCGTGATGAAGAAATAAATGAATCAACACTGACTTTAGTTTGGTTACAAGTTTCACCCTTTAAATACTGTCTGTGGGAAGTCCCTTCTGAGTTGCTGAACAGAATTTCTGTCCGTCTAACATTTTCCTAAGTACTCAGGCACAAGAATATCTTTATTTTTATAACAGTATTTCACTTTCAAATATAATTCCATCACATTGAATGAAAAATCCCGAGATTTCTGTGAGCTATTGCTCATAATTTTTTTTGTTGATGGACCCATTATATGTTGTTGTTGTTGTTATGTGCCGTCGAGTCGCCTGCAACTCATAGCGACCCTATGTACAACAGCCCTAAACTCCGCTCTGTCCTGTGCCAGTCGCACTGTCTCTGACACTCCCATCCCAATTATCCCAGTCACTGAATCAATCCACCTCATAGAGGGCCTTCCTCTCCTGCGCCATCCCTCCACCCTCCCAAGCATGATGTCCCTCTCCAAGGAAAAGAAACAACCCACCCAAAACAAATAATATCATATGGGTGAATATATAAGGGTACAAAGGATCAAGAGAATGTATGGTGTTTTAGTATGCAATCTTTCCTTTGGCTCTGTGTGATTTCAGGGAACTGTTATTATTTACAATGTTGTTGTTGTGTGCTGCCAAGGTGGAAACAACTCATAGCTGACCTTCCAGCAGGTTTTCAAAGGCAGCAAATTGCATAGGAAGAAAATGCCATCTTCCTCTTGTGAATCAGCTAGTGGATTTAAACACTTGCCTTTGGATTAGCAATGTGACGCATTAACATGATGCCATCAGAGCTCCCTATTGATTAAATTTGTGTTGTATACTGCCAAGTCAGAACTGACCCATAGCTGAAATTTACATTTGGTTTTCAGAGGGAGTTAATCACAAGGACTGCAGTCTTCAATAGGAGTTGAAGCTCAACATCCAGAAAACAAAGATGATTACCACTGGGCCAAATAGTAGCAACATGATAGATAAAGTACATTGCTAACCATTTCAGTTGCTTGGTTCCACAATAAACACCATTGGCACAAACAATCAGCAGCAAAAGATTAATTGTATTGGGAAAATCTACCGTCAGATATCTCTGTAAGAATACGGAAGGCAACCATGTTTTCTTGATGGTGCATTTCAATCCATATTGAAGGCTGCAGTCCCTGACCTTCTGTAGAAAATGCTTCAGGCCCTGTTCGGTTTCAGTAAGCAAGGTTGTGTCATCTCCATTACACAGGCTGTTGATCAGTGTTCCTCCAGTCCTAATGCTACATTCTTCCTAATAATGCCCAGCCTCCTTGATGATCTGTTCCACATATAGATTGAAAAGGTATGGAGATAGGACACATCTCTGATATACCCTCTTCATGATTTTGAACCATAAAGTGTTGTTACCTTGCTCTGTTTTGATGACTGCCTCTTGGTTCAAGAATAGGTTTTACATAAGCACAATCAAGTGTTCTGGGATTCCCATTCTTCTCAGAATTAGCCACAGTTTGTTGTGATCCACACAGTCAAATACCTTTTCATAGACATTTCTCTTGTAATCTCTGCTTTCAGGTAGGACCCATCTAACATGAGCTATAATATCCCTAGTACCATGGCCTCTTCTAAACCCAGCCTACACTTCAGGCAGTTCTCTGTTGATGTGCTGTTTAAGTCATTTTTGGATAATTTTCAGCAGGTTCTTGCTCTCATGTGATATTAATGATATTTTTCACCAACTTCCACACTCTGTCAGGTCACCTTCTTTGGAATGGGAACAAATATGAATCTCTTCCAGTCAGTTGGGTAGGTGGCTGTCATCCGGATTTCTTAGCACAAGTTGGTGAATTCTTCCAGGAAAGCATCTGTTTGTTGAAATATGTCAACTGGTATTCTGTCTATTCCAGGGGCCTTGTTTATTGCCAAGTCTTCAGAGGAACTTTAACTTTTCTTTCATTACCAAAGGCTTTTTCTCATACACTTTTCTTATAAAATTCTTATGTTTCTGTCAATTCCCTTTGTTACAATGAGTCTGCATACTCCTTCAATCATCTTTTAATGCTTTCTGGATCATTTAATATTCTGCCCAAAGCATCCTTAAGTAAATGATCAAATTTGTACTCTGAGGAAATAAGCATTTGAATGGATTAGTAGATTCACCTGGGAATTTTGATTGGAGAGATTTACTTTTATACTTATCTAGCAATAAAAAGATGGCTTGAGTTTGGGCATGTTTTATCAACAGTGTTCATTCACTTTGCTGAGTTGAGAAGAGGGAAGTCATAAGGATACCTGTCTTGATGACTTGGCCCCATGGAGGGGCTAAGACTTAGTGAAGAAGTCAGTTAATCTGAAACACAGGGAGAAGTATGGACTCCTCAGTTTGTAGCTGATTCCCATCTGGACCTACAACTGTTGGCTGAAGATGAGCTGACCAAAACCAAGCAGATGAAGAAAAGTTGCTTCATACTATGAACGAGTGCTGATTACTGCAATCTGATGGTGTGTTCTTGACTGAATTTTGCTTATGGATACAGATTCTGAATGTTCTAACTGGAACAAAAGATTCTTCAGAGAAAAGATCATAATTGTTTCTTCAGAGAACTGGTTTGTGTTGTTATTTTTGTGTATTGTAGAGTTGGAACTGATCTATCGCTGACCCTCTTGTGGGTTTTCAGAGGCAGTTTATTGCACGGGAGGAAATGAACCATCCTTCTCCGGTGGAGCAACTGGTGATCTCAAACTGTATGTCTTTTGGACTTTAGCACATCTTCTTGCCAATAGACCACCAGACTCAGTACCGGTTTGATATTGTTGTTCTTAGGTGTCATCGAGTCAAATACAACTCTGAGTGACCCTGTGAACAAAAGATCTGAACCCTGTTCTATCCTGTGCCATCTTCACACTTCCTGACACACAAGAGCCCGTTGCAAAGTCACTATGTCAATTCACCTAGTTGAGGGTCTTCCTCTTCTTTGCCAACCCTCCACCTTTCCCAGCACCATGTCCTTCTCCAAGGAATAGCTCCTCCTAGTAACATGCCAAATTTTGTGAAGTGAAGCCTCATCATTCTTGCCTCCCAAAAGCACTCCATCTGCACCCTCTCCAAGACATATCTGTTCTCTTGGCCACCCATAGGATATTAAGTGCTCTCCTCCAACACCACAGCTCAAAGGCACCAATTCTTTGCCTGTCATCCTTATTCACTGTCCAGCTCTCAGAAAGACTATAGCCTGGATCAGATGCAATATTGGTCCCCAAACTGATATATATGAACAGACAAATCAGAAAATGGCTATCTAAACTGAGAGGGTGGGTCATTTCTTCCCATGCTATTATTGTATTAATGAGAAGGATTAGGATGGGATACAGCTCCACCCTATTAAAGGCTTTTATAAACTCATGGAACCTTAGCATTAGGTGCTTTTTTTTGTTTTGTGTTGTGTGTTTTTTTTGTTTGTTTGTTTGTTTTGTGTGTGTGTGTGTGAAATGCTTGCCTGGGACACATATCCAGCCTGCATGGCCCACAGTCACCATCCAGATGGATCACACCACAACTGACAGTCTACAAGATCTTGGCGCTTTGCTCACCAGTCTCCTCACATCCAGCCTGCATCACTCAGTTACCATCTGGTTGTACCACAAATGACAAGCTACGAGATCCTGGCACATTGTTCACCAGTTTCTCCAAAACCAGCCTTTATGCCTACAGTCAAATGAGTCATTCCCTTGACAGGTCTGATTCTCTGAGAGACCTTTTAGTGAATCACCAAATCCAAGGGCCATAGAAGAACTGGGGAAGTGAGCTATTAATGTAAGAAATTACAGATTTATACAGTTGGTTAAGCATTTGGGACTACACTGATCTCAGACTTCTCATAAATAGTCTGCTATCAATCATAACAGGATGAATTATAAAAAAATAGGGAATATTTCTTACTGCCACAGAACACTACTGATCAAGTAATTGTTTTGTAATAAACACAACTCAATATTTTATATTCTTTAATATATCCACTTAAACTTAATTTACTTCTGTGCAATTATTTGCTATGTATCAGAGAGCTGGATAATGACTAAGAATGAGAAAAGAAGAATCTATGCCTTTGAGTTGTGATACTGAAGAAGGGTACTGAACATACTATAGACTGCTGAGAAAACAAATAGGTCTATCCTGGAGAAGGACATTGAAACCAATTTGCTCCTTGGAAGCAAGGATTTTGATGCTCCATTTCACATACTTTGGGCATTTATTCAAGAGGGACAGATCCTTGCCAAAGGAATCATGCTTGGAAGGGTGGAGGGTCAGCAGAGGAAAGAAAAACCTTGGATGAGATGGGCTGACACAGTAGCTGGATAGGGCAGGGTTCAGAGCTATTGTGCATATGGTCTCTATGATTCATAATTGATTCAGTAGCCCACAACAACAACCAATTATAGTCAGATTATCATATGAGTTTGCTAGAAAAGAAGTTTATACTCTATTTCATACATTCTCATATGGAGAACAAGGAAGAGTTAATAATAAATTGTTGTGTTGTTGTTGTTAAGTATCACTAAGTCAAGTACAATAGAAGGTGATCTTCTGTACAACAGATCTGACCTCAGTCCTATCCTGTACTATCCTCACAATCTCTGACATACTGTCCCTTTCCAAGAAATAAACTCTTCTACTAACATGCCCAAAGTATGTGAGACAAAATTTTGTTTTTAAAGTTACATTTAAAATCCTTGTTAATTTTTAAAATAATCATCAGTTGAGGGGGAAAAATAGACCAGATTTCTCATTAAACAGGAATATTATTTCCCTATTTGTTTCTGACCCAAGGGCAAATCTAGTCTGAAGCAGAAAAGTTACATAATTTCATCATTCTTCTGAGGGGTTTGGCTCAGAAGGCAAGAACTGCAGTTTCCAGTATGGGTTGAAGCTCAACATCAAGAAAACAAAGATTCTTATCACTGAGCCAATTGGCAACATCATAATAGATGAAGGAGAGGTCAAGATTGTTAACAATTTCAGTTGCTTGGTTTTACAATCAACACTGTTGGCACCAGTACTCAGGAAATCAAAAGATGAATTGCATTAGGAAAATCTGCTGTCAGGGACCTCCTCAGGGTACTGAAGAGCCTAGATATCATTTAAAAGACTAAAGTGCACTTGTTCCAAGCCATCAAAGAGCTGGACAATGACTAAGGATGGTAGAAGAAGAATCAATGCCTCTGTGTTGTGGTGCTGGAGTAGAATATTGAATATACCAAGCTGCTCCTTGGAGGCAAGGATTTTGAAGCCCCATCTCACATATTTTAGGAATGTTGCCAGGAGGGGTTGGTCCTTGGAGAAGGAAGAGTGGAGAGATAATGCAGGAGAAGAAAGACCCCGGACAAGATGGACTGACACAGTAAATAGGGTAATGAACGTAGGCATTATTTATGTTAGTGAGACCAGCTCAGGACAGGGTAGGCTTCAGAGATACTGTACATATGGTTTTTATGAGTTGCAGGCAGCATGATGGCACATAACAACAACAACAACAACAACAGAAAGTCTGTGATCTCAATATTAGCTGAAGGGGTACAATTTCCCCCCTTGTCACTATTCTATATTTCAGGTAAGGCTCACAAGATTGCTTTCACCAATGGATTTTTTTCCTTTTTACAGACAGTTATTGATTGCTACTTGTCTTCCTTTAAACGGATGTTTGAAACATGCTTTCATTTACTCTCTCCCCTCTAACATTCTAAATATACTACTGTCACTTAGTTAATTGACACTTCTTCAGTTCTCTAGGCCTAACTTTAAAATCACCCACCACTCTATTTTCCATAATCTTGCACTCTCACTGGATCACTAAGAAGTCAGATTCTCAAATATGTCTCTTCTTTATTTTGCTGTAATGTTGGTTCATGATCCCTTATCCTGCTTTACCCCTTATTCTCTCACTGATCACCTTTCAGGGAGAGCTGGCTCATAGCAGACCTTCCATTAGGTTTCTGAGGCTATAAATCATCTGAGAAGAAGTTGCTCATCTTGCTCCTAAGAAGCTACTGGTGGAACTGGACCACAGAGAAGTGTGGCTTTCGGGTTAAATGATGCCATCAGAGCTCACTTTTACTCCTTAAGGACCTTTTAATTTGTTTCTATATAGCCTACACCATCCCTGTTATCAGCTCCTTCACATGCATCACATACTCTCAAAGCTACTACATTTTTCCATGCTTGCAAATGCTATTCTCTGCCAGAAATGTTCTTCACTGTCTTCTTAATTTGGAACAGTGACTATTAGTCATCTATCTTTAAATCAACGCACATGTCGTTCTCTCTGCAAATTCCTTTCAACTTGCCCAGAAAATAAGTTATTCTCTTCTCTTGCTCACAGAGCACTTTCTAATATTTATTATGGTAAATTGTCAAAGCTCTGCTTGAAGATTTCTCATGACCTCCATAAATTCCTCCCTGACCAAAATAAATTCAGAAGTCTTCACTTCAAAAGTATTTGTCTCTAGTCATAAGGGCTCAAGTATCTTTTAAAATTTCATAAGTTAAAAAAATCAGGTAGTTTTAAGCCATTATAAGCTATACTTTTACATAAATTATGTGCATGTTAATAGTTTTATCAACCACATCACTTACCATACATTAAAACTTGTACAATCAGCCGAATTTTGAATAAAAAAGGAAAAAAATGTCATATTGCATTAGGAAAATCTGTTGTTCAGGACTTCTCTAACATGCTCCAGAGTAAACATGTCACTTTAAATACTAAGGTCCACCTGATTTAAGCTATGTTGTTTTCAATTGTTCTTATGCATCTAAAAGTTGTACAATGAGTAAAGATTATTGAAAACAATCAATGCCTTTGAATTGAGGTATTGGCAGCACCTACTGAATATAATGTTGACTGCCAAAAGAATCAATACATTTGTTCTGGAGGAAATGCACCAGGTGTCCCTTAGAAGTTGCTGTTGTTATGTGGTTGAATCACTTGTGACTCTTGGTGACCCTATACAAGAGCTCTGAACCCTGGTCTATCTTGAGGCAACTTCATTCCCTCTTAAACACCTACCATCTTTATCCCAGTCACTGAGTCAATGCATCTCATCCAGAGTCTTCCTGTTACTTCTATTACTTGCTATTACTGTCTCTCCAATTTTTTTCAAGCATGATGCCCCTCTCCAAGGAATAGTCCTCCCTAGTAACATGCCCAAAGTATGTCAGATGAAACTTCAAAATCCTTGCCTCCAAGGAACAGCCTGGTTGTACTCTCTCTAGGACAAACCTACTTGTTCTCCTGTACGTCCATGGTATATTTAATACTCTTATCCAGTACCACAACACAGAGGTATCAATTCTTTTTGAATAATCCTTAGTCATTGTTCAGCTTTCTGATGTACAGCAAGTAATTGTGAAGAGCATGGCCTGGATCAGGTATATTTTAGTCTTTAGATTGACATCATTGTTCTCCAGTACTCTGGAGAGGTCTCTGAGAACAGACTTTCCCAATACAATTCAGCTTTTGATTTCCTGGCTGCTTGTACCAAGAGTGTTGATTGTGGAGCCAAGCAATACTTAGAGATAAGGATGGTGAAATGCCATCTTGTGTACTTTAAATATGTTATGAGAAGCCAGTTCTTGGAAAACAGGTATCATCTTGAGAAGGGTAGAGGGACAACGAAAGAGAAGAAGACCATCAAGGAGACATAGTAACTGCAACAATGAGCTTCAGCATTTATGAGGAGATCATAAAGATGACATAGGATAAAATAAGCTTCTCATCTGTTGTTAACAGACTTGCTATGAGTCTTAATTGACTTGACGGCAGCATCTGATATCTTATTTCTGAAACAAAATAGTAAATATGTTAAAACCATTAGTTTTCTTATAAGTAAAATAATCATGTTGAATTAGAATTGTTATATATTTCATATGCTAGGCTATAGTTCACATATTCAATAGTCAATATTTTCTCCAGTACCACAGCTCAAAGACATCAATTCTCCTACTATCATTCCTAGTCATTTATTGTCCAGCTTTCTGCCACGTGGCAAGTAATTGCAAAGATTATGGCCTGGATCAGGTGCATCTTAGTCTCCAGATTAATATAGTTTTCTTTAGTACTCTAAAGAACCCTTTCAGAGAACCCTGACAGGAGACTTTCTCAATGCAATTCATCTTTTGATTTCCTGGCTACTGGTCCCATGAATGTTGATTGTGGAGCCAAGCAAACTAAAGATGCTAACAGTCTCAATCTTTTCACAGTCCATCATGATGCTGCCAACTGGCCAAGTGGTGAGAATATTTGTTTTTGATGTTGAGCTTCAATCCATTTTGAAGGCTGCAGTCCTCGACCTTCTGCAGCAAGTGCTTCACGTCCTCCTTAGTTTCAGCAAGCAGGGTTGTGCCATGCAAAACACAGGCTGTTGATGAGTCTTTCTCCAATCCTGATGCACCATTCCTCCTCAAAGAGCCTACCCTCCCAGATTCCTCATATAATTTGGAAAGGTATAGAGACAGGACACATCCTTAATGTACACCCTTCCCGATTTTGAACCATGCTATGTTTCCTTGCTCTGTTCTGACGATTGTCTGCTGGTCCCAGTATAGGTTTCACATAAGCAAAATCAAGTATTCTGCCATTCCAATTCTTCACAATGTTAACTACAATTTTTTGTGATCCATATAGTCAAATACCTTTGCATAGTCAATGAAATACAGACAGATATCCCTCTGGTGCTCTCTGCTTTCAGCCAGGATCCATCTAACATTAGCTGTAATATAATATCCCCAGTACCACGACCTCTTCTAAACCCAGCCTGCACACCTGGAATTTATCTGCTGATGTGCTGTTCCAGTTGTTGTTGGGTAGTTTCAGCAGACTCTTGATTGCATGTGATATTAATGATATTGTTCAAAAATTTCTGTACTCTGTCAGGTCACCTTTCTTTGGAATGAGGACAAATACAGATATCTTTAAGTCAGTTGGCCAAGTAGTTGTTCTCCAGATTTCCTGGCACACCTTAGATGTATGCATCCAGGGCAGCATCTATGCCAATTGGTATTCCATCAATTCCCGGAGACATGTTTTTTGCCAATTCTTTAAGAGCCACTTGATCTTCTTTCTTCATCACCCCAGGTTCTTTCTCATATGTCTGCCAGGAGAACAAGCAGTTCTGTCCTAGAAAGGGAAAAGCCAGGCTGCTCATTGGAGGCAAAGATTATGATGCTTTGTCTGATATATTTTGAGCATTTTGCAAGGAGGGACTGGTCCATGGAGAAGAATATCATGCTTGGAAGTGTGAAGGGACAGTACAAGAGGAGGATCCTTGATGAGATGGATTGATTCAGCAACTGGGGAAATAGGAATTGGTTTATCAAAGACAACAAGGATGGCAAAGGGTAAAACAGGGTTCAGAAATGCTGTACGTAGGGTGTTGTAAATTGCAAGTGGCTCGATGGCACAAAACAATAACAAGTTCACATACTGAAGTATAAAAGGAGGTCAAGAAAAGTGTGAAAGCTATCCTTCATAGAGTTTCAGATCTAGTCAAGCAATTATCTAACACTAAAATTATGAAAAAAATTAAAATTTTAAAAGTTAATTATTTTTTAAGGACAAAGAATTCCATTAATAGAATTTACAACTTGGAAGGGATGTAAATTTTAATTTCTCGAATAGTCATGTTGATGGTTGTGCAGTCCACAATCACTGCCTACTTTGTCAGCTCCAAGTTATGGATGACATGATTTTTAAAACAGAGTCCAAACATGTTTCAGAAAAAGTTATGTGTATGTTTACAACCTGACATGATGTAACTTTAGCATAATGGAGCCTTAAAACCAGCATACTCAGGCAGGACACCGGTGTATACTGCTATGGCCACAGATCAATGCACATGGGAGTAAAATTCCTCCCTCTCAACATGCTTTCCTTCACTTACATCTCAGCACATCACCCTCAAGGTGTCCAATGTCAAATGTGTCTGCTTTTGTAAAACAGTAGTGACGTCTACATTCAAAATACTGAGCTAGAATCTATTTGAACATATTTTTAATTTCCTTTCTTTTTTCTTTCTTTTATACATAGTTGCTGTATACATGATGAAAAATTGGCCATTCCAGATATTGCTTAAATATAGATTTAAGCACCAAGTGCTTCCTTTTTATTAAGATATAATTATTTCCTTCATAGAACTGTTGTGCAGGGCAAAGTTCAGCTCTGTTATTCATCGGGTCACTATGAATTATAGTCAACTCAATAGCACTTAGCAACAACAAGAAGCTTGATTTTTAGGGGACAAATTAAATAATAAATAAATGTACATTTTTTAAATGTATTGTGGAAAGAATATACTTTGGACATATAAAATGAAGACATAGGCTCCCTCCCCCTTCAAAAGTTACTAAATTATTCAATTTTATTCTTCTAGAAGGGTGGGAAAGAAGTTAAAAAATCTTCATTACAGCTTGTAATTCAGTTTCTGTTGTGTTCTGACCCAGTAACTTCATGACTTTTTTAAGTTCTTTTGTAGTGATAGTCTCCTCCCTGTCTTTATAGAATAGTAATGGATCAATGAGAAAAGTGGAAGGCCCTCAAATGAATTGATACAGAGCTTACAACAAGCTTGAATATAGCAGCAGTCAGGAGGATGGATTTTATCCTGATATACATGGAGCCCATATGAGTAAAGCCACTGAATGAAACCTAAAGTAAGTGTTTTAAAACCAAGGCAAGAGTTATCATTATGCAATATCTGATTCTCCAGAAGTAGTTGAGTTCTTACAGGAAGTTAAGATAGTCTTCTCTAGAACAAAATGTTGAATATCACTAATACTACGTACTTACACTTACACACAAATCTACTTATCTATGTATGTGTATTTATATGTATATGTTGTTATTGTGTATCATCGAATTGGAATTGACCCATAGCTGATCTGGCGGGTTTTCAGAGTCAGATAATCTCATGGGAAGAGAGTGCACATCTTTCTCCTGCAGAGCAGCTGGTGGACTTGAACCATGTGCCTTCAGGGTTGCAATGGAGCTTCTCTGAGCCCACCACATGCTCTGCGGGAGGCGGATGGGCAATCATCTCCTGTGTAATTCACTGCCTCTGAAAAATCACTGGAAGGCCATCTATGAGTTGGTTCTGACTCATGGTACACAATCACAACTGTTTTTATGTACTTGTACCTCAATATCTATATCTCAAGAAGCTCGGGTGGCTTAGAGGGTAAGGAAATGTACTGTCTATCCAAAGGCAAGCAGTTTGAACCCACCAGGTGTTCTTTGGGAGAAATATGTGTATCTCTTCCTGTGCAAGTTTTAGTTCACTGGAGGGTTATTTATGAGTTAGTCTAAATTGTTAACACATGACAACAATACAACATACAGACACACAAAACCACACATACACCAATTCCTGCAGAAGCAGCAGAGCCTCTGGTACTTCATTAATATACAAAAATATTTATCTGGAAAGAAAATATGGATAAGGAACCAGAGACTTGTGGTCTTAAGTTTAGCAACTCAATTTGCTACAGACTGTGCCATCAGAGCTTTCTGATCTGGTGCAGGTAACCTGTAAATCTCTGTCTCTGCTGTTACATCCGTACTGAGGCTGTGCACTTCAAACCAGCTTGGAGCTGCTAAGCATCTTTGACATTAGAAAAATGGCTTTGGGTTGTTACAGTCCTAAGTAGAAAATATGCCTATTTCTGTCTTCCTGAACATACAGGGGGCCTCCTGAAAGTTCCATGGTTGTTTCCTTCTAGGTCTAACACTTTTAACTATTGTGCCTACCTTTATCTTCCCTGCCTTCTGCTAGACGCAACAAAGTAAGGGGGAAATAAATTATTTATATCATAATATTTCCCAGCTAGTGCTTGGAAGTCATAAAAGAATGGACAGAGGAAAAACCAGTCTCTTTCTTCCTCTATAGCCTTTATTTTTTAAAAAATTATTTATCAATTTTTACCTAATCTTAAGGGTGTTCATTCCCGATATGCTTCGTTTCTCTTGTTACAATAGCAACCAACTGCTGCTATCTTACTTTGTCAAGTCTTTCCAACCATATAGTTGTTAAATAAAAAAAAATTTTACATGTAACCAATATAATAAAAATTGTTTTGAGGCATAATTATAGCATGCTTTCTCATTCTACAGGGACATATTCTTTTATACATTCATGCCAATATAAAAATAAACCAAGGATACAAACAAGCAATTTACAAAAGAAAAAATTAAATACTCTATTTACAAATGAAGTAATATAAGTTGAAATAATAAAATATTCACTTTATCCTCTATAAATTAGAAATAAGTACACAGTTTTGGTCAGACAAATATTGCATAGGGCCACTGTTGTAAAACAGGACTGACATTGGGGTTGAGGGAAGACAGAGAAGAATGGGATGAATGATGTATACTACATTGAAACAGATGAGGGAGAGAACTCTTTAAAAGGCATATATGATTGGGTATTATTGTCATGACAGGAGTCCAGAATGAAGGCTACACAGTGGAGTGGACTTGGGGAGGGATTGCATAACAATGAAGAGTTTTTCTTTTACTTTTCAAGGAGAAGAGTGAATGGGGGGTGGGGGGGGGGACAGGGAAAAAGGTGCAACAATGAATGACTGGAAACCTTAAGTCTCTGCAAACTTTCATTAAAATTAATAAGACAAAATTTTAAAACAGGAAATAATGATGTTGTTTACTTTTGAGTCAGAACAACCCCCTAGCTGACCTGCCTGCGAATTTTCAGAGGCAGGGAACTGTGTGCCTTAGGGATTGTAGCGTAATTCCTTACCAAGAGGACAGCAGAGCTTCTTGGCAGAATTGGAACAATGTCTATGAGGAGCTTAACAATTTCCCAAATTCTTTGACCTAGTAATTTCCATTCCAGGAATCTACTTTAGTGAGGAAAAGCATAACTGCTACAATTATGTTATTATTTGATACTCTCAAGTTTCTTATGATTTGGAGAGATTCTATACAACAGAGTAAAACTATCTCACACAGTTTGCTTTCCTATAATCTTTAGAGAAGCAACGCTAGATTTTTGTTGTTTACCCTTAAAGTGGAACCAACCCACAGTGAATCCTCCTCCGGATTGCTAGAAGCAGTTAATTGCACAGGAGGAAACTGCCCCTGTGCCTTTGGGATTTCTTCTGGAGAGCAGCTGTTGGATTTGAAGCACATTGGCTGTTCAATTTCTCACCACTAAGTCACCACTTCTTGTTATTGTTGTTGCTGTGTTTCACTGAGTAGGAACTGGCCCATGGCTGAACCTGCACAAGTTTCCAGAGGCAGTAAATGGCACTGGAGGAAACTGCCAAAGTGTATTCGGGTGTTGGCCACCAGAATCAACATTTTGGTTAGCTTCTGAGCACTTAACTTTTAAAACATCAGCAGGGCTCCTTAGGACAGTTAGAAATAGTTATAATTACAGATAGAAAGTCATAAAACAAAAAACAAACAGGAAGGAAACAACCAAATTTTAAGTATTCTGTATGAAAAGATTAGTTAAATAAGTAATGATAGAGGTACATATTGGTGGAGAAGAGGGCCTTCAACCAGGTGGACTGGCACGGTGACTGCTTCAATGGGATCTAATATGTCAGGAAGTGTGAGCATGCGCAAGATAGGACAGGGTTCAGATCTCTGGTTTATAGAGTCACTGTGGGTCATACTCAACTCAACAGCACTTAAGAACAACAAACTGGAGGTATCACCAAACTTAAAAATCTTCATTGCCATGAAGTTAATTTTGAGTCACAGTGACCCCGTAAGGCGGTTGGAATTGCCCCCTGAGGTTTCCAAAGCTGTAAATCCTTATTAAGGGCACTGTCTTATCTTTCTGCCACAGAGTGGCTAGTTGGTTCTTTTTCAGTTAGCAAAAGAGCAGGTTAGTCACTGTGTAACCTAGGCATAGGATGACACATATGTATATTTGTATGCTTTGGGAATTTACTCATTCATGTTTGTAACTTTCTTAAGTCTCATAATTTGAGCATGTTGCAAGGAGGGACCAGTCCTTGGAGAGGGCTATCATGAGGGTGGAGGGACAGAGCAGGAGAAGAAGACCCTCAATGAGTTGGATTGAGTCACTGACTAGATAATGCAGGTAGGTGTGTCAGAGACAATATGGTTGGCTCAGGATAGAGCACGTTTCAGGGCTTTTGTATGTAGGGTCGCTAAGATTTGCAGGTGACTCGACTGCACATAACAACAACAACAACAACAACAAGGCCCACTAACCTTTTTAGCGCTCTCTTCCAACCCCTAAATTGACCTAGTGTAAGAAGCTGCATGGCAATCCCAAAGGCAACAATTTGAATCCACCAGCTGCTCCATGGGAGTAAAATGGAATGTCTCCTCCCTCCTGATTTACTGCTTCTGAAAACCTACTGCAGGGTCAGCTATGAGTCATTTCCAATTTGACAGCATACTACAGCACCTAGTCAAACTACTCAAATCGTTAAAAGTTAAATTTATAATTTCTGATACTTTATTCAGTGAGCAGTTTAATCTTTCTCTGTTTATGTCTCTTCTATAGACATTCCCAAAAGATTTTATCTTTTACAATTAAGAAACCTATCAAGACATTATTTATGAATAAGATAACTGAGTTGAGTTTCTTCCTTTCAAAGGGGCTCTTTTCACCTTCCTTAAGCAAATGACTCAAACTATAGCCAGTATGATTAAATAACTGAAGAAACACAAAGACAACTTTTTTTTTTTAAAAAAAGAAAGCCTTTACAGCATATCTGAGTTTTGATTTCACAAGATATTGGATGACTTACTGTAATATAGAGAATAAAAGGTAAAAACTGGCAGAAAGAAAATATTAAGAAACAAGAAGTTTCTGTCACAACCAGAGCTTCTTTGTATGCTAATTTGCAGAGTGAAATCAGCTCTGGGATAGGGAAAGCAGAATGATGAGAGGGAAAGAACATGGATTATGGAATTATATCAAAGTTCAAATCCCAGCTCTCTCAATTACTGGCTGACTGACTGTCTCGTCTCTTTTGAAGCATGGTGGTATAGACAGAGTTGCACTTCTAACGCAGAGCCACACTTCTCTGATGTTGTGACTCTTCGAAAGGCTCGTCAGGAGAAAGATGGGCAATCTCTTCCCATATTATTTACAGTCTCATAAACCTAATCAAAGGTCAGCTATGAGCTGGTTCTTACTAGAATCTAGAAAGACAGAAACAAAATTAAATAAAATATTTAATTGCTCATGCTATAATCAATTTTGGATCATGGTGACATTATACATAACAAAAAGAAATATTGTTAAATCCTAAACAACTTATTCATGGATTCCTTTTCAATTTTCACAACTTCTACTTTTCCAGTATCCATACTTTTTACATTCCATGTTCCAACTTTTTAAGCATGTTTGCAGCTGTTTCTCCTCATATTGACTGACCTCCAGTTTGGGCTCTATCTCTAACAGTATAACTATCCAAGTTCCTCTATTTTTACATAGGGTTTTCAGAAGCCTGCTATTTAAGTAATAGATGGTCAATTCTGCTTCCTAGTCTGTCTTAATCTGAAACATGTCCGCCATGGGTGATCTTGTCTTCTGGCATTTGACCTACTGATGGCACAACTTTCAGCATCAGAGCAAATGACAAATTCATCACTACAGAAAACTGACAGATAAGTGCTATACTGATAACAATAATGATTAAAAACCCAACAATATAGATATTTAAATTATAAAGTAATTGGCAATATGAAGATCATTCCACCAATTCAAAACCAAACCAAACCAAAGCAAAAACTTGACAGATAAGTTTCACATTAAAATTAAGAAATGTGTACAGCAGGGTATACTGTTGTGTTTTATGATTTGTTTCAAAATATAGAGCTTATCTTCCAGCACTAAAGTGGACAAATAAGAACACTTAACTACTTGCTATAGAGTTAGAACCAACTCCAGTGGTTTCTAGAGGCTGTAAATCACACAAGTGAACATGGGTCCAACTTTCTCCAACATAGTAACGGGTAGATTTTACCTGAGTACCTTTGGCTTTGCAGTGCAACTGCTTACCCACCAAGACACCAAAACACTCTCTACTGGACTACATTCTATAAAAAAATATTTTTTAATTAGGACTGAATGAAGTCATATTACAAACTCCCTTATTAGAACTTAGGAAGTACATTTTCCCCTGGATGTGCTCACCAGACTGTACCAGGAAATCTGGAAGACAGTAACCTGGCAAACTTATTGGAAGAGATTCATATTTGTTCCCAATCTCAAGAAAGGTGATCCAAGAGAATGTGGTAATTATTGAATAATATAATTAATGTCACAATCAAGTAAAATATAACTGAATCGCTAGAACAGTATATTTACAGAGAACTGTGACTAGTTCAGGCTGAGTTTCAAAGAAGCCATAGGACCAGGGATATTATCTATCTATTATATATCTATCTGCTGATGTCAGGTGGATCTTAGCAGAAAGCAGAGAATTATTTATGTGTGTGTGTGTGTGTGTTTGTGTGTGTGTGTGTGAGCACGCACACATGCTTTATTGACTATGCAAAAGCATTTGGCTATGTACATCTTAAAAATTATGTTTAACATTGAGGAGAATGGAAATCCTAAAACATTTAATTATACTTATACAAAACCTGTAACTACACAAAGAACCTGAGCAAGGGAACACCACTGTTACGTACCACTAAGTTTACTATGGCTTATACCTTATGCACACTAACTCTGACTCCTGCTCTATCTTGAGTCAATCTCATTGTCTCTGACACACTTACTCTCATTACCTCAGTTACTGTGTCAATCCATCTCACTGGAGGTTTTCCTCTCCTGTGCTCTCCCTCTACCCTTCCAAGCATGATATCTTTCACCAAGGAAACAATACATGGTTTAAAATGAAAAAAGGAGTACATCAGAGAATATCCTTTCTCCATGCTTATTCAATTCACATACTGGGCAAATTATCTGAGAAGCTGAACTCTATGAAGAAGACTGTGGCATTAGGATAGAAGAAAGACATATCAACAACCTGTGTTATATAGATAACACAACCTTGCTTGCTGAAAATGAGGAGGGCTTGAAGTGCTTGCTCCAAAGTATTAAAAACGAAAGCCTTCAATTTGGGTCTCATCTCAGCATCAAGATGACAAAAATCTTCACCACTGGGCTGATAAGCAGAAGCATGATAGATGAAGAAAAGATTGAAATTGCCAATGATTTGATCTTTTGGGGATCCACAGTCAACAACCTTGGCACTAGCAGTCAAGAATCAAAATATGTGTTGCAATGGGAAAGTCTGCTTTCAGGAACCTCTCCAAAGTACTGAGGAGCAATATTATCAGTTTAAAGACTAAAGTTCAGGCAACAGTCTTTTCCTAGCATTAACTATGCATCTGAAAACTGGGCAATGAGAGAAGAAGAATTTATGTCTTTGAGCTGTGGTGCTGGAAGAGAGTACTGCATGTCTCACTGATTGCTAAAAGAACAAACAGAAAATGTGGTTAGAGTGCTTTTTGGAGGTAAGGATGGTGACACTATCTGTTGTTCATAGGACCTTTATGAATCACACTTGACTCATAGCTATATAAAACTAGAAAGAATGGATGACACCAGTGAAACACAGATAGCCCTCTCCATGCAACTGAAATCTCATTTTGACACTCAGTACAGTTCCCAGTAGTCCAGACAAGGTATTTTGTCCTTTGAAATACAATAAAGACAGGTAACTGGTAAACATAGTCAAATTCACTGTTAAGTGAACCATAGACCCATAACTCAATTCCCTGGGATGAAGCTGTTAAAAACAGCCTTTTCTCTTCCTCAGCCATTTCCCTGACCCCTTAATGAGTAAATGCATATATTCCAGGATTATACTTCTCAGACTGTTTTCCTAAATTTTCACCTAAAATTCTAGTTCATGACTCATGCTTTCAAAACTCTTGTATACAATTGTGTGAGTTCAAATTAATTCAAATGCTGGTAATATCAAAGACAATGCAAAGATAATGATGTGATAATAATAATTGCAATGGTACATTAAGTAGATGAAAGCTCACTGTAAGTCTTACATCAAGGAGACAAAGCATTCAGTTTTATCAGTTTTAAATAGAAATTAGAAAATTATCTTTGTTTTGATGTTGAGCTTCAATCTATACTGAAGGCTGCAGTTCTTGTCCTGCAGCAAACGTCTCAGGTCCTCCTCAGTTTTAGCAAGTGGTATCATCTATATAACACAAGTTGTTTGTTGATGATTCGTCCTTTAATCCTGATGCCACATTACTCCTCATAGAGCCCAGCATCCTGAGTAATCTGTTACACACATAGATCAAAAAGGTATGGAGATAGGATGCATACCTTCAATACACCTTTTCTAATTTTGAACCAAGCAGTGTTCCCTTGCTTTTTTCTGACATTTGCATCCTGGTCTAAGAATAGGTTTCACATAAGCACAATTTTGTGTTCTGGGATTCTTATTTTTCTCAGAGTTAGCCACGGTTTGTTGCGATACACACAGTCAAATGCCCTTACATAGGCAATGAAAGATAGATATTCCTCTGGTACTCTCCGCTTTCAGTCAAGATCCATCTAACATTGGCTATAATGTATGTCCCTAGTAATGTAAATCCCTAGTGCCATGGGATTTTCTAAACCCAGCCTACACATCTGGCAGTTCTCTGCTGATGCACTGTTCAAGTCATTTTTGGATAATTTTCAGCAGAATCTTGCTTGCATGTAATATTAATGATATTGTTGGATAATTTACACATTTTTCAGGTCACTATTTTTGGGAATATGAATAAATATGGATCTCTTCCAGTCAGTTGGTCAGGTGGTTGTCCTCCATATTTGTTGGCACAACCTGGTGGGTGCAACCAGGGCACCATCTGTTTGTTAAAATATGCCAACTGGTATTCCACCCATTTTTTGGGCCTGATTCTTGCCAATTCCTTTAGAACAGCCTGAACTTCCTGCTTCATCACCATTGCCTCTTGATCATATGTTGTTTCATGAAATTCTTCTGTGTCAGCCATTTTTTTTTTGCTATAGTGACTCTTTGTTATCTTTCCATCTTCTTTTCATGTTTCATGAGTAATTTAACATTCATCTCACCCTTATGTATTCCAACTCAAGGCTTGAATTTGTTCTTCAATTCCTTCAACTTAAAAAATGCTGAGAAAATTCAGCCCTTTTAAATTTTCCAACTCCAGCTCTCCACATATCCTGTGCTGTCCTTCAAAATATTTTTTTTCAGTTCCTTAACTTCTTGATCTCTCTCTCCCCTCGCTTTAGCTTCTTGGTGCACAAGTGCAATATTCGGAGATGCTTCTGACTTCCATTTTGGTCTTTTCATCTACATTCATCTTTGTAATAACCTTTTGCATTCTTTATGAATGATATTCTTTATATCCTCTCCCAGCTCATTTGTTCTTCATTCATTGGTATTCAAGGGCTTAAACACATTCCTGAGATATTCTTTAAATTCAGGAGGAAGAGACTCAAGGTGAAACTTTGGTTCTTGTGGATTTTATTTCCTTTCGCTTCAGTTTGTATTTGCATAAGAGTAACAGATGATCTGATCCACAATCAGCACTTGGCCTAGTTTTCAAAGTTGATATCGAGCTTCTCCAATTATTTCCCCCACATATGTAATCAATCTGATTCCTGTGTAGACTATCAGGTGAGGTCGATGTGTATAGTTGTCATTTGTGTTTCTTATAAAAGTTATTTGCAGTGAATCATTTCTTTTATAGAATGCTATCATTCTATTTCCAGCCTCACTTCTGTCACCAAGTCCATGTTTTCTGACTATTGATAGTTCTTCCTTATTCCTAACTTTATTCTAGTCAGCCATTATTATTAACATGTCTTGGTTGCATATTTGCCTGATTCCGATTACAATACCTATTAGAAGTCATCTATTTCCTCATCTTTGGCTCTGATCGTCAGTGCCAATTGGTAGCATCATGATAGATGGTGAAGAGATTGAAATTATAAAGAAGTTTAGTTTTTTTGGCTCCACAAGCAACACTCTTGGTACCAGCAGCCAGAAATCAAAAGATTAATTTTATAGGGAAAATCTGTTGCCAGGGACTTCTCCAGAATACTGAAGAGCAACCATGTAATTCTAGAAACAAAGGTGTATCTGATTCAGGCCATGCTTTTTGCAATTACTGGCTATGCATCACAGAGCTGGACAGTGAGTAAGCATGACAGAAAAAGAATTGATGCCTTTGAGTTTTGGTGCCATGGACTGCTAAGAGAACAAACAGGTCTATCCTGGAGAGGGTGAAACTATTCTGCTCCTTGGAGGCAAGGATTTTGAGTCTCCATATGCCATACTTTGGGCATGTTGCAAGGAGAGACCACTCATTGGAAAGTGACATCATGCTCGGGAGGATTGACAGACAGCACAAGAGAGGAAGACTCTTGATAAAATGGATTGACTCAGTGAGTGGAGTAATGGGAGTAGGTATGTCAGAGACAATAAAATTGGTTCAAGATTGAGACGAGTTCAGTCAGAGCTGTTGTACATAGACCCGCTGTGAGTTGGAACCAACTCAACAGCACTTAACAACAAGAAAACTGTTGTTGAGATTATATATCTCAAACAGTAAAGGAGTCAAAATCCAAGTACTTTATGGCTAAACCAAAAAACATAGTTTTCTTTCACTAGCCATATTCCTTTTCTTGTCTTCATATTAAAAGGAAATTTTCTGTAGTTATTCCAAAAGAAAAATTTTAATCTTTCAGGAGTTTTATTTTTCTGAAATTTCAATATACCCCCAAATAGATTTTAGTAAGGTCTCATTATCATTTTAGTACTATTGTACGGTTGTTGTGAGGTGTCCTGGAGTTGGAACTCACCCACAGTTAACCGTATAGTGAGTTTTAAGAGGCAGTAAACTGCACTCGAGGAAACAGTACATCCTTCTCCTTTGGAGAAGCTGGGAGACTTGAACCATGAGCATCTGAGATTCCAGGCTACTTCTTACCATTAAGACACAATACCTCCCTATAAATACTTTTACGTTGCACTAAAACATTTAATATTTAATGATGGAGAATGTTGGGGAGGAAGGGAGGGCCTCTGGCCAGGACAGATTACCTAGCTCCGGATAAGTGCAAGCCTCTCAACGGCCTTTAATACGGGGTAGAGAAAGCTCTCCTGTGTTCAGCTGTACTGGCTTGAGAAAGCTCGCCACGTGGGAAAATGGCTGCTTCATCTGTTGTGCTGGGAGTCGTCTACACAAGGCTGAAGTTCTCCTATCCAATCCTCATGTCCCACATCTGTAAGCCTATCCTATCCAGTGTCTTCCTGTTTACTTGCTTGTATGTAAGTGTGCTGCAACCCCCAATACAGTTTAGCTGGATTGGCTCTCTGGATGGTTCTGGAGGGAGTGGTGTGTGTCTCCATTGTGCTTACTCTCATTAGGGTGTTGCTGTTCTTTGCCGGTGAATAGACAGCAACAATTTGAAATTAATATTAATTAAATTTAATTTTTAAATTTAATATCTATAATATTATTCGTCCTCTAGGAAGTTGAGACAAAACCAGAGATTGGCACAGGATAAAACGGTATTTAGGGCTCTTGGACATAGGGTCGCTATGAGTCGCAAACAACTCGATGGCACATAAGAACAACTGGTGCCAAGAGTGTTGACGGTGGAGCCAAGCAAACTAGAGCTGTGAACAATCTCAATCTCTTCACCATCCATTCTGATGCTTCCAATTGTTCCAGTGGTGAGAATCTTTGTCTTCTTGACATTGAGCCTCAATCCATATTGAAGGCTGAAGTCCTTGACCCTCTTAAGCAAGTGCTTCGGTCCTCCTCAGTTTCAGCAAGTAGGGTAGTGTCATCTACATAACGCAGATTGTTTATAGATCTTCCACCAATCCTGATAGCTCATTTCCCCTCATAGAGCCCAGCCTCCCAGATAATCTGTTCTGCATACAGGTTGAAAAGGTATGGAGGAGACAGGACACATCCCTGGCGTATGCCCTTCCCAATTTTGAACCATGTGGTGTTTCCTTGCTCTGTTCTGACGAGAAGGAAATATAGTTAATATGACTGCACTATGGCTGATAATTCTAAAAGAGATCCCAGTTAATGGTCTACCAGAGTCAGAAAAAAATGCAGTCTGAAACAAAACTCACTCTTACGACTTAACTTTCAACAAATCACTAAATGGTCAATAAAGTGAAAAATGATAAGAACAATCAACCACACAAGATTGACAAGACAGAATTTACCTAGGCATAAAGCTCAAAGGCAGAAAGATCTAAGATCAAAGGATCAATGACACTGAGAGACACAGGGAGAAAGCCAGATGAATGTGATTATTTTGATTAAGATCACAAACAAAACAAGAATGAATTACTGAATGTCATTTAACATACAATCTTCACTTTCCCCACATTTCTTACTGCTGTTGAGTTGTGTTGTTGTTTTATACCGTAGAATTAAAATCAACCTATAGCTGACCTTCCAGCAGGTTTTCAAAGGCAGGTGATTACACAGGAGGAGATCGCTCCGAGTGCTGCTATATCAATATACTTCTATTTGTGACCATCTGACTATGTCAAGAGATACTGATTCTAGCTGAGTTGTTTAGTGTTTTAATGGAACACTAGTGCAATTAACAATTAATAAAAAAAAGTGATGGACTGATTTGTAATATGAAAACTAGCTGGTATAGATCCACTACATATTATGGTAAATCTACTTGTGTTCAAATAAGGCAACAACTTCAGCCACAGCCTTTATTTTCTCCATAAAAATAGGTGCAGTGTTAATATATAGAATTATCATCTAGTGCTATCAAAGACTCATTTAAAATCTTAAAGAAGAGAGCTATCTATTTTCACTTAAAATACTAAAATGTAAGGAAAACGACAAAGTTGATGTGAGTGGCCTAGATTTACAACACATTTCCCTACTGGTATTCAAGAATAACATCTAAAATAAAGATCATCTATACCTATAAGATAGACTAATGTTTAATGCTGGTATCTAGTTAATCATATAAGAAATCATTGACAGTAACATAAAATCTAATCATATTCTTCTTTATTACTGATACTTCACCCGCCCCATCCCCCCAATATTTAACAGAATTTCTCCACAGACTTACTTTTCACAGTCACTTCTCTGTCCTTGGGTGAATAATGTGCCATTTCATAGAATCTGAAGAAGGACATGCTCATAGAGAAGTGGAACAAGGACCAATTATAAGCTTAATTGCATGCCTAACAGGGAACATCAAGTATCATCAGGAATCTTGCCAGAATCCCATTAAAGGGCTTTGGATTAACAGTCAGGGGACCTGAATTCTAGTCCCAGTTTTGCCATTAAGTAGACATGTGCTCCCGAGAGTCTTCCCCTTTTTGTTAAAATGTCTTCTATAAGTACAGTGTATTGGTTCCCATTTCTATTGCCCTCTGACCTTAAAAGGTTTTTAAATTACTGACAGAATTATTGCTCTTAAATAATTTTTCCTTGATTTGCATCTCTCTCAGGGCAAGGGATTTTGAAAATTTCTTCATGTGCTTGTTAGCCATCTGAATGTCTTCTTCGGTGAAGTGTCTGTTCATATCCTGTGCCCATTTTTCTATTGGATTATTTACC
>NW_006399755.1:37936300-37938333 GCF_000299155.1 Elephantulus edwardii | reverse complement strand
TAATAATAATAATAATAAAAAGAGAGGAAAAAGGTATTTCCTATAAAACCTATAATAGACCATTTTGTTCACATTACTCTCCCTTTAGGAGATCCTAACAAAGTGTTCAAATCCCCCAAACAGAAGAATAACAGACAGAAGTTTAAAGTGCTTTAATTAGTATTTTATAATCTCTAGTTTGGGACATGTTGTTGTTATTTACTATTGAGTCAGATCTCACTCATAGTAGACACTTCTGATGGGTCTTCAGAGGCAGTTAATCACATAGGAGAAGAATGCTCATCTTTCTCCCGTGGGGAAGTTGGTAGATTTGAACTGCATGCCTTTGGGTTGTCAACACAGCTCCTTACTGCTTAAAGAACCAGAGCCTTCTGAAGTTCCACCAGGAATCTATGACGGCTTCTTGTTATTGTTTGGTGTTGTTGAATATGACTCATAGTCATCTCATCTAACCCTTGTCCTATCTGTACCATTCTCATCATCTTTGACACACTTAAGACCATTGCTGCAGTTAAAACATCTCATTGAGGGTCTTTATCTCTTTCGCTGACCCTTGAATTTTCAAAGTACAATATCCCTTTCCAAGGAATAGCCTCTTCTAGCAACATGTACAACATATGAGAGATGAAGCGTCATCATCTTTGCCTCTGAAGAGCACGCTGGCTGCATTTTTCCAAGACATATTTGTTTGTTCCTTTGGCAGTCGATGGGATATTCAGTGTTCTCCAACAGCCCAACTCGAAGGCATCAATTCTTGTATCATCCTTATTCATTGTCTAGCTTTCATATGCATGGCAAGTGACTGAAAAGACTATTGCCTAAATTAAGCACAACTTTGATGGCAAAATGACAACTTTGCTCTTCAGTATTTTGGAGAGGTCCCTGCCAGTGGAATTCTTAGCAATTTGGGGAAGCCCCCTACAGCAGATTTTTCCCAGAGAAATGCATCTGCTAATCTGCTGACTGCTGGTATGAAGGGTGCTGATTGTGTTATAACATTTACAAAATGCTTTATGTCTAAAGTGGTTTACTAATTGGAGTGAATATTTCTCCCAAGATGACATTTAAATGGCTAATTAATAGGCACACTGAGAGATGCTCAAAATGTTTACTGATCAACCAACCGCCTTTGAGTTGATTTTGGCACATAGATCCTGGGTTATGCCACATTTAACTTTGTTTCACAAAGTTTTCCATTTCTGGTAGGCTTTCTTTCACAGTATTTTTTTATTGACTTGAAGCATCACACTTTCAGTCAGTAGTCAAGTGCATTAGTCATATACAAAACTTCTAACTTCTCCTTAAATTAAGGAAATACTAATGAAAATTACAATGAACTATCTTTTATACCCATTTAACTGATAATGAAACAACAAGAAAAATGAAATATAACACATGGTGAGAGTGTAAATGATACAGTTGTCAAAAAACAATTTGAACAGTCCTCAAAATTAAACAGAATTGTCATATGGTGAAGTAATTTCTGCCCTTGTTTATTTCCTAAAGATATAAAAGCAAGAGTTCAGATATTCTGCATAAAAGTTGAGTACTACATTACTCAGAAGAACCAAAGGGTGGAAACGAACCAACTGACTATCAAGAAATAATTGGCTAAACAAAATGTGGTATATACTTATAACAGGATATTATTCAGCCACGTGACAGTCTGATCTATCCACATATGTGGATGAACTTCAAATACATCATGCTGAGTGAGACATCAGACATGGAAGGAAAAATGCTGTAAGATTTTACTTACACATAATAGACAAAGAATAAGCAACTGCATGGAAAAAAACGTCCTCGTTGCTTATCAGGGAATGTGGAAAGAGAGGAATAAGAATGATAAAAATTGGGGCATACAATTAATTACACCGAATTATACATTTCATTTAAAATGGTTAAATAGCATTTTTATGATATCTATCCATTACAGAATAGAAAATGTATAACTCTATACAAGTACATTTTCACACATATGTCTTTTGAGAGGCCCATGTTGGTTACAATTTTATTATATGTAATTTCTAGCT
>NW_006399755.1:37870663-37936200 GCF_000299155.1 Elephantulus edwardii | reverse complement strand
TTTAATTTTAAAACAAAATTTGAAGCTATATGCAAAGCCCAAAGAAGTACTTTAGAAATTACCATCTTCAATAGAAGACCCTGTAATCATTTTTCGTGAAGTCGAAATCTTCAGTGGATATTGACTCAGATCTTTAATGTAACATAATTGGTTCACTGCTTCAGAACAGAAGACTAACATACAGAAGTTTAATATAGTGTTTGGTGGTCTAGTGGAAAGGAGCTTCACTTCCAATCTAAAGTCACTAGTTCAAACTCACCAGCTGCTTCACTGAAGAAAGATGAGCAATACCATGCTCAATATATAGCTTCTGAAAGGCCTCTGTAGGGTCAGCTGGGAGTTCATTCCGACTCAACAGACATGACAATAACAATAATTAGTGTTTTAGAATCCCTAGGCTTGAACAAAATAGTCAATTTCTTTCTAAGCTTTCAAGTATATATTTTTTTTCAAATTAACAAAAACTTTTGGGATTTAGATTATCTATTACTTTCCATTAAGTATATATGTGTGTATATACCTCTGTGTCTATCTGTCTGTAAGTCTATGTATCTATCTACCTATCTATAGTTGATATTATTGCCATGTGTAGTAGAATAGGAACCAGTTCATAGTTGCTGCTTCAGTAGATTGAGAGGCTGAAAATCATCCAGTAGGAGACTACCAATCTTTCTTCTGGAGACTATGTGGTGGAGGCCAATCACCTGCCTTTGAGCTAGTAGCAAAGCTTCTTACTACTAGGTCACCAGGGTACCCTATTTTTTATTTATATAGACATAAACAGGGAATATATAGTTATAGAAGATATAGATATATAGAGATATAGAAATGCAGAAGTATGTATGTATGTATATATGTTTCTGTATGTACATACATACATACATAATGGACCCAGTGAGTTTTAAGATGCAATGAATAGAATGGGAGGAGACTGCCTATCTATATGCAACTCTTCAAACTCTGATTGACATGGTTTTAAATGTGTTTTCATTTAAAAACAGTAAGAATAAACAACAAAGTAATATTTTTTGAAATTGTTTTATATCTTTATAAAGAAAATAATTTTAAAATCAGTTTATTCATATTATCACAAAATACTTTGCTTCTTTAGAGATTATTTTTCTATTTAATTATGATTATTGACTCTATTTTCTAGGCACTACATTTCAAAGAATAAATTTATAATGTGCACTGGGAGATTAAGTAAAATTATATTCTGTTACTTTATTCATAAATTAATGCTACCAAGAAAAATGTTCTTTTTTTCTATATAATAAGAAAACTACAGCATAGTTTTCACATTTTATCTCAAAGCATTAAATAATAACAACTCCTTATGAATAGTGAACCTGTTTTTATAGTGTACCTCTTATTTAATAATTATATATAAACTTCTCAGAACATCTGATGTTATACTTTTGACTTTAGAATACATCAATAGAGAATCATTGGATAGATATGTTAACATTCACAGATAGAAACCACATTGAATAATATGGCAATGAACATTTTGTCCCAGCTAAGTACTTACCTATTTACTATTCAAAAGCAAAGTGCACATCTTTCAAAATTACAGGGGAAGGCTTCTCAACAAATGAGTGTTGTAATATGTTGTTATACTTCTTTAGTCCCAAGTCTAATGTTTTTTTTGTTAGCAACCTTAGGTGAGCCTATTTTCTTGCATTGCTTCTATAGTTTGATAAGACAACAGTAAATTTCTAAAAATGTCATTACTTAGCTCAATTTGTACAACCTTTAGAAAGTTAGTCTTCATTTTTTGAGCACAGTTGCAAAAGTATTAGTCAAAGTTTACCTTTTCACTTGTCAAGGTAGTACTGTTAATGAAATTGGCTGGCTATTTGACTGGAAATACATCTTTTAATATTTTTAATAAAAATAGTTGACCTGCTTCCTTCAAATCAAGGGAAATATAATTAAGCTTCAGACATCTCTGGCTTATGATCATGGAAGGAGATGGTCTCTGAAATTCAGTATTCTCTTCCAAATTTTCTTAACTCTCCAGAACAGTAAATATTTTGATGTAACATTAATTATATAATTCTCTCTTGTTCCCAAGGAATACAGTGCACAGTAGGTGAAGTCAATGAACTGCAGGACGGCCTTATCCTTCCTTCACTTGCTGCATGTTTTATGGTCTTTAATGTAGCTTCGTTCTTTGTTACATACATTCTCCAGGCAACCTGACAGAGGAGACTGACATCTAAATGTGTGTGTGTGTGTGTGTGGGCTTGGAATTTTCAAAATAAAACAATTCTGCTTTTTTCCTCCAAACACTTTCTAGTTAGAGCTCACTATCACTCTATGATTGAGGTTTTTTGTTTGTTTGGTATGTGTGTGTGTATGTGTGTGTTTTCTTTCTATTAAATGGGCATTAAGAAGGTAAAACTAGAATGTCTAAATATATATCTTAAAAATTAAGGCATTCAATGCATAATATAAATTAAAGACTGTATTAAATTTAATGTACATGCATAAAACTCAATGTATATACATGAAACAGTATATGAATGATTGTATGCAAACCAATATAATATGAAAAAATGTAGCTATTCTAGATTTTTTTAGTAAAAGGAAAAATCAGGGTCCTACTCTGGGAAAAGTAATAAAACTTCTGGTATATCAAGTGACTACCAGTGGAAGTTTATATTGCATTAAGTACCTCAGGGTGGTAAGAGTAATTAACTTAAACTCATATCCCTCCTGGTAATTATTTTTTTAATCCTTCCCACATTCAGAGTTACTGTATATTAATAATTATTAAAATGATTAACAGTTTTTATTTAACCTTTTTCTATATTCATGAGCATAAAATTGGGACAAACTTTCATATTTATAATGGTGTTTCTTTTCTCTCTTCTTTGAAGAATGTATAAGGTTCATATAATATATGGGCTAGATCTTCAATGAAGTCATTATCTTGCAATGACCAATTAATTTTTAACTTGTAATTTCTATATTGCTTGACTTTTAGCCTCATGGATACCCTCCTTATTAATATTAATTTATTTAAGAAAAGCATCTCTGTAAAATGTGGTATTTTTTCATAGACTATATATATTAATGAGGGTGGTGGTATCTATCCAAAGGGTTATCAGAACTGCATATCATATGGGAGGAAATGTCCAATCACTCTTTCATATAGTGGCTGTTGGATCCAAACTGCCTGCCTTTAGGTTGGCTGTGCAATTAGGATATTTTAAAATAAGTGACATATCGATATCAGGAGACAATATGGCAGGAAATGAATCAGGCTGACAGGAAGATATTTTGGGTAAGAATCTGGTAGATAAGAGTAGCAGCAATAACAAAATTTCACATAACAAACTATTTAAAATAATAGCTTTACTCTTTACAATTATTTTCTCCACTCTTGTCTTCTACTGCCACTTTTATATCTATTCATTGTATTGTGGTAGTTTGTATGTTGCTGTGATGGTGGAAACTATGACACTTTTATCTGAAATAATATCAAGGTCACCCAGGGGGGACAGGTTTCAGCGAAACACTGGCCTAAGACTGACAGTAAAGGGTACTTGAAGCATTAACTGACAAAGACCAAAAACAACCTTAAGCATGGATTATATTTCAACATAAAAAAATAAAAATCATGAAAACTGGACCAATAAGCTTCATTATAATAAAAGGATAAAGGATTGAAGTTGCCAAAGATTTTATTTTAGTTAAGGGGCACAATCATTGCGCATGGAATCAGCAGTCAAAATTGAAAAACATCTTACACTGGACAAAAATGATGTAAACTGCTCCTGTGTTAATCACAATAGCAAAGAGATGGAAGCAAAACAAGTGTCCATCAAAAGGCGAATGAATAGAAAAACTGTGGTACATTCAAACAATCTAATATTACTCAGCACTAAAGAACAATGAACTTGTAAAACATTACACAACATGGGTGAGCCTGGAAGACATTATGGTGAGTGATATAGAACAGTTACAAAAGGACAAATATTTCATAACATTGTTATTATAAAATGGGCTGATATGGCTAACTCTAAGAGGAATGGGAATTCCAGAACACTTGATTGTGCTTATGTGGAACCTATACTTGGACAAATAGGCAGATGTCAGAACAGAGCCAGGTGACACTGCATGGTTTAAGTAAAAAATGGTGTATGCCAGGAATGTGACCTATCTCCATATCTTTTCAATCTTTACGCAGAACAGATCACCCAGGAGGCTGGAATTTATGAGGAGGAATGTGGCCTCAGGATTGGAGGAAGTTTCATTAGCAACCTGCATTATGTAGATGACACAACCTTGTTTGCAGAAACTGAAGAGGACCTTACACACTTACTGCGTAAGTTCAAGGACTACAGCCTTCAATATGAATTGGAGCTCAACATCAAGAAAACAAAGATTCTCACAACTGGGCTGATTAGCAACATGATGATAGTGAAGAGATTGAGCATCATTATAGTGAAGAGATTGATTGTTGACAGCTAGTTTGTTTAGCTCCACAATCAAGACTCTTGGTACCAGCAGCCAGGAAATCGAAAGACAAATTGCATTGGGAATGTCTGATGTCAGGGACCTCTCCAGAGTACTGAAGAGCAATGATGCTAGTCTGGAGACTGACATCAGGTGCACCAGTTCCATGCTATGGTCTTCACAATTACACGCTATGCATTGGAAGGCTGGATATTAGGGATCATAGAAGGAGAATTGATGCCTTTGAACTGTGGTGCTGGAGAAGAGCACTGAATATACCATTGACTGCTAAGAGAACAAACAGGTTTATCCTAGAGATGGTTAAACCACGCTGGGAGGCAAGGATTCTGAGGCTCCATCTGAAATACTTTGGGCACGTTGCAAGGAGGGACCAGTCTTTGAAGAGGACATTATGCTTGGGAGAGTGGAGACAGCCAGAAGGGGAGGACGGTTGATGAGATATATTGACTTAGTGACTGAGATAATGGGGGTAGATGTGTCAGAGACAGTAAATTTGGCTCAGCATAGAGCAGGGTCCAGAGCTATTCAAGATGACTTGATGGCGTATAACAACAATAGGGAGTTGAGGGGAAAATAGAAAATGGTGAATAGATAATGCATAGTGATTGGAAAAGATGAGAGGAATTACTGTCTTAAAGTAATATATGATGGGGGTATGTGTATATTTCTATATCTAGCTTTATATTTATCTCACAGTAATATGGAACAAGAAGTACATTGTAAAGTGGACTGAGGGAGGGGTGAAAAAAGGGAAGGGAGGAAAATATCCAACAATGAATGCATTTAAAAATGCCTCTTCAAAGTGTTAAAAGCAAATACGTCACTTTCAGGATTTAATTAAACTTAATTTAAGGATTTGTATAACTCAGCCCAAATTTTGAAAGCTGGGCAAAGAATAAGGAAGAACAGAGTAGAATTAGTGTATTTGAATAATGATATTGGTGAAAAAAATGCAATATATCATTGATTTTTTCAAATAACAAACACATCTGTCTTGGAAGAAGTAAAGACAGGATGTTCCTGAGAAGTAAGGATGGAAAAAAGAAAATCTTCTCACTTTGCTGGTGTTGTCAGTCACTGGAGAAGAACATCATGCTTGGAAAAAAGGTGAAAAAGACTAAGATCTTCAGTGAGATAGGCCAACACTGTAGCTGCAGTGAAGGGCTCAAACATAACAATTTTGGGGATAACGCATGCAGTGTTTTGTTTATACATAAAGTTGCTGTGAGTCAGAACAGGCTGGATGCCACCTAACAACAACATTTCCTCTTTTAGGATGCTATTGGAAGCTGCTCAGCCCAGATTTTGTATAGGGCAGAGCCACTTATTACAAGAATAAGCTTCCAGGAAGTTGCACAGATGCATTTCTTTGCATAAACTTTTATTATCAAAAGGAAGAGATGCCTGGAAAATTATGGTTTGAAAGTCCTGCATCTTTACCTCAGACTTTTCCAGCACCAAGGCTACCCACAGGCTCTACTGAGGTCTCTGTTACAAACTCATTGTGGCTCAACTTCTCCCCTTACCACGTACTCCTGCTTTCCTTGCTTTGTTTTATTTCTGCTTGTTTGTTTGTCTGTTTGTTTGTTTCAGGGTTGGGTAGGTTTTGTTTTGTTTTGTTTTGTTTTGTTCCCAAGAGCTTGAACCAAGAATCCTCCTAAACACAAATCTTACCTCAGAACCTATATCTAAGGAACCCAACCTAAGATACATTCAATTCCTTAACCTGTTGTTACAAATTTCTTCCTCAAGTTAACAACAGTATATTCACTACCAGCTTCCATAAGCCTTCAGATTACTCTGTAGCATTTAAATAACTCCATGACCATTTTTCTTCGTTTAACATTCTTTCCTCTTTTTGCTTTTTGTTGGAACCCACTCTACCTTGGTATTATTTCTGTAGTATTATATAATTAACCAAGGTTTTGGCCCCATTGTTCCCCCCTTGTCCTCAATTTCCCCTCTGGGAAATCTCTATTCTATTATTTGCTTTGTACCCCACCCATTACAGTAGAATTTTCTGAATCTGCATCTTTGGAAACCCATTTTGTATTGTTCCTTGGAAATTTCACAGGCTTCTCTAGCTCATCATCTACGTCAGAGAATGATCTTTTAAAACCCAAGGTACCATATTTAGTGATAATCGTACTGTTATTATTGTGATTCCATTGTTGTTGTTTTAAGCATTTTGATTTCTATTTTATAGACCTATTGTTAGATAGAAAGAGGCTTTATTATAGTGATAAAATTTTATGATGGTCTGTCTATCCAATTTCTCACAGACAAACTCTTTCCTACAGTAGAAAGGCTAATGATATGGTACAGTACATTATGTGGTGCAGTAGGAAGATAATGGTCCTTCAAGTCATACAGAAATAGATTGTAATACAGATTTTTCCCTTTAGCAACTGTGGTAATCATGGAAAAGTCACTGAACTAACTAGTCATCATTTTAATTTCTCCTCTCTTCTTCAGATATATAACGATGGCAAAGTGAGAAAATATGTACATCAATGAATCTGAACTACATAGAATTTACCCAATATATTTCCATTTCTTTCTCTCCTGCCTCTGTTTTCCTCTCTATATTTATGGTTTCAACTATGATAATTTGTTTTTTTAAATCTCAGAAATCAGATACTAAAGAGTGCTTTCCAAACCTTAGCTAGTTACTGGACATTTTGTTCAGCAATGTACATTTAAGAATAATCTCAGATAATAATCTAATAAACCAACTAACCAAATACCTCAGAGCAGAGGAGCCAGAGCTCTGGGGAATGATAGACATTTACCAAAGCAGCACAGGCTTGGTCAGAGGACTGGGGTGCTCAGTTGGGAGCAGTCTCTCTGCACTGCCCCCTCCACCTTCGAGTCAAGCAGAGTTGTGTCAACCTCTCCGCTTGCTACCACCTTCCATAATTGCTCCTAAGAATCCCATGACTCATTGCAGCATCCTTCAGATAATATCCAGACTATTGTAGAAATCTAATTTCCAAATAAGGATGACAGAAGAAGAATGTATGCCTCTGTCTGTGGTGTTAGAGAAGAGTACTGAGTATCCAGTGAACTACCAAAAGAACAGAGAGATATGTCTTGGAAAAGTACAGCCAGAGTGCTCCTTGGAGGCAAAGATGGTGAAATGTCCTTCATACTCTAGACAGGTAGCTAGGCAAGGCTACTCCTTGGAAAGAAACATCCTGCTTAGAATGATGGTGGGTCAGTGAAGGATAGGAAGATCCTCGATGAGATGGATTGAACATGGTGATTACAGAAATGTGCTCATGTGTTAGAGATAAGAATGGCACAACAGAGGGCAGGCCTCAGCTCAGCTGTTTATAGGGTCGCTACGACATATACTTGACTAGAAGGCGCCAAACAACAAGAATGAGAAATTTCATGTTGGCATTTTAGTGCCTATGCAGGAGCTAAAGAATCTTTTAAACACTTTCCTTCTTAAATTTTTGAGTTTATGTACCCATACATGCAATGTTCACTCTTTAATAACTGCTTATCAATTTTAAGTTATTCATACATGGGTTTGTGTACTCACTAAAATAGGCACTTGTAGATGGTTGGGAATTAGAAAGGCTTCCCCCGCACCCCCAATTATACAAGCTCATCTCACTTTAAAGAATGAAATATACAAAGCAAATAAATGAATTACAGTGGTTTAACAATTTGTAATGTTATTTCAAGAAGACTTACTAAAAACAGCAAGTTCATATAGTATGTTAAATTTAATTTACTTAAAAAATTCAATATTGTCCAATTTTTGTGTGACTTTGGTCATCAATAAGCAGAGGTGATGTGACTTCTTATCTTGAGGGAGGTAGTCTTCCCGACTAATTTCTGAGGTTCTTATTCATTCTTATTCTAATCCATTTCTTATACAACCATCCATATTATAGATGTAAACGCATTACTTCTGTGTACAAAATGTACAAGGGTATTGATTTGTCTCTTTTATTCATTTGATATGTCCAGCACCTAATGTTCAATAAACATTAGTGGCATAAGTGAGCACCACTATAAAGGAAAAATATAAATTTGCCCTTTCTGTTGTTAATTGTTATTGTCAGTTTTAACTGTTATTGGTTCCAACTCACAGTGACTCTTTGTACAACAGAATGAAAAACTATCCTGGTTTGTGTGTGATCTTTACAATGGCTGCTATATTTTAGCCCATTTTTGCCTCTACTGTCTCATCCATCTTATTAAGGATCTTCCTCTTCCTCCTGACGCTCTACTTTAATAAGCATGATATACTCCAAGGACTAGTGAAAATGCCCAAGTGCATGAAATGAAGCCCTGTTACCTTCCTTACTAAGAAGCATTATGGCTTAACATCTTCCAAGAAAAAAAAAAATAAGAACCTTCAAACTCATTGCTGTTGAGTCAGAATTCAATAGATGACCTTCTAGGGGCTTTTCTGTGACTGTGAATTGGCACGGAAGAAGACTGGCCATTTTTCTTCCTGACAGTTGATGGTGGATTTGAATGGCCAGAAAGGTTTGCTGCCTAACTCCCTATGGACTATACTACATGAGCTTGCTTCCACTATAGATTTGTTTATTATTTTGGTAGTCCAAGGTATATTCAACTGTTATTCACCAATGTAATACTTCAAATGTATATTTTTTCCAATCTTCTTTACTAATTTTTTAGGGCTCAATGTCTTGAACAAATTAAAAATAACCATGGTTTGAGTCAAACACATTTCAATCCTTAGAGTATTCACTTTGATTTTTTAACATTGTTTTAAACTCTTTAAAAGTATACTTATTATTTACTTTTCTGGTTAAATAGTACATTATAATTTTAGAAAAAGTAGGAAATTCATAAACTAAAGAATATTAAATATATACAGTCTGTGTGTATATAAAAATTGAAAAGGGATATAAAACATACAAAAATTTTCTCAGTAACACAAAGTTATTAGTAAATCAAATTGGTGTATCTGGGTATTTAAGTATATATTAATATATAAAAATGTGTATGCTATTTGCATCACAATCATAGGGTCATACAATTTGATGAGGAGATGAAGGAAATGGGAATGATCTGGTGTAAAGAACAATGTACTCAAACTTTGTAAATACTCTGGTGGCCTAGTGGCAAGAAGCTGCACTGTAATCCCAGACGTATGCGGTTCAAATCCACCAGATGCTTTGCTGCAGAAAAAGGGGCAATCTCCTCCTGTACCTGTCAGATCTGATTTGACGGTACACACAAAAAAATAAAATTTAAAGAAAACACAAAAAAATCACAACTTTGTAAATAAACCAGTATAAAATAATTTATAAAAAAGGATATATAGTATTCATTAGGTTTTTCAAAATTATGTCTAAGATAAAGGTCTATAGGCTTAAAAATAAAAGAGAATAAAAGTATGCAAGAAAACAAAAGTACGTAAGAATTGAAAAAAGTATGGATTAAAGCAAATGCCTATAAGTGTAAGCTGCATCTTGAAAAAAATGTTGTTGGTATGATTAGATAAAAATTGATATGGTGGTTTTGTTTGTCTATATTGTTATTTTTATGTGCCATCGAGTCACTTGCGACTCATAGCGACCCTATGTACAACAGCCCTAAACCCTGCTCTGCCCCATGCCAATCTCACTGTCTCCAACACACCTACCCCCACTGCTCCAGTCACTGAATCAATCTACCTCTTAGAGGGTCTTCCTCTCCTGTGCTGCCCCTCCACCCTCCCAAGCATGATATTCTTCTCCAATGACTGGTCCCTCCTTGCAACATGTACAAAGTATGTCAAACGAAGCATGATATTCTTCTCCAATGACTGGTCCCTCCTTGCAACATGTACAAAGTATGTCAAACGAAGCCTCAGAATCCTTGCCTCCAAGGAGCAGCCTCCTTGAACCCTCTCCGGGATGAACCTGTTCGTTTTCTTAAAAGTCCGTGGGATATTCAATACTCTTCTCCAACACCACAGCTCAAAGGCATCAATTCTCCTTTTATCATCCTTAGTCATCGTCCAACTCTCTGATGCATAAAAAGTGATTGCAAAGACCATAGCCTGTATCAGACACACCTTAGTCTCCAGAGTGACACCATTGCTCTTCAGTACTTTGGAGAGGTCCCTAACAGCATACTTTCCCATCCCTATATGTCTTTTAATTTCCTGGCGGCTGGTGCAAAGAGTGTTTCTATTAGTTTGCATTCAAAATTTGTATACATTGTGTTTCATTCATATGAACTGTGTTTCACACATTCTTTCATTCACATTTTGGTTCATACTATCACTCTCATATATTATTTTATAAAATTAATCATCATTGATCTATATTCACTATAACCTTGTTTTTTCAGGTCCTTACTGGATCTTATCTAATTCCTTCAACCCTCTGCTATGCCCATCAAACTCCCAATTACAAAATTGACAAAAGACATGGAAAGACTTCACAGAGGAAGATATTCAGATGGCCAACAAACACAGAAGAAATGCTCAAAACCACTGGCAATAAGAGAGATGTAACTCAAAACCACAGTGGCAAAGTTGATAAGAGTTTTGTGGTTTGTTTTTTAAATCATGAGAATGACAGCTAATTTTATAGAGGTGGCTAGAATTAACATGACACTGATAATGGACCCAGACTCCACAACTTATGTTTGGGCCCATGTTGACTCAATTTTTCTTTGGGTCTAATGAGCAATATTCTTTTCTTTAACTTAGTGGCATCCACTTTCTAAACAATATGCCTCCTGAAACCCTACTAACTTTGATAAATGTCTATAGTTGCAGAGGGGCTTCAGGCCTTTTGTTCCTGGAGTCGCTGTAAGTCATGCTCAACTCAAAGGCAATCAACAAGAACAACACATTAATGTTTATGTATTTTTAAAGTGATTTGCACACTGCTGGCCTCTGCCTTAAAAAATACTGAAGTTTGGGTCCCATGGAAATGTTACCCAGGAAGAAGAACCAACTTTAAATTAATAAAATATTTGACTATTCACTATGGTTGCACACTGAGATAAATAGTTTCATGAATGTGGCAGGAAAGGAAAAGGGAGCTCGCTGTGCAGCCCATGATACCGCTGAAGAAAAAACCTAATACTCAGCTAGTCTCTTTGCTTCTGATGATACTGGTTAAGTTCCATGTGTAGCTTTCTGAGTTTCATCTTTCATTAAAAAGGGTAATAATCAGTAATAGCTGTAGTAACATAAAGCCAGGATGCTTTTGGAGGCAAAGATTCTTAGGTTTCGTCTGACATATTTTTGGGCATGTTACAAGGAGGGACCAGTCCTTGGAGAGGGAAGGAGATCTTCAATGAGATGGATTGATACAGTGACTGGGTTAATTAGGGTAGGTGTGTCAGAGACAATAAAACTGGCACAGGATAAGGCAGGCTTCAGAGCCATTGAACATAGGGTTGCTATGAGTCGCAAGCAACTTGACAGCATATAACAACAACCACCAGAATCTCTTAAGAGTTGTTAGGAGGGGTAAACATGTTAACATATGACGGTATTTAGTGAAGATACTCAGAGATACTTAGCACAATGTCAGATAAAACACCTCCACACTCCCAAATCCATAGCTGTTGAGTGGATTCTGACTCACAGTAACCCTCATGATGTTTCTGAAACTTGTCTATCTTTACAAAGGAGACTGCCCTTCTTTCTCCAAAGAAGTGGCTGGTGAATTTTTATCTTTTGGTGAACTGATTTTTCAGTTAGCAGCCTCAGTATGCATTACGTCACCAGGGATACAACATAAGAACAATGAAATATGGATTTTTATAAAAATTTTTCACTTACAAAGATATTCCAATATATATTATTTTAAAAATAGTTTAAGTCACTATAGAAAGTAGAGAAGGGAGTGAAAAAAGGTGCATAGGTAACATGGGGATGGCCATGTTTGATTTTTATCAGTTTCACAAAGGGGAACTGCCTGCATCAATAACACAAAACCAATTTCTATTTGGTCAGACATGTCCCCCATGCACCCAAGCCTCCATCTAGTCATCTCAACTCCAATTTTACCACTTTGCTGGTCTAATCAGATTACTCATACACCACTTAGAACTATATTGTTAGAGTTAAAAAGTTAAAATCCAGATTATTAACAGAATACAGTCAAAACAGCTTTGGAAATGTGCATGCAGGTAGTTCGACCTCAAGGCTTGTGGCTCTAAGTGTTCTCAAGTTCTCAGTCCTGCCAATATTGGCTCCCTGCACCCATCTCACTAAAGTTCCACCTCATCACGTTTCTCCAGTTCAGCCATAGCTGCTGCTGCCATCCATCCCAAAGCATGTCCTACATTTTCCTGCCTCTACTTTATCAGGGAAGGAAAGGTATTTTTCCTCTTCTCTGGCTGGAGAGGGTTCCCTTCTGCAGCTAGAGTTGTTCAATTTATTGACAATACTAGTCAATCTTCTTACTGACCAATCCTCTTGTGTAATGGTAGAGAGCTAATGGCGCTGTGGAAAAACCAACAAAGCCATTCACGTAATCCTGCCCAACTGTATGATCAGTCATCCACAATCAACTAATCCTGTTGTTATATGCCATGGAGTCGCCTGTGACTCCTTGCAACCCTATGTACAACAGCCTTAAATCCTGCTCTATCTCTTGCCAATTTTGTTGTCTCTAACGTACCTACCCCCATTAATCCAGTTACTGAATTAATATATCTCACCGAAGGTCTTCCTCTCCTGTGCTGTCCCGCCACCCTCCCAAGCATGATGTCCCACTTTAAGGACTGGTCCCTCCCTGTAACATGTCCAAAGTATGTCAGGAGAAGCTTCAGAATCCTTGCCTCTAAGGAGCAGCCTGGTTTAAGCCTCTTAAGGATGAACCTGTTCATTCTCTTAAAAGTTCATGGTATATTCAATACTCTTCTCCAACACCATAGCTCAAAGCAATTAATTCTTCTTCTACAAACCCTAGTCATTGTTCAGCTCTCTGATGAATAGGAAGTGATTGTATGGCCTATATCAGGTGCACTTTAGTCTACAGACTGCATCATTACTCTTCAGTACTCTGGAGAGGTCTCTGACAACTGACCTTCCCAACACAGTATGTCTTTTAATTTCCTGGCTGTTGATGCCAAGAGTGTTTATTGGGGAGCCAAGAAAACCAAAGCTGTCAAAAATCACAATAACTTCACCATCCATCATGATGCTGCCAACTGACCAAGTGGTGAGAATTTTTGTTTTCTTGATATTGAGCTTCAATCCATATTGAAGGCTGCAGTCTTTGACTTTCTGCAACAAGTGCTTCAGATCCTCCTGAGTTTCAGTAAGGAGGATTATGTCATCTGCATAATGCAGATAGTTGATGAGTCTTTCTCCAGTCCTGATGCCACATTTCTCCTTATAGAGCCCAGTCTCTTGGATGATCTGTTCTGCATATAGATTGAAAAGGTATGGAGATAGGGCACATTCCTGGTGTATACCTTTCTCAATTTTGAACCAAGCAATGCTTCATGGCTCTCTTCTAACAGCTGTCTTCTG
Organism: Elephantulus edwardii; assembly: GCF_000299155.1. NCBI lineage: Eukaryota > Metazoa > Chordata > Mammalia > Macroscelidea > Macroscelididae > Elephantulus > Elephantulus edwardii. The sequence goes on along the minus strand of NW_006399755.1, from coordinate 37,922,231 downwards.
GTACAAGAATAGGTTTCACACAAACATGATCAAGTGTTCCGGAACTCCCATTCTTCTCAGAGTTAGCCAGAGCTTGTTGTGGTCCACCCAATCAAATGCCTTTGCATAGTCAATCAAACACTAACAGGCATTCCTTTGGTACTCCTTTCTTTCAGCCAAGATCCATCTAAGATTAGCTATAATATCCCTAGAATCATGGCCTCTTTAAACCCAACCTACATTTATGGCAGTTCTCTGTTGATGTGCTATTCCAGTCATTTTTGGATAATCTGCAGCAGAATATTGCTTGCATGTGATATTAATGATATTGTTCAATAATTACCATACTCTGTTGGATCACTTCTCCTTGGAATGGGAACAAATATGTATCTCTTCCCATCAATTGGCCAAGTAGTTGTCCTCCAGATTTCTTGGCACAACTTGGTGAACACATCTAGAGCAGCTTCTGTTTGTTGAAATATGTCAATTGGTATACCATCAATTCTTGGGGCTTTTTAAATTTTTTTGCCAATTCTTTCAGAGCAGCTTGAACTTCCTTCTTCATCACCACAGGCTCTTAATCATATGTTGTATCATGAAATTCTTTTGTGTATGCCAATTCCTTTTGGTACAATGGCTCTGTAAACTCTTTCCATCTCCTTTTAATACTTCCTCAGTCATTTAATATTTTGCCCAAAGTATCCTTAAGTAATGCAACTCAAGGCTTGAATTTGTTCTTCAGTTCCTTGAGCTTAAGAAATGGTGATCGAATTTTATCTCTTTGATATTCTTGTTTCATCCATAATTTTTAAATTTGAGATTTTAATGAAAACTTTAGAGAATATGTATTAATTACCATTGTTGCATATTTTCCTCCCTGCCCACCCCGCCTTCCCCAGTTCACTTTTCTCATTGAAAAAAAATTCTCTCGCTGTTATACAATTCCCTCCCTCCTCCAGTCCACTTTACTAATGCAGATCTTATTCTGGACTGTTGTCATGTAAATACTACCTAATCATATATTCCTTTAAACAGATCTCTCCATCATCTGTTTCAATGCAGTGTATATTATTTATCCTCTTTTTTCTTAGTTTCCCCCTCAACCCCAATGTTAGTCCTGTTTTATAGCAGTGGCATTATGCAGTATTTATCTTTTTGTGACTGAGATATTTCACTGAGCATAATGTCCTCCAGGGTCACTCATTTTGTAAATTATTTCATGTGTTCCTTGTTTTTCAATGTAGCATAGTATTTCATTGTGTGAATATACCACAGCTTCTCTATCCATTCGTTTGTTGATGGACACTTGGGCTGTTTCGATCTCTTTGCTATTGTGAACAAAGCTGCATGTGTATATATCTGCTTGGGTGGCAGTTCTGTTTTCTTTAGGGTAAATTCCCAGAGTGAACCTGCTGGGTCAAATGGTATTTCTGTTTCCACCTTTTTTAAGAAAGCGCCGTATTGCCTTCCAGAGTGGCTGCACCATTTTACACTCCCTCTAACAGTAGATAAGGGTCCCAATTTCTCCAAAATCTTGCCAGCATTTGTTGTTTGTTGTTCTGTTGAATTTTGTTATTTTTACTGGCGTGAGATGTTAGCTCATAGTTGTTTTGATTTGCATCTCTGAGAGCTAAGGATTTTGAACATATCTTCATGTGTTTGTCCACCATCTGAATGTCTTCTTTGGTGAAGTGTATGTTCATATCCTGTGCCATTTTTGCAATTGGGTTGTTTATCTTGTTGTGGTGCTCGGGTACTCTGACTCCAGATCTTTGCACATTTCATTATAAGACAAATTCCATAGGAATAAAAAGTGTGTATCAATGCATGAATAAAAACCCAAACTTTCTGTATACTTTCACTAAAATAGCAATTCAAATAATAATCATGCTGCAATCTGGAAAATCATGTCCACATCTTTTTAACACTTTAATGAGATATTTTGGGTCAGATTTGCCCAATGCAATGCATCATTTGATTCTTAATCATTCCTTCCATGAGAGCTGATTATGAAAATCGAAGTATAAATCCTTGGCAACATCATTTTTTCCCCCTTAATTTATCATCATGTGGCTTAATGGTCCATCTGTGAAAGTTTCTGCTTTCTTCATGTTTGAAACACCAACTATTCTTAAGGCTTATTCACAAGCAAGTACTTCAAATCTTTTTTCTTTCAGCAAGCAATTTGTCACCTGCATATTTCAGGTTGGTAATGAGCCTTTCAATGCTACATTCTTCTTTATACAGTTCACCTTCTTAAATTATTTGCTCAGTATAAAGGTTAAATAAATAGAGTGAAAGGACACAGCACTGAGGAACACATTTCTTGACTTTAAATCACCCAGTATCCCTTTGTTCTCTGTTAATGATAGTCTCAGTCTATGGACAGATTCTGCATGAACACAGGTGTTCAGTAACCCTCATTTTTCACAGTGTGCATACAAAATAAAATACAGGTAAAAATGCTGGCAGATATGCACTGCTTTCAACAAAGAGTCATTAAATATCAACAATGATATCCTTCTTTCTATGCCTTCCTCTGGCTGCCTATAGGTTACATTTGACTCCTTACAACTATTTTGTATTATCTTCAACCAAATTTTACATTTGTGTGATATTAATAATATTGTTCAATAGCTTTACATTCTGTATAATCATCTTTCTTTGAAATAACCACGGATAGATTTATTCCTGTCAGGTGGCGAGAAATTTGTCTTCCAAATTTCACAGCATAAATAAATAAGCACCTCTGGTGCTGCATCAATTTGTTGAAACATTTCATTAAATATTCTATCAATTCCTTGAGGTTTGATTTCACCAGTGCTTTAAAAAGAGCTTTTAATACATTCTTCAATAAAATTAATCCTTAATCTTTCTTTCTTGATGATTCTCCAAGATCTTTCACTTTGAGAAGTGTTGAGTGTGTTCTTTCTTTTGGATCTTCTAAATACAGATCTTTGTACATTTTGTTATGGTATTTTATTGTGTCTTCTAGAGCTGACTTTTTCAATCTCTTGCTTAGTTCTTTTATCTTTCCATTTCTTACATTTATCTTACCATTTCTTCCTTCAAATGTATCTATTCTATTATGAATAATATCTTTTTGCCACCTTGGGGTTTTCTCTATTTTATGTATATTCTAGATTATTATTTCCTAACTCATATATTCTTTAATCAATTTTTTTTATTTTTATTTATTTTTGTGTGTGTGTGTATGTGTGTCTGTGTACCGTCAGATCAGATCTGACTGGTACAGGAGGAGATTGTCCCTCCTTTCATGGCAGAGCATCTGGTGGATTTGAACTGTGTGTCTGTGGGTTTGCAGTGCAGCTTCTTGCCACTAGGCCACCAGAGCTCCCCTCTTTAATCAATTTTCAATGCATCAAGTTTTTGTTGATAATAATTCTCTAAATTAAAAGAGCATATATACTAAAGATTATATTCTGGCCACACAGTGTTTGCTATAATTTTATTAAACTTGAATTTTAACTTGCATTAAAGGGGAGATCTGGTGGGGTAGCCTGTAAAAAGCTTTGCTGTGAATCCAAAGGTTTCATTTTCTGGCAGTTCAAATCCACTAATGGCTCTGTGGAAGAAAGATGGAACTTGCATTGTTGTTGTTAGTGTTGCGGTGTACCTTTGAGTCTCTTGAGACTTTTAGTGACCCTATGTACAACAGCTCTGAACCTTGCTCTCTCTTGAGTCAACCTCACTGACTCTGATACACCTAACCCAATTACCTCACTGAGTCAATCTGTCTTACACAAGTTCTTCCTTTCTTGCACCGTCTCTCTACTCTTCCAAGCATGACCTCTCTTTTCAAGGACCTATCCTTCCTTGTTACATGCTCAATAGATGAAGCTTCAATATCCTTGTCTCCAAGGATCAGTCCGGTTGTATCATCTCCAGGACGAACTTGTTTGTCCTCTTAGAAGTCTATGGTATATTCAATACTCTTCTCCAGCACCACAGCTCAAAGGCATTGACTTTTTTTTTTTTAAATCATCCTTACTCATTGCTCAGCTCTTTTATGAATAGCAATTCATTGCAAAGACCATGGTCTGGATCAGACATACCTTAGTCTCTAGATTGACATCACTACTCTACTTTTAAGTACTCTGGAGAGGTCCCTGGCTGCAGATTTTCCCAATGCAATTTGTCTTTTGATTTCCTGGATGTTGGAACCAAGAGTCTTGGTGGTGGAGACAAGAACTGACAGTGCAAGCACTGACAGTGGTGGCTGGTAACAGTCTCAACCCCTTCATCATCTATCATGATGCTGCTAATTGGCTCAGTGGTGAGAATCTTTGTTGATGGTGAGTTTTAATCCATATTGAAGGTAACAGTCTTAGACCTTCTGCAGCAAATGCCTCAAGTCCTCCTCAGTTCTGGCAAGGAAGGCTGTGTCACCTGCATAACACATGTTATTGATCAGTGTTAACGCAGTGCTAATGCCCATTTCCCTTCATGGAGCCCAGCCTCCCAGGTGATCTGTTCTGCACATAGACTGAAAGGGTAGGAGTTAGGATGCATCCTCAGCACACACCTTTCCTGCTTTTGAAACATGCAGTGTTTCCTTACTCTGTTCTGACAACCACTTCCTGGTTCAAGTATAGATTTCACATGAGCACAATTAAGTGCTCTGGGATTCCCATTATTCTCAGAGCTAGCTACAGTTTGTTATGTTTCACACACTCAAAGGCTTTTGCATAATCAATGTAACACATATAGGGACAATTTATTGGGTTATTCAGTTTGCTTCCTGTCTTCCAACTGATGAAACTGTTTTCCATCATCTCTTTCTACAGATATATTTTCTTTCATATCTATGTATTCTGTACACCAAGGCCTATGTCTATAATCACGTTTTTATGTTGTTGTAAAGAGTTCTTTGTAATGAATAAGTAATTTTTCTCACAAAGTTGTATCTTTGGTCTCCAGTGTCACTACTTTTGTAAAGATTTTATTTTCTAACTTATGATCTTTGCTTGTTTCCAACTTTGTCATTTCAATCTACAGTATTGTTCAAAGCATCATGATTGAGTATTTGATCAACTTTATATCATAAATTTTATAAATATCTCTAATATCTTACGATTTTACATTAGTCTTTGGTACATAAATTTTAATAGTCATATACACTGCTCTCTTTTGCATGTATATGGATATTATCTCATCATTGAAAGTTTTATACTTCATGACGTTTGTTGTCTGTTGTTTGCTGTCGAGTTGGAACCAACCCATAGCAGACTTTATGGTGGGATTTCAGAGGCAGTTAATCTCATGGGAAGAGACTGCCCATCCTTCTCCCGCAGATCATCTAGTGGCCTCAAACGGTGCACTGCAGTGGAGCTTCTTGCCACTAGGCCACCAGAGCTCCCTAGATAGGAGCTGTGATAAATAATTTTATGATGGATCATAAAATGTTCTTTTTGACCTGAATGTGACATAATCTCTCTTCACTTTTTCATTATTGACATATAAACTAAATGAGTGCTTAATTTTAAATGGTCAGCATTAATGGCCACTTCAGCTCATCTATGACTAAGTTCCGCATAATGGTGGTTTACTGATGAATCTACCTTCAATCCACATTCTTCCCATTAATTTTCCCAGCTTAGAGATTGAATACAGCTATCAAGAAAAGATACAATCCTGACACATACCTTTCTTGATTTTAAATCAAGCAGTGTTCCTTTGCTCTTTTTCACAGTAGTGCATTAGTCTAGGTATAGGTGTCACAGGAGCACAATTAAGTGTTCTGGATTCCCATTCTTCTCAGTGTTAGCCATAATTTGTTATGATCTACATAGTCAAATTCCCTTGCATAGTTAATAAAGCACAGACATTGTTCTGGTATTCTTTGCTTCAGTGATGATCAATTTGACTTCAGAAATTATATCCTTGATCCATGGCATAGTCTAAATCCAGCTTAAACATCTGGCATTTCCCTGTCTATGTACAGTTCAAGCCATTTGTAAATGATCTTCAGCAATATTTTGCTTATGTGTTATATTAATGATATTGTTTGGCAATTTACACAGTGTGTTGGATCACCTTTCTTGGGAATGGGAACAAACGTGGATCTCTTCTAGTCAGTTGCAATGTGGATGACACAATCTTGCTTGCTCAAAGTGAGGAAGACTTGAAGCACTTGCTACAGAAGATAGAGGAATACAGCCTCCAATACAGATTGCATCTTAATGTCAAGAAAACAAAAATCCTTGCCATTGGGCTGATAGACAACATCATGATAGAGGGAGAGAATATTGATAGTGTCAAAAATTTAATCTTACTTGGATCCGTAATCAATACACTTGGTACCAGCAATCAGGAGATTAAGAGCTTAATTGCACTGTGGAAGTCAGTAGTCAGGGACTTACCAAAATTATTAAAGAGCAATAATGCCACTTTGAGGTGTATGTTATGTCTGATTCATGCCATTGCCTCTTCAGTCACTTGCTATCCTTATGAGAGTTGGACAATGAATAAGGATGGCAGAAGAAGAACTGATGCTTTTGGACTGTGCTGTTGGAGAAGAGTACTGAATATCCTATGGACTGGCAAAAGACAAACAGATACATCTTGGAGAATGCATCATCAGACTCCTCCTTAGAGAAAATGATGATAAAACTTAGTCTCATATACTTTGGGCATGTTGTTAGGAGAGGCTACTCCTTGGAGTGGGACATCATGCTTGTACATTAGATAGATGGTGAAAGACACGAAATCTTTCAACCAGATGGACTGACACAATGACTGCAGCAATAAACCTGAGTATGCCAGAGATTGCAAGGATAACACAGGTTAGAACAGGGTATATAAGGTCACTATGAGCCATACCTCTCCAAAGTGCTGAAGAGCAATGGTATCTCTTTGGAGACTAAGGTGCGTCTGATACAGGCTATGGTCTTTGCAGTCACCTGTTATGCATCAGAGAGTTGGACAATGACCAAGGAGGATAGAAGGAGAATTGATGCCTTTGAGCTGTGGTGCTGGAGAAGAGTATTGAGAATACCATGGACTGCTAGGAAAACAAACAGATTTGTCCTGGAAAGGGTTAAACCGGGTGGCTCCTTGGAGGCAAGGATTCTGAGGCTCCGTCTAACATACTTTGGACATGTTGTGAGGAGAGACCAGTCCTTGGAGAAGGACATCATGCTTGGGAGGGTGGAGGGACAGCACAGGAGAGGAAGGCCCTCTATGAGGTGGATTGATTCAGTGACTGGGATAATTGAGATGGGAGTGTCAGAGACAGTGCGATTGGCACAGGACAGAGCGGAGGATAGGGCTGATTGATACAGTAACTGGGGCAGTAGAGGTAGGTGTGTTGGAGTCAGTAAGACTGACTCAGAACAAGGTTGTAGGCAACTCGACAGCACATAACAACAACAACAACAACAACATGAGCCATACTTAACAGCACCAAACATCAAAAACAGTATGTCCATTATAGTGAGATAGAGCCTATTTTATACTTTTACAACATCTGATCTTCCTAGATTCATACTTTGTAAATTCTCCATATTTTAAATTGATGTTTACAGCTAATTATCCTTATTTTGAATCATGATACATCAACAAACGCAAGTTCTGTGCTACACTCCATCCATGTCATCAAAGTCAACTCTGTTTTGAGGAGTTGAGTGCTTTCCAACATAAGAGGCCCATCGTTTGATACTATTATCAGACAAATGCTTCTTTGCTGTTCATAGGGTTTTCAGAGATCTATTTATTGAGGAGCAGACAACTGTGCCATTCTTCTAAGTCTCAGTCTGGAGGCTTTACTGAAATCTGTCTACCTTGGGTTATCTGGTTAGCATTGAAATGGTATACCCATTATCATCATAGCAACATACCAGGTACAATAAAATGACAATCAAGTGATGGTGTTTCAGAAAAACTGTATAAAATCGTATTATAAAATGATTCCATATTAAATAGGATATGTTCTTTATTTGTGAAAAATATCTCCTCCATTATCATAAATTAATTGTTGTTGTTTTGTGCTGTCGAGTTGCCTACAACCTTGTTCTGAGTCAGTCTTACTGACTCCAACACACCTACCTCTACTGCCCCAGTTACTGTATCAATCCATCTCATCGGGGTCTTCTACTCCTGCACTGTCTCTCTACCCTTATGAGAATGATGTCCTTCCCCAAGGACTGGTCTCTCTTGCACACATGCCCAAAATATGTGAAATGGAGCTTCAAAAAGATAGCCTCCAAGGAGAAACTTGGTTTTACCCTTTGAAGACAGTCTATTTGTTTTCTTGGAGGTCAATTAAACTATCACAACAAACTTATGATCATTATAATCAATAATGAGTTCATAAGTATTCAGTTGATTTCCAGAGAATGAAATAACATAAATTATATGTGGAATTACATATGGAATATTTATGTAATGTCAGCAGTTAATGCATTTGATTGCACAGTAAAAGGTTAGAAGCTTGATTCTACCCAGAGGAACACATAGATTAGTTGGGAATTAGACTTGACTCAATGATAACTGTGGCTGTATGCTGTGGAGCTGGTTAACTCATAGTCTGCCCTCCAGGAGGTTTTCAGAGGGAATTAATCACATGAGAGGAGACTTTTCATCCTTCTCCCTTGATGCAGTTGGTAGGTTCAAAATCATGTGCCTTTGGGATTGCAGTATAATTTCTTGCCAATAAAATGCACATAAATACTATAGCAAAAATAATTTATCACTAAAATACAATAATACTAAAATTTAATCTCACATAATATTTTATATTGTCAAAACTAACAAAACAGATGGAATTTTAGTTAATCTTAGCTGTAGGAATTATTCGTAATGTATTTATTTGAAAGATGAATAAAAAATACTCATCACCTGTCAATTTTTTATTGCCACAGATTCTTGTGATGTTTAAAGCTATGCCATTTGCTTTTCGAATACAACTTACTAGGAGGTACTCTGGTGGTGTGGTGGTAAGAAGCTATTGTGTTGTAATCCAAAAGCAACCTTATTCATATTTAACATTTTCTCTATAGCAGAGGGGTGGAATAATATTTGCCTGTACCATTTACTGCCTTTTAAAAACCCACTGAACAGTCAGATATAAGTTGGTTCTGACTTGATGGCACAAATCAACAGTATAAGCCAACTAAAAAGAAAAGGGTGTTGTCCTAATTTAAAAAATTACACACAGAAATAATCCTAATCATAGCAGAATACTGTAACTTTCTTACTGTAGATTATGAGGTACTGATCTGTTGATCTTGTTGAGTGATCAGAAGTTCAATGAAGGCAAGGCAGACCTTTGGTACATTTGATTGGTACAACTGTTGCAAGGCTGGCTCAAACATGCCTACCATTAGAAAGATGGTAAAGGAGCAGGTAGTATTTTATTCTGTTATATGGAAGGTTACCAGGAGTCAAAAGTGACTCAATTGCAGTAATTGAGCTATTTCTATAAAAATGTAAAGAAAGTAATAATTACGATGAGAAAAACCACCACTAGAAAAAGGATAGCACATATAAACACAAATTTACAGAATAGCCTATAACTAACATATATAAATATATATACATACACACAAATATGATGACAAAAGCCACGATTAGAAAAAGGATAGCATGTATAAACATAAGTTTACACTATAATCTATGACTGACTTCTATAAATATATGTGTGTATACACATATACATATACATATACATATATTTTTAAACCACCATTACAAGAAGGATAGCATATATAAACACAAATTCACAGTATATCCTATGACGAGTGTGTGTGTGTGTGTGTGTGTGTGTGTGTGTGTGTGTTGTGAATTGTAGAGTCAGAACCAACCCATAGCTGATCCTCCAGTGGATTTTCAGAGTCAGTTAATTGTACCACAGTGTGAAAAACAATGTATTCAAATTTGTAAATAAATCAGTATAAAATGTTTTAAAAAGTAAAAAACAGCAACAACAACCAACCAAAAACCCAAACGCCAAATCCCTCAAAAGGTGTTGCTTTGAGATTGCAGCACAGTTTCTTGCCACTAGGCCACCAGAGGGAGCACTGGAGAAGACTAAGTAATTTCTTCTCAAGCAATTAGCTGCCTCTGAGAACCTGCCAGAGGGTCGGTTTTGGGTCAGTTTCTACTTGACAGTACACAACAACAACTATAACCAGTAAATAATCATCACAAGAATCTGTAAAGAATGAAGCCATGCTGAATAATTAAAGGGACTACTGCCGGATTCTGCAAAGGTGTGTTTTCTGGTTTGGGGTTGAGACTAGCATGTGGCTGCTGTTCACAACAGGGTGTGAGCTGATTAGCTTTGGCCTCATATTTAAAAAGGCTTTTGGCCACCAGTCTGGGGCTATTGCTAGGCTGGGAAGATGAGTGGAACAGCCAGATTCTGTGAAGGTGTGTTTTCTTGTTTGGGATTGAGATCAATGGCCCTTGAGCCTTTTTTTTTAATGATCTCCTGAACAAAACAAGCTTGGAAGCAAGAATGGCATCCCCTTCCAAAAAAGCTTGCCTCTGGAAACTCTATGAACTTTGAAAAAGATGAATGTTTTGTGCGCAAGACTTTCATTCGTAGGGTTGCTATAGGTTATCTATAACTCTACAGCACTTAACAACAACAAATACATTGAGCTCTGCTTGCCTAATGGGTAAGGAGTTGCACTGACAACACAAATGTAGGCAGTTTAAATCCACCAGCTGCTCTATCAGAGAAATATGAACAATCTCTTCCTGTGCAATTTATAGTCTCTGAAAAGCTGTTGAAAAGTCAGCCATGGAGCAATTCTTGATGGCACACAACGATAACAACAAAAAACAGTGGAAGGAAATGATAAAACTTACGAAATTGGATTTTAAAGAAATGACAGTAGATTCTTCTTCAATCAAAAAAGCAAAATTCACTTCTGTTGACAATTCTGATTCATGTTAACCCTGTTGGGCAAAGTAGAGCTGTCCCACAGAGTGTGCAAGGCTGTAAATCTTTACCGAAGTAGCTTGCCTCATCATTCTCCATGATTGTTGGGTTTGAATCACTTTTGGTTCAATTTAACCACAGCACTACCACAACTGCTACTCTACTTACAAGAGTGTATAAATACAAGAATAAAATAAGGTTGTAAGTGACAGACTGCAATAAGATATGCCATGCATAATGATTAAAGGGTTAATCATAAGGAAATGTTAGTAGTGCTTTATCTGTTAAGTGGTTTTTTTTACAAGTGATTTTTACTCTCTTTGTTATATTTTCAAAATATATATTATTTGTATTTTTTGCTATGAGAATGGATTAGCTATGTAAGCACAAAAAAGAAACAGTATAACTTTCATTGCTAACATTGGTGAGAGAGCAATACAAAGATTTTAAAGTAATACTTTTATAAATTAAAATGAAAAGATATGTTGACATTTATGTCCTAATTTCAGTTATGAAATTAAATTTTTAATGTCAGGGCAAGGATAGCAAAAAGAAATAGGATTGAGGAAAATTTATGTTACACAATCTCATTTTCCTTTTAGATCTTTTTTTTTAAATATAAAGGCTCTGAGATAGTGATATAATTTTTATTGTATTCTCTGCAAATAGATGATATAACAGTACCTTAAAAAGAATGTGGGCATGACCCAAAGATATGAAACGGTGACTCATTCACTAATTACTTCAAAGCATCTGCTGTATGCCAGTACTATTTGAAATATGTATTTGTATTTGTAAAGGCAACAGACTATTTGTAGACCATGTAGGGGAATAATTTTTAAGTTTATTAAATGTACTAACAGGTCATATATAAATTAGGTAATATTATGCAAAATTAATTTAAAAAGGTGCACTAAATTGAATTAGCTATTTACCTAAGTTATAGGTTGTTTTATGATTTTATAATTGATAGTACAGTTAGAATAAATAGATCAGAAGCAACACAAAATAAAGCAAAAGCCTAACAGAGATAAATCTAAAAAAATAGAACTTTATCTTTGAGATTGACACATGTAATAGTTAAAGTAATGAATAAAGACACTATTTTGAAAATGATTCCTAATTCTATCTGGCCTCCAAAGTTCAATTATTGTTCTTAAAATTGTCAGGCATTTGCCACCTAGAGCTTTAAATAAAATTTAACAGTCTCAAAATCTTCTAGTCTCTTTGCTTATTTAAAAGAATTTCAAAACACAAACATCTTAAACGCATTTTTCTCTTACTTTCAAATGTTATAGGATTTCTTTGTTAATTCCACTTTCTCTTTTTTCTCTTCGAATATCAATGTATGTCAGAATTATACCTGTGTAATGTTCCCTCCTCTATGGATGTCTTTTAATTGCTCAAATTCTGGTCAGCTGAATCATTATCTATATTAAGAGACATCAAGGCTGCTTGACTTCCAATTCTAAGCCTCCAGCTCTACATAGTTCCGCCACCATATGCCATCTTACTATGTTAGATTTTTTGACTCTCACATTCCAAACTAAAGTTATAATTTTAACTTCCTCTATTATTTTAACCTCAGTGCTTTGCATTCCAAATAATTGGATCATTGAATTTACAAATTCAGCTTTGATTGCTTTGCAGGTAAGGAATTGTGCTGTCAACCCAAGAACACCAATCCACCGGCTGCTCCTGCTCCTTGAGATGAAGATGGGAAATCTTCTCTGGTGTGATTTACAGTCTCTGGAAACCTACTGATGGGTCAGCTATGAGTTGGTTCAAATTCCATGACAATGAGATGAGAGATTTATACAAACTAGGGAGTTCTGGTAGCCTAGTGGGATGTAAACTGCTCTGCAATCCCAAAGGCTTGTGGTTCAAGGTCACCGTAACTCCACGGGAAGGATGGGCAATCTCCTCCCATGCAATTAAGTACCTCTGAAAACCCACCAGAGGGTCAGCTATGGGTCAGCTTTTACTCAACTGTACACAACAACAGGGAGTTTGGGTAGCAGAGTTGCAATGCTAATCCAAATCCACCCTTGGCTTTGCAGGAAAAAGATGGGTAGTTTCTTCCTGCAAGGACAGCTAGGGAAACTAAAGAAAATTAAACTACATTTACTCTCACTTGACGAGATACTTATGCACTGTGAGGTCTGTAACCTTAAAAAAAAAGATATTTCTTTCAAATCAAAGTCCTCCTATCCATGTTGAAATGATTATTCCTGGACTGCTAAAATTCACTATCTAACTACTTGAATTTCTACAAACATCAATTTATTAGTTTCCAGCCTCAAGACTCATTCTCTCTCACACAGACTATTCTCTATATTGCTACCAGGTGCTGGTTCCCCCCTCCTCTCAGTATTCCTTTTATTATTTTTTTTATGTATGTTGTTGTTATGTGCCATCTTCTTAATAATTATTTTGAAACTTTTCAACTCTTTTTTGAATATATTACCTTCATTTCTTCTCAACTAAAATTAATTTTGGTTATGAGTAAAGTATTTCTAAATTGTTATTCTCCACATTTTTCTGTCCTTCAATGTGGTCGTTATTGAAGTTGGAACGGACCCATAATTGACATTTCAGTGGGTTTTCAGAAGCAGAAAATTTCTTGGGAACAGATTGCCTATTGTTCTGCTGAGCAGCTGGTGGATTTGAACCAGCCTACCTGGTGACCTAGAGGCAAGGAGCTGTGCTGCAAATCCAAAGGTGTGTGGTTCAAATTCACCAGTGGTTCCACAGGAGAAGGATGTGTGATAAACTGTCTCTGAAACCTGCTAGAGTGAGGGTCAGCTATGGGTCAGTTCTGACTCAGTGGCACACAACAACCACCTTTGTATTGGCAGGCACCACTGAGTTGATAAGGACTTATAATTACTTCATTTGACAAGGAAGAATTTCTCATAGCTACAGTTTTCTAGGCTATAATCTTAACGGGAACAGATCTCTAGGTCTTTCCCCTTGGAACAATTAAATGATTTTGAACTGCAAATCCCTTGTTTAGCAGTGGAGCCTGTATTTCATCTGTAAAAAAGGCTTTGAGTATGAAGATAGTTCAGATGAGTTATTTTTAAAACTTCTGAATGTTGAAGATACTTATTGTAAGCATTTGTTGTAAGCTTTTATCAGCTTTGTTGTGTGCCCTCAAGTTGGAACCAACTCACAGAAAAAAGTCTAATTTTATAAACCAAATTGTTAGGATAATAATTTACATTTTAAAAAGGTGTCCAGAATCTATTTAGTCATTATTTAGAATTCTTCTTACAAAATTATCTTAATCCAATTGCATTAGTATTTGATAGAGTGTACCTGTGATCTATTTATCATCCATAATTTGTCATTAATAAAGTCTTAGAAAAGTTGGAGAAGGAAGATACTCCTATACTGTTAAATAATTGAAATATAATTTTAAATAGCCCCTATTGTTAAAAAATTGTTATCAGGTTTAAAAAAATATTTATGCACAATTCTGAAGTATTCTGACTAGGGACATTGCTATCATTTCTTATACATATACTTTTGCATATATAATAATCATCATCATTCAAAAATACCTATTAAATTAAGAACTAGTTCATTAAAATTTATTTAGGAAAAATGAAAACAGGCATATAATCAAACTTACATACCTATATATGAATGCATGTTTTCATGCATTGTTAATATGTGAAATTGGTCTCTAATTGTAAGCTTAGTTCTTTTATCCGTAACAGGAAACTATTGGAAACAAATAATTTTTTTGAAATCCATTTGGCTTTAGTATTCTTTGATCCTATTCAAACACTCAGGATATATTTGAAGATAAAGAGTCAAGACCAACAAATTTAATATGGAACAATGAGACTTTCAAAGGCTTTTCTTGCCATTCAAATAATTATATTTACTCTTCCCACAGTCTTAAGTCTGTTTTCATCCATTCAGTTACACATTTCATGCTTTTATCATTGTACCTCCTATTTAATTTCTTCAAAATGTCAGGGAGTGCTGATAATGGAAAGCAGCTGCTTTATTTCTGTTTTTCATTTGATATTGCCTTAAAATTGTGAGATGTACCCTTCAGGAGTGAATGCTACTTCTCTGTATGTATGTTTAAAAAGTATGACTATAAAATAATTTCTACTGGTAATTTTTGAGATACTAATGCATTTACATAGTAAGTAAGCTTTTAAAAAGTCATAAGCAGAGAAATTAATTAGCTTTCATCTGATGAAGGCTATGTTACTAATTGGGGGTCTAAGAATTAGACCTAAGGACAGACACAATATTGAAACTTATATTTGACTGAAAGCACAAAATTAATACTAAAAATACAAATTTCTTAAAGTTTATATTTACCATATTTTTCCTAATTATGTTTGTGACGTAGGGTAATTAACACGAATACTAATAAGTATAAACTCAAAATTTCAAATGTGTATTTGCTCATCACTTAGTAAAAATCTTAGGACACTACTTAATTCTATATATTTAAGCATAGTAAAATAATACAGTATCTACTTGCTAGTTATTCCTGTCTCTGCAGACTTCTAGGTTGTGACCACTTTGACTTGCATTTTTTTCATGTAGCGGGCTCCTTTAAAAAAAAAAAAAGAAAACGTAAAAATTTTAATTATCTACACTTAAAATTGACAAATGCATCTAAAAGAACAAAATAAGCAAAAATAAATATGAAGAAATGAATTAGAATATTTTGAATTGTCAGATTACACCTCCTTACAAAATGTCACAAATAATACTATAGAAAGCATTTAAGTTGTGGGGATGTAAATTCAGTGTAGAAGAAAGAGATTATTCGGTTTTGTCCACCTTTCTTTTTTAAGAAACATTTCAGTAGCTGCAAGGAAAAAACTTTGTATGGTGAGTATGTAAATACTAAGAACTAAAAAATAAGAGATGTCTTTTCCCTTTTTTATCAGTCATGGTCTGGAAAAGTACATAAATGGCCATTTTTTCATGTTGAAACAAAAAGTTTCACCTCTTTTTAATAATGCACTTCTGAACAGAAAATTACCTCAGCCTAAACACACAATTTGATAAGCTTTACTTATTATAAAATTGCACATTTTGGATAAGTAAAACATAACATTAAACTTATAAATTCCACTATTTTACTGTTGTGTATATAATTCTAAATAGATTTTATTTTCCAGAATATCTATTAAAGTTATTATTTCAAGAACAGTCTAATATCTAAGTTCTGTTGTGTAAAACTGATTTTATTAAGCAATGCTGATTACTTTCTTGCTTCTTTCACAAATCTTTTTAGCTCTTGATTGGAAAGTTGCACTGAATCATAACAAGGTTTTCTTCTATGACTTCCAAGCATTCCTACTGTAAAGAACTTTTATAAAGTGCTAAAGAGCAAGGATGTGACTTTGAGGACTAAGATGGATGTGAATATCTGTTAGAGTTCTTTTGAAGAACATTCCAACATGTAAGTTCATATCTACGCCATAGTATGTCTCATATTGCACATGAAAGTTGGAATATGAGGAAGAAAGACAGGAGGACATCTTTGAATTGTGATGAGGGTAAAGAGAATTGCATATAACATGAACTACCAAAAGAACAGCAACAATAAAAAAAAAATCTATTTTGAAAAAAGTGCAGTGAGAATGCTCCTTAGATGCTAAAATGGTGAGACATCGTGTCTTAGTGACCTCTCACTGGGTTTCTGAGGCTTTTCTGAGGAAAAAAAATGCCCATTGTTTTCCTGAAGAGCCATTGATGGACTTGAACCTCTAAATTCTGGGTTCATAGTCCAAAAATCAATAAACTATACCATCAGGAGTTCCTAATGAATAAATAAGTGGCTAATACCTGTATACAAAATGTTTCTATTTTATAAATAACCGTAAAGCAAGTTCTTTCCTTAAGGTTGATTTTCTTGAAATCTCACTTACATCATCAATTTTTATTTTATTGTTGTAACTATTACTGACGATATACCAAGACTAAAGAATGAACAGCTATGCTCAAGAAACTACTGTCAAGAAATCAAAGGTAGCATTATTTTTGAAATATTAAGAGACTTGGAGAAATTTTCTGGGCTGAAAACTGTAAAATAATAAACATTAAGCTAAATTTCAAGCACAAGGATAGCATTACATCAAGCTCTAGGCTACTATGTTTGATATGAGTTTCTGCTATAGGGTTCAGAAAGGATGCTGGAATAGGTAGAAGGAAGCGATGATCACCAAGTGTTAAGATATATTGCTAAAAGTTTTGTCATAGCTTATTTTACTGTATTAAAAAATGGAAAGTGAGATTAAACAAGCAGTATGTAACTTAATGAATAAAGGTAAAAATCTAATCACTAGCTCTGATTTCTTTAGGGCATTTTCTCAGTAGTAGAATATTTAGTCAAAATAGTAATTTTATTTTCTACTTTTTAATGATATGTCAGACTGCTTCCATAATAGTTGTACCATCTTGCATTCCTAAAAGCCAGTGTAGGAGAGTTCCAAACTCTCCCCATCTTTGCCATTTGTTATTTGCTGTCCTGACACACTTGACATCTCTTGCTAGGGTGAGCTGATAGCTCACTGTTGCTTTGGTTTGCATCTCTTTAATGGTTAGTCATCTTGAGAGTTTATGTGTTTGTTGAACAACTGAGTGTCTTTTTTGGTGAGGAGTCTTCATATCTTGTGCCCATTTTGTAATTGTGTTGTTTGTCTCTTTACTGCGGAGGTGCTAGAGTATTCTATAAATTTTGTATATAATTCAGATATATCATTTATTTGGAAGGAGGAGTGGCATCCACTTCCATAATAGCTCGCCTCTGGAAACCCTATGAAACTGGAGAGAGGAAGAAAGGCACCCAAGCCGTCAAGAGCTCTCCTTCATAGGGTTTCTCTCTATGAGTTGTCTGCAACTTGATGGCACTTAACAATAACAACAACAATATCATTTATATGTAAATCAGATATGTCATTTTACATATAAATCAGATACGTTATTACCAAATCATTTTCTCAAATCCTTGGGATCTCTTTTTACCCTTTTAGAGGTTTTTGATGCATATAATGATTTGATTTTTAGAAGGTCTCATTCATCTATTAAATCTTCTGGTTGTATAATTTTTGCTATATTTGAAAGCCTAGTAATGTAATCAATTAAGGCTTCTGAATTTGTTACTATTTTCCTTTGATGATCTTTAAAGTTCAGTTGTGTTTTCTCTCCCTTAAGAAATTAGTGGGCCTTTATTGCATGGTCTGAAAGGGATGTCAAGTGACCTCTCAGAGAGAAATAGCATGAGGACCTTTATAACTTTTGGTTTCAACCTCAAGTTCCTGATCCACCTTGTGTTGGTTTATGTATATGTGAGAAGTGGATTGTATTTCTATATTCTGCAGATAGATAGATAGCCAAGTTTATCAGCATTATTTGTTTAAAAGGTTGTCATTTCTCTACTTAATGGTTTTCACTTGTTGCCAAAGATCAGTTGACCATAGTTATATAGGGTGATTTCTGGGTTCTTGATTCTATTCCATTGCTATATGTGTCTTTTGTACCAGTTACCATTCTGTTTTGAATACTACAGTATGTAGTACATTTTGAGGTCAAAACATTTTGCCTTCTATTTTATTTTCAGTAGAGCTTTGCTTGTTCAAGGTCTCTTTCCCTTCACTGAACCTGTAGATTTCCATGTTTACTGAAGTATTGTTCACTATAGTAAAGAGATGGAAGCAGGTCAAGGGCCCAGTAAGAAATGAAAGGATAGAGAAATTATGGTACATTACACAATAGAGTATTATGCACCATTAAAAACAAAGAAGAAATCATGAAACACTACACAATATGGATGACTCTAGTTAACATCAGAAATATCCCAGATACAAAAGGCCATATAATATCACTGTTATAAAAATATAATAGCTACAGAAGTGGGAAGGTGAGAACAGGAAATGACTCAGTAATGAACAATGTACTGGAATAGATGAAAGACAGGTCAGTCTGGAATAAATGGATGATTGGATAGTGTGTGTGTTGCAATTGACAATATGGAACAGGACACACATCAGTACATAATTGGGGAGGAAAAGCTAAGGAAAAGTTTACAGAAAGACAGAAAGAATTATGAAGTTTTGACCAGGATTGTAACGGGAAGGAGAAGGAGCAGAGAGTAGATGGTGAATTGGTAGGGTAAATGAAAAGAGAAATCATAGTGAAGATATGATAAAATACCGCAAATAATGAATTGTACAATTGTTGTTAATTTTGTATCAAATATTTATTATGCTGAGTGAACTAACTCAGTCCCACAGGGCAAATATTGTATAAAACCATTATTGCAGAATGAGTATGAGGATCCAAGAGTTGGTGGAAGCAGAGAGATGAGGATGTGCAGGGGGAGAGGGGAATAATCATGGAGTTGTACCATTTGATGGGTGGGAGGTGAGGGAAACTGGAAAAATCTGTTCTGGAAAACAATGTATTGGAATTTGTCAAATAAAGTAATATAATATTTGAAAGAAAACCAATAAAGTAATAAATAAAAATCTAATATGTAAATAATAGAAAAAGGGAGCTCTGGTGGGCTAGCGGCAAAAAGCTACACTGCAATACTGAAGGCATGCTGTTCGAATCTACCAGGTGATCTGAGAGAGAAGGAGGTGCAATCTTCTTTTTTTTTAAAAAAAACAAAATTTTTAGTATTATTAATTTTAATGAAAATTGACAGAGACTTTGGTTTTCCATTCATTCACTGTTGTACTTTTCTCCCTGTCCACCGCTCCCGCCCCAGTGCACTCTTCTCTTTTAAAAATAAAAGAAAAATTATTTCATTGTTTTAAAATCCCTCCACCCCAGGTCCACTCCACTATGCAGCCTTTGTTCTGGACTCCTGTCATGACAATAATACTTAATCACATATCCCTTTTAAACAATTTTCTCCCTCATCTGCTGTATACATTATTTATTCCATCTTTCTCAGTCTCCCCTCAATCCTGATGTCAGTTCTGTTTTACAACAGTGGCACCATGTAGTATTTGTACTATTGTGACTGAGATATTTTTCACTCAGCACAATGTCCTCCAGGTTCACCCATTTTGAATAATATTGCATGAGTTTCTTGTTTTTCTTTTGCAATCTTCTTACAAGTGATTAACTGCCTCTGAAAACCCACCAGAGAGTCAGCTATAGGTCAGTTCTGACTCAATGATATACAACAACAACAATATGTAAATGATTTTTAAAATATTTTGAAAATATGGCTAAAAGAAAACAGCTTGAAAGTATCATATGTAAAAATTGTAACAACAAAAAAACTTATCAACACAAAGAAATACAATAATATGTAATATCTTTCTCTAAATATTTCTGTTTCATACAGAAGAACAATTATTTATAATTTTCAAGTAAATTACTAGGCTTAGCATGAATATTAAAAGGAAATGCACTATATAAAATAAAGGGTAATCATAATATTACTGTTGTGTAAAGTAAAAGAAGATACACATAGGTGCACAAAAGTTACAGACAGCATTAGGCCGTTTTATATATATAACCCTACCTTACCAGTAATAATAAGCAAGATTAATCGATCAGTGACTATCTATACTCACTCAACAAAAACATTTCTTGAACTCTGTCAGAACTGATCAGTAGTTGGCTCTCTCATTGAGTTTCCAAGGCTGTAAGTACATAGGAGAATGCCGTTGTTATGCCCATGGAGAAACTGGTGGATTTCAAGCTCCAGAGAAAAACTACTTTCGAATTAGACCACAATTGCCTACAGACTGTCACCCAAGTACTTGTATGTGCTGCAAGTACATATAGTATTTTACATGGATGTAGAAAAGCCAATAGAAAGAAATATTACATAAGCTTCTTACCCACAAGCAAACACTCTAAAGGATCCAGTCATTTGGTTATAGCAGACTCAGGATCATAGTCTTGAGGGAGAACAAGGTCAACAGGCATAACACAGTCTACAAGTACAATGATCTCAGTATATTAATCATGCCACTCATTATAGTGGCACGATTACTGGGAACTTAAAAACTCAGAGTGACAAACATAAGTTTGTGGGTTTATCTACGATTCAACCATTGAATCTCCATGTCTGGACCAAACATACAGAAGACAAAGCACTCCTAAAAAACCAAAACCAAAACACAGAACAACCCCCACATACAAATTTGTCTAGAAGTAATTAATCTATTACACACAGAACTTGATCACTATATTATAGTCAAGTCAGAATTAAGGGTTAGTCAGAAATAGCCCTCCAGTGGTTTTTCAGAGCCTATAAATTTGATGTGAGATTAATCTTTTCCCTTGAGGATTTAAACTGTCAGAGAGGAGCCACCATGGGCGGAACAACTCTTACAAACTGTGCCATGAGGGTTCCTGCTAGCATAAGTGGACCTTGAAAACTTCAACTTCCATGACTTTGAGAATAAATGAAGGGTGGATGGTCAATGAAGAAGAGGAAGACCCTCAACCAGGTGTATTAATACAGTGACTGCTATAATGGGCTCATGTGTCAGGAAGTGTGAGGATAGCACAAGATAGAACAAGGTTCAGATATCTTGTTCATAGGGTCGGTATGAGTCGCACTCAACTTGACAGCACCTAACAACAATAATGGCATCACTGCCACCTGATTTGAGAGGATTTTGGAAAGAGTGGTAGATAAAAACTCATTAATAATGGTCAGGCTTAGCAATCCTGAAAGAGATGATACCCTCAAGACAACAGAACTTTTAGCTGCCATATTTTTATTGTTGTTTGTATATAATCACTAATCATTTATATAATTAAATACTATCACTCCCACCCCATCTCATCTAAGCCCCATGCTTAGCTGCCCGTTGAGTCTAGAGCTGAACTTACCCCTGTGATACAACTTGAAGTCAGACAACAGACAGATCTATAAGGTGAGCTTTAACACCGGAGAGGTATTCATCCAGTCCTTTAAATAATCAACCCCACAAGATTACATAAGAAGCCTTTTCCCAGAGATTAAGTTTAAAAGGTCAGGAGGAGGAGGATAGAAGGATGACTTATGAAAACCACAGTGATACAATAAAATGATCATACAATGTGGGGATGGTAATCAGTGTTATAAAACAAACACAAAAATCATGAATGGCGGAAGAGAACATCAACCTGCTGTGTAAACTTTCACTCAAATCACAGTAAAGGTTTTTAACAAGCTAATAGCTATTTTAAAGTAAAGCAAAAGTATAGACTAGAGAGATTAAATAAATGGAAGTATAACAAGGAAAACAGAAATAAAATAGAGATATATGTTTAATGCTGAATTATATATTTATCTGTATGGAGCTCTGGTGGACTAGTGGTAAAGAGCTGTGCTGTCAACCCAACGGCATGCTATTTGAGTCTACTAGCTGTGCTGTGGGAGAAAGATCTGTGATCTCCTCCTGTGTTATTTAATGCCTCTGGAAACCCACAAGAGGGTCTTTGAAGAGTCAATTCCTACTTAAGGGCACATAACAACATATACATATATATATGTATATGCCATTGTGCTACTCATAGTGATTCTACAAATAGGCTTCTGAAACACATTTTTTTTTATTACTTTAAATGAAAGTTTACAGAGATTTAGGGTTTCCAGTCATTCATTGTTACACTTTCCCCCCTGCCTCCTCCCAATTCACTCTTCTCCTTGAAAAGAAAAAGAAAAACTCTTTCATTGTTATGCAATCCCTCCCCCCCACCACGTCCACTCCACGATGCAGCCTTCACTTTGGAATTCTGTAATGACAAGAATACCCATTCAGATACCACTTTTAAACAGTTCTCTCCCTTATCTGTTTCAATGCAATATACATCATTCCTCCCCTCCTTGTCTGTCTTCCCTCAACCCTGATGTCAGTCCCATTTCACAACAGTGCCCCTATGCAATATTTTTCCTTTTGTGACTGAGATCTTTCACTCAGCATAATGTCCTCCAGAGTCATCCATTTTGATACACAAATATTTATGGAAGAACATTTCTCATCTTTCTTTTATGGTACAATTAATGGTTTGAATCTTCAACTTTTTGGTTAACATTACTTTCTTTGGCACCACAACTTTCTATAGTTGTTAAGAGCTATGGTGTCACTTAAAAGACTAAGCTGTTCCTGACCCAAACCATGACATTTGCAATTGTATTATATGCATGTAAAAGTTTTAAAATGATTAGGACAACTTAAGAAAAAGTAATGCCTTTAAACTGTGATACTGGATAAGAAGATTGATTATACTCTAGACTACCAAAAGAATAAGCAAATCTGTTTTGAAAAAGGGCAGTCAGACTGCTCATTAGAAGCAAAGGTGGCAAGACTTTCTCGGGAATGTTATTTGGAGGGCCCAGCTTCTGGAAACGGATATCGTTCAGCAAAGAAAAGAGTCAGCGAGAAAGAGGAAGAACTGCAATTAGATGGACTGATACAGTGCATATAGCAATAGATTAAGCACAGCAGAAGTTCTGAGGAAGGTGAAGGATCAAGAACACTTAGTGCTGTTTTATACAAGGCTTCTGGAGCCAAACCAACTTGATTACACTTAAAAACATACTTAAGTCTTTAAGTCAATTCATGTCAGACAATCTTCCGTCAATACTCTTATGTTACCAAGCAGGACATCCCTTTCCAAAGACTCACTCCAATCTTAAAAAGTCTTATAATTTTTTCTTCTTTTTTAAATGTTTTTTATTTTATTATTTTTGTGTGTGTGTACCATCAAACTGCATCTGACTGGTACAAGGGGAGATTGTTCATCCTTCTCCTGCAAGGCATATGGTGGATTCAAACCACATACTCTGGGACTGAAGTGCAGCTTCTTGCCACTAGGCCACTAGACCTCCCTACAATTTTTTGCTTCTAAGTAGCATACTTGTTGATGTATACCTCATATTTTTACAACTTTTCCATACTAAATTATCATTGTTACCAGATCCTATTTCTCAAAATACATCCTTTATGTCTCCCTTTTATCTTCCTTCTCCAGTGAATCAAGTGCTTGCTAAACATTTCTTTGTTTTCCTGATTCATCCTCTGACACTGATATTAAATTCAAAATAGTCAAAAGGATATAAATCTCAATTTATAACAATAGATTTGTATTATATTACTTTAAAAGTACGTATACTTGCTTTTGTTTTTAAATTTTGGTATTTGGCAGTGCCAAAAAACTCAGTAAATAGATTTACATAGTAGCCACAACAATGAAGTAGAATCTATGAAGATCAAAAGATATGGCAAAAGACCAGACATAATTTCCTTCCATTATATCAAGGTCCCTGATATTCTAAATTAGAGCCAACTTGAGGGCAACTAACAGCATTGTTAGTATAATATGCACAGTGTTCCTCCATTCTTTCACAAGGAGAGTATTTTAGGAAGATACACATTATTTTTAAACCTATTGTTTTCTTTTTTCTCTTACAAGAGATATAATATACTTAGTCATAGGTATGTCACATTTTTAAGGTCAATATTAAAGATAAGGAAAGAGAATTTTGGTTAAAATAGGGACTAAAATACTAGCCTTGCTATTTTTCTTTTTTATGTGACAAAAGAAAATGCTTAAAAATACATTTAATTCTTCATTGTTTTCTTTCTTCAGTATTATCACTGTCCCAGTTGATACACAATACATTGACTAAATGCCGGAGCCTCCAGGTTAAAGTCCATTTAAAAAGACTTATTGGAAGAGCTTATATATAGATGTATTGTTTGAAAGCTTTTTGAAAGGTGCCTGGCTTTGGGCTATATCTCTTGTTTGGTGATATTTCTGGCTTCTTGGTTTGTTTGGGGGTTTCTTTTTTATCAACTTTTTAAAAGGAAATCTTCTCTCTTAGTACTTTCATTATGTGTAAATGGTGACAGAAGAGAGCCCTACTCATTTAAGGTATTAGAGAAAAGTTAATTCTCATGAGGATGCACTACCCTGATTAAAGTCATTTCCATATGCACTGGGACTGTGATGCATTTGAGTGCAGTTTGACTTGCCTTGTTGGCATGCTCCTCTAAAGTGGAAGATAGGTATTAAAGGCCCTTAGGATATAAGTTCCTACTTAAAGCAGAGTCTCCCAGGGGCAAAACCTGGTTCAGTTATGCTTTTAATCAGTGTATATCACTGCAGACATGGTGGTATTTAATGAGTGTTGCTACAGAGCTTTGACTGCATAGAAAATAGGCCAGATTTGTATGCTAAATACCACAACTCTCAGCTTCACATTTTGATTATTTTTAAGTGAGATTGCTTAATGCACATGTTAAACATTCATTAATATTAACCTTTTGAATCAGAGGGCACAGTAGGTGTTCTTGATAATACGAAGTTCTATATATAGGTCTCTAACAACCTTACAAAGGAAATTTTAGGTGGTTAATATGTCAAGAATACTTGAAAACAGGTATAGAATTTGTTGCTAAACTTAAACTCCAGTCACATGGTACATGTTCTTTTGGTGTTTCTGTGACATGGTAACTAATTTTTTTAGCTCTTTAATTCCAGTAATATTTGAAAAGCCATACCACAGAAATTTAATGGGCACTAACCTAAGCAAGAATTATGGTAGATACTATCTTTGGATTAAGTTACTTAATGAGAATCTGCTACATATTTCTGTGATGCTTAATCTTGTGCTACTGGGGTGTAAAATGTCATAACGGTTACCTATGGTGGACAGTGAGTGGTGGAACTCCCAGTTTAAGACAGGTTTGGAAGCAGGGATGGTATCCACTTCCTATACAACATGCCTCTGGAAACTCTATGAAATATGAGAAATGACAATAGTTATAGAAAGGCTTCAGGTCTTTTGTTCATAGGGTATAATTTATTCTTTTCTCATAGATGAAAACTAGAATTTAGAAATGACATTAATTCATTAATTGGACTTATGAAGAGCGTCTAGAATCAAGGCAGGTGCCAGGAGCACATTTGCCAGTACAGATTTCACAGTCTTGGAATAAAGAAAACTATACACTGCAGTCTCCAATATGTTTTGAGACTCAATGTCAAGAAGACAAAGATTCTCACCACTGGGCCAACTGGCAGCATCAGGACGGATGGTGAAGAGATTGAGATTGTTCACAGCTTCAGTTTGCTTGGCTCCAAAGTCAACACTCTCAGCACCAGCAGCCAGAAAATTAAAGACCTATTGCGATGGGAAAGTCTGCTGTTAGGGACCTCTCCAAAGTACTGAAGAGCAATGGTGTCTCTTTGGAGACTAAGGTGCGTCTGATACAGGTCATGGTCTTTGCTATCACTTGTTATGCATCAGAGAGTTGGACAATGACTAAGGAGGATAGAAGGAGAATTGATGCCTTTGAGCTGTGGTTCTGGAGAAGAGTATTGAGGGTACCATGGACTGCTAGGAAGACAAACAGATCATCCTGGAAAGGGTCAAACCGGGCTGCTCCTTGGAGGCAAGGATTTTAAGGCTCCATCTGACACACTTTGGACATGTTTCAAGGAGAGACAGGTCCTTGGAGAGGGACATCATGCTTGGTAGGGTGGAGGGACAGCGCAGAAGGGGAAGGCCCCCTATGTGGTGGAATGATTCAGTGATTGGGGTAATCGGGATGGGTGTGTCGGAGACGGTGCGATTGGCACAGGACAGAGCAGAGTTTAGGGCTGTTGTACACAGGGTCCCTATGAGTTGCAAGCGACTTGACTGCTCATAACAACAAACAACATACATTTATCACATTATTTTCTTGTTCTGGACACACAGAAAGAGTTGATTTTTAATTTTTGCTCCTGCTTATAGTTCTGATGGGTAAGAAGTTATGCTGCCAATCCAAAAGCTGGTGACCTGAATTTACCAGCTTCTCTGTGGGAGAAAGAAGGGCAATTTCTTCCCATGCTATTCACAATCTTTGAAGATTCACTGGAGGGTTTGCTAGGAGCTGGTTCTGTCCCCATAACATATAACAACAACTACCTGCTAGTAGATAGATTGGGGTCGAGTGATCAATAGGAGTCTGGGTCAATGGTAATTTGAAGTAATAAAAGTAAAGCAGTGTCAAACACCAACTAAAAATATTTGCGTGATCTTTCATCCTCTCCCAGTTAGGCCATGGAAACACAGATAACATACAGGGAAGGGTTTTCTAATCTGCATCAAATGTCACTATAAAGGAGGAAAAAACCAAAACATTTTTATTATGTTAAATGGATGAGATTTTGAGTTTAGTTTGTTACCACCACTTAATCTAGTCTTTATACATATGTGAAGTTTCATGAGAGAAACAGAAAACAAACATATGATTAAAAATAAAACAAAGGTTGCTAAACTATCATCTACCCTATGCTAATCTATGCTAATCCTGGTCATGAAAGCCCACAGTTTCATAGTCAGTTTCAACTCATGGCAGTCATCTATTCGAGGTCCATGGTTATAAGTCCTCTCTTGTGGTGGATTCAAACTATCAAACTTTTGTTTATGAGATTGGTAAGTGCTTCTAAATTTCTTATTGTCTTACCAATGCTAAATGTAATAGGCATTATAGATAAGAGTCAAAGATTGGAATAGCTCAGATCAATGCCCTAGAACAATTATCTGGTCCCTTATGCTATAATTATTCATTCAATAATATATGTAATTTCTTTTTTCTCAGGATATTTTAGGAAAACACTACTCAAAAATCTTACCATGTATCATTTGGTCAAGAATAATATGTTAGTTATGTGCATTAAGGATACAGAAGAGACATAAAACCTGCATTTGTAAATAAATTGTACTGTCACTTCACCTTGGTCTGTCTAGATCTTTATTGAGGTTCTCCCCCTGTAAATGCTAACCCAATAGTTTTCCTCCTTAAAGTATTATCTCTATGATTCCAATTTATATGCTTCCAAAACTATAATATAGTCTAGAGAGGACTTCCTAAAACATTGCTATAATGTTTGTTTGGCTCAGAGGGAACAAAGTTAAAATAACAACTTTGCATTTAATGAGTACATGTTTTATTGTTTGTCAGATTCTAAATCTGAGCATTCAGATTGAGACAGACTAGGAAAAAGGATTGGCCATGCAGATTCGAAATAACAGGCCTTCAAAAACTCTATGT
This sequence comes from Elephantulus edwardii, assembly GCF_000299155.1. Classification (NCBI taxonomy): domain Eukaryota; kingdom Metazoa; phylum Chordata; class Mammalia; order Macroscelidea; family Macroscelididae; genus Elephantulus; species Elephantulus edwardii. The sequence continues at coordinate 37,894,292 of NW_006399755.1, read as the reverse complement.
ACAATAGAACACACTTAGACTAGCATACAGGGCAACTGAGGTGGAGCTTTCAAGTATGGAAACACAAAGGAGGAGGAAAATTTGTAAGCAGACAGTAGTCACTGGAACATGGTATGTGAGGATCATGAAAGTAGGAAAATTAGATATTGTTAAGGAAGAAACGAAACACATTCATATTGACATATTAGGTATTGGTGAGATGAAATGGACTGGCATGGGAAATTTTGAGTCAGACTATCATATTTATGTACTATCTTGGAGATGAAAAGTTGAAGAAAAATGGGGCTGCTTTCATAGTTAAAGAAGTAATTTCTAGTTCCATCTTGAAACATAATATTGTGAGTGACAGGATAATATCCATGCACATACAAGGAAGTCCAGTGAATACCACTATCATTCAGATATATGCACCAACAACCAGAGCCAAAGAAGAGGAAACAAGATTTCTACCAACTTTTGCAGTTGGAGATTGATTGAACATGCAATCAAGATGCATTAATAATAATAGGTGACTAGAATGCAAAAGTTGGGAACCATGAAGAAGGATCAGTAGTTGGAAATGTGGACTTGGTAACAGAAATGAAGCTGGAGATAGAATGATAGAATTTTGCACTATCAACGATTTATTCATCCCAAATATGTTTTGTAAGAAACAAATGCAGGTTATACACATGGATTTCACCTAACGGTATGCACAGAAATCAGATTGATTCCATATTTGGAAAGAACAGCGGGAGAAGACCAATATCAGCTGTAAAAACTAAGCCAGTCGCTGATTGTGGGACAGACCTCCAACGACTCATATGCAAGTTCAAATTGAAGCTAGAAAAAATGAAATAAAATCACTGGGAACCAAAATATGACCTTGGATCTATCGAACCTGAATTTTAAAACCATCTCAGGAAGAGGTTTGAGGCCTTGGACACTAATGAGTGAAGACCAGATGAGTTATGGGAGGATGGATACCAAGAATATATCCAGGAAGAATGCAAAGGTCATTATAAAGACAGGAAGAAGGAATAACCAAAATTGATGTCAGGACAGACTCTATTTCATTAGAGTGCTGAGAAGCCAAATAGATGGAAGAAATCAAGATATATTGAGGAGCTGAACAGAGATTTCAAAGGGCATCATGGGAAGTATTATAATAAAATATCCGAAGAGCTGGAGTCCGAAAATCAAAGGGGCCAAACTCACTCAGCACATTCTTAAGCTCAAGGAATGAAGACTAAATGCAAACCTCAAGTTGCAATACTTAAGGATGCTTTGGGGAGAATATTAAATGATCCAGGAAGTATTAAACAAAGATGGAAAGAGTATATAGAGTCATTGTACCAAAAGAAATTGGAGGACACAGAAAATTCAATGAAGCAACATATGAGCAAGAGCCTGTGGTGATGAAGGAGGAAGTTCAAGCTGCTCTGAAAGAACTGGCAAAAAACAAGGCCCATGGAATTGATGGTATCCTAATTGATATGTTCCTACAAACAGATGCTGCCCTAGATGAGCTCACCAAGTTGTGCCAGGAAATCTGGAGGACAACTACCTGGCCAACTGACTGGATGAGATTTATATTAGTTCCAATTCCAAAGAAAGATGATCTGACAGAGTGTGGAAATTATAGAAAAGTATCATTAATATCACATGCAAGCAAGATTCTACTGAAGATTATTCAAAAATGACTGGAAAAGCACATCAACAGAGAACCTCCAGAAGTGCAGGCTGGGTTTAGAAGAGATCATGGAACTAAGGGTATTGTAGCTAATGTTAGATGGGTCTTTGCTGAAAGCAGAGAATACCAGAGGGATGTCTATATGTGTTTCATTGATTATTTAAAGATGTTTGACTGCATGGACCACAACAAATTGTGGCTAACTATGAGAAGAATGGGAATCCCAGACATTTGATCTTGCTTATGTTAAACCTATACTTGGGCCAGAAGGCAGTCATCAGAGCAGAGCAAGGGAACACTGCATGGTTCAAAATTGAGAAGGGTGCATGCCAGGGATGTGTCCTATCTCTATTCTTTTTCAATCTACATGTGGAACAGATTATCTGGGAGGCTCGACTCTGTGATGAGAAATGTATCATCAAGATTGGGGAAAGACTCATCAACAATCTGCAGTATGCAGAAGACACAACACTGCTTACTGAAACTGAGGAGGACTTGAAGTGCTTGCTGCAGAAGGTCAAGGGCTTCAGCCTTCAATATGGATTGAAATTAAATATCAAGAATACAAAGATTCTCACCACTGGGCTGATTGGCAGCATCATGATGGATGGTGAAGAGACTGAGATTGTTAACAGCTTTAGTTTGCTTGGCTGCACAATCAACACTCTTGGCACCAGTTGCCAGGAAATTAGAAGATGAATTACACTGGGAAAATCTGCTGTCAGAGACCTCTCCAAACTACTGAAGAGCAATGATGTCACTCTGGAGACTAAGGTGTGTCTGATAAAGGGTATGGTCTTTGCAATCACTTGGTATGCATCAGAGAACTGGACAATAACTAGGGATGATAGAAGGAGAATTGATGCCTTTGAGCTGTGGTGCTGAAGAAGAGTATTGAATAGACAATGGACTTTTAAGAGAACAAACAAGTTCTTCCTGGAGAGGGTTAAACGAAGGTGTTCCATGGAGACAAGGATTCTGAGGCCTTGTCTTACATAGTTTGGACATGTTGCAAGGTGGGATCAGTCGTTGGAGAGGGATGAAATGCTTGGGAAGGTGGAGGGACAGCACAGTAGAAAAAGACACTCTATGAGGTGGATTGACTCACTGACTGAAGTAATGGGGGTAGGTGTGTACGAAACAGTAAGATTGGCACAGGATTGAGCAGGGTTCATAGCTGTTGTACACTGGGTCACTATGGGATGCAGGCAACTCAAAGATACCTAACAACAACAACAACAACAACAACAACAACAACTATATATGTAAGATATGTTGTTGTTAGGTGCCACCTGTTGGTAGATGGCTCATAATGACCCTATGAATGAAAAACCTGAACACTTGTATAATTTTCATAATTTCACTAAGTTCAGAGAGTTTCCAGAGGCAAGCTATTTTGGAAGTGCCTGTTTTACATAGGGTCACTATGAGTCGTAGGTGACTCATCAGTACATAACAACAACAACAACAGCACCACAACATTTATTTTCTTGGATAAAGTTGAAATCTGCCTCAGGTTGGGTTTCCTCAGCAGCAGATCCTGCCCATAATTAAAGACAAAGTATTCAGACAAAAATCCTATGAAACACAAGTAGAAGAGTGGTAAAGTTAAGACCATGATGTAACAAGGGAGGGAAGACTTCAAATGGCGTCTTGTGGAGCAGTTTACCACTTTGACCTAACAAGGATCTATCATTCCAGAGAACACTTGGAGGTAGTATGAAACATATCTCAGTGTTTCTTATATGAGAGATGAAGTGAGATATATAAGGCCTTTTTATTTTCCAACTATTGACAATGAGTAAGAGTTGCCTCTGAGTCCACTAATACTTCCATATGCCCAGGCTGCCTAAATGAAAGATGAAAGAATATTTTTAAGAATAAATTGCCAATGTCCATGTGAAGTGACATCTATTGGAATAGCAAATGTTGTAAAAATATTGGAAGACCCTTAACAACTACACAAACTTTGTTTCATTCCTCAGTGATGACACCACAAGAGCTGTTCTCATCTATTCAATCCAAATAACATACCATATGGACTATCTCTCTCTCATGTGACTCTTTGCTTCTGAACACTTATAGTAGTTAATTATTTATTGACTTCTTTGCATCATTTGTATACATCCTTAGACTAGAAACATAATGAGGGCAGGATTTAACCCGTTTTGCTTTCCAGTACCTTACACTAAGTAGGAAACCAATAGTTGTGAACCAATGAATGAATTACAGAACTAGGTGAGTACTGTGATCTTCATTAACAGAAAAGAACTCTAGGATTGTATAAGTGGTGGCAGGATTCCAACGTAGGGTGGTTCCACATCAAATCTAATACTTATAACCACACTGTGATAACAATATCATGCTGTGTTCCTATTTCTTGCTACAGAAAACACAATTATTTCCTATTTCCTACATCATTAAATCTAAAATCCTCTGCCTGACATTCAAAACCTTATATGACTAGTTATCTAGTCTTGCATTTGAGAGGGGGAAAAAATCAATGTGCAAGTACATTATTGCATAAGGACATGTTACTTAAAACCATATGTAAAAATGGCCTTCAGATTGCAGTTTGTCAATAATCATTGGCAAACATGAAAATACAGCATGATCTGGCCTTAAAAAATTTCACTCTAAAAGGCTGCATAAATATAAATTCTAGATCATAGGGAGATTGTGTATGCAGGTAATAGTGAATACTAGATCCTGTTTCTGAGGCTAATTTGGGTAGAAATTTTATAATAATAACTGACCTCAAAACCAAACCCACTGCCACTGAATCAATTCTGACTCATAGGAACCCTTCATCCTATCTCTGAGGCTGAAAATCTAAACAGGAAGAGACCGCCACTTACTCTGGCTGAGACGCTGGTTCAATTGAAGCACAGGAGATGCAGTCTTTTGGTTATCAGTGTAACAAACTATAAGCAACACTACTAGAGTTCATTGGTGTGTGTGTATCCTTTCCCCATACCTTTTCAATCTATGTGTGGAACAGATCATTTGGGAAGTTGGACTTTATGAAGAAGAATGTGGCATCAGGATTGGAGGAAAACTGATCAACACCCTTCCTTACACATATGATATAATCTTGCTCATTGAAACTGGGGAGGACTTGAGTTATTTGATGCAGAATGTCAAGTACTACAATCTTCAATATGAATTGCATCTCAACATCAAGGAAACAACAGATAAAGGAAGAAAACTGTTCATAAGGGATATATGATTAGGCATTATATGTACAACAATAGCCCAGAAAAAGAGGTACACTGCAAAGAGGACTGAGGGAAAGGAGAGATAATTGTACAACAATGAATGAATATTAAAAAAAACACCCAAAAAACAAAAATATGAACTGGGGGAGGGGGAAAGGAGCAAGGGAGAGGGGTAAAAATGCAACACTGAACAAATAAAAAAATCTACCTTTTCTGTAAACTTTCATTAAAATCACAATTAAAATTTAAAAAAAATGTTAGAATACTCAAACCAAAGATTCTCATTACTGCCAATCGGCAGCATGATGACAGAAGAGACTAAGAGGAGGTAAGATTGAGGTTGCTAACAGTTTCTTCTTGCCTGGTTCCACAACCATCACTCTGGGCACCAGCAGTCAGGAACTCAAAATATGAGTAGCTTTAGGAAAGTCTGACATCAAGATACGTTCTAGAGTGCTATAGAACAATGTCAGTCTAGTGCCCAAGGTGTGCCTGATTCAGACCATGGTCTTCTCAACTGCTTTCTTCTTCATTTTTTTTCCTTCTTTGTTTTAATAATTTTAATGAACATTTACAGAGAATTTGGATTTCCATTCATACATTGCTGCACTATGGCAGAAGAAAAACTGATACCTTTGAGTTGTGATGCTGGAAAAGAGTACAGAACATACCTTGGACTCCCAAGAGGACAGGTCTGTCCTAGTGAGGGTGAAACCAAGTTGCTTCTTGGAGGCAAGGATTTTGAAACTCCAGCTTACATACTTTGGGCATGTTCCCCAGAGGAACTAGTCCTTGGAGAAAGGCATCATGTTTGGAAGGGCAGAGTTTCAGTATAGGAGAGGAAGACCTTGGGTGAGATGAATTGGTACAGTGACTATGGCAATAGGGGCAGGTGTGTCAGAGATGATGAGACTGGTTCAGGGCAGGGGGAAGAGCTCTGGTTCATAAGGTCATTGTGAATCATCATCAACTAGAAGGCACACAACAATAACAAAATAACCCATAGCGAGTCTCTCTCCCACCCTGTGCCTAAGGGGTCTTTAGGCCTACAGCAGATCTCTGCAGGTAACCAGGAAGACAGCCCAATCACAACCCTGTGCCTGTGGGCCCTCAGTTCTAGCAGCCCTCCTTGTGCCAAGCACCAGTACCAAAGATCCAGCTGAACCAAAATATTCCTATTCAGGACTATATCCTACTGTGCCTCTAAAGTCTTGAGCTGGGGCTAGAAAAGGGTATCTCTCACCATGATATTGGTATGTCTGATTGTCTTTACCACTTGCTGTTAGAGGTACAAAACCTATCTGTCACTTCATTATAATGGGGAATGAAATGCATGTTGCTAATTACTTTATTGTTAACAATCTCAACCTTTTCTCCACTTATCATGGTGCTGCAAATCGGCCTACCAGTGAGAATCCTTGTTTACTTGATGTTTTTTCTTGATGTTGAGTCCATATTGGAGACTGTGGTCTTTGATCTTCTGCAGAAAATGCCCCAAGGTTGTGTCATCTGGATAATACAGGTTTCTGATAAGTCTTCCTCCAATACTGATATTACATTTTTTTCTCATTAAGTCTAGCAACCCAAATGGTCAGTTAAACATATAGATTTAAATGGTTCTTCATCTTGAACCATGCAGTGTTCCCTTGTTCTGTTCTGGTGACTATTTCCTCGTCTAGGTATAGTTTACCCATGAGCACAAACAGGTTTTCTGGGGTTCTCATTCTTAAGGTTAGTCATAATTTGATTTGATTCATACAGTCAAAGTTCCACCATGATAGATAGAGAGTGAGATTGTTAACAGCTTCAGCTTGCTTGGTTCCACAATCAACACTCTTAGCACTAGCAGTCACAATATCAAAAGACAAACTTCATTAGGAAAATCTTCTGTCAAGGAATTTTCCAGACTGCTGAAGAGCAAGGATGTCTATCTACAGACTAAGGTGCACCTGATCCAGACCATCATTACTAGTTATGTAACAGAGAGCTAAAAAATGATTAAGGATAAGAGTATAGATGCCTTTGAGTTGTAGAAATGGAGAAGAGTTTTGAACATACCATGTACTGCTAAGAGAACAAACAGGTCTCTTCTGGTGAAAGTGACACCATGTTGCTCACTGGAGACAAAGATTTTGAAGTTCTATCTCACATATTTTGCATATGGCCAGGAGGGTCCAGTCCTTAGAGAAGAGCATCATGCTTGGAAGAGTGGAGGTGCAGTGTGATGGGTTCAATATATACTGCATTGAATAAGATGAGAGAGAACATTGTTTAAAAGGCGCATGTGATTAGGTATTTTTGTCATGACAGGAGTCTAGAGCAAAGGTTACATGGTGGTGTGGACCTGGAGGAGGGTTTGTAAAACAATGAAAGAATTTGTCTTTTACTTTTTCAAGAGGGTAGCGTAATGGGGGGAGGGTTGGGAGGGGAGAAGAGTGCAACAATGAATGAATGGAAATCCAAAGTCTCTGTAAATTTTTACTGAAATCAATAATAATTTTTTTAAAAAGGGGCATAAAAAAAGAAGTTAGATTGACCATATCTGTGGAAAGAATCACTGGAGAAACTCCGTGTCAGCAGTTAAAACCAGGAAAAGCACTGAATGTGGAACAGTCCATCAATTAATTATGTGAAATTCAAATTGAAGATTCAAAAATATTAAAATAAACTCTCAAGGAACAAATTATGATCTTAAGTCTATGTCACCTGTATTAAAAAATCATCTCAATAACAGATTTGAGGTAACTGACCACCAATATTCAAAGACAAGAGTAGCTGTGGAATGGATGTCAAAAGATACTATAAAATTCAATTAGAGAAAAAAAATTCAATTAGAGAACTAAGAAGGCAAAACAAAAGAAAAAAAATGCTGAATTGAAAGAGTAGCTTAGAAAATTTTAAAGGGCAGCTTAAAAAACAAAGTATTACAACAAAGTGTGGAAAGAACTGTAGTCAGAATAAAAAGGGAAGAATTTGCTCAGCTTGAAAAAAAAATCAAGCCCTGGGTTGCAATACTAAGGGATGCAATAGGTAAGATCTTGAATTACCCAGAAAGAATACAAAGAAGTTGTAAGAGACACATGAAGAAACGCTCAAAACCTCTGGCAATGAGAGAGATGCATATCAAAACCACAATGACATGACATCTCGCTCCAGGAGCAGTGGTACAGTCTAACCAGGAAGCAAACAATAAATGTTGGAGAGGATGTGGAGAGATTGGAACTCTGTCGGTGGGACTCAGGAAATATGGCATTTCCTAAAAACAAACAAACAAACACCTGAATATAGAAACCCCATATAACCTAGCTAGACCACTGCTAGGAATATACTCCAGGAAATAAGCACTGAGACATAAACAGGGATTTGTACACCAATGTTCACAACAGTGTTATTCACCATTGAAAGAACATGGAAACAGTTCAAATGTCCAACCACAAGCGAATGGATGGAGAAATTGTGGTACATTCACATGATGGAATACTACGCAGCCCTGAGGATCAACAATTTTGAAAAATACTCATAATTTAGGAGAGACTGGAGAACATTATGCTGAGTGAGCTAACTCAGTCTCCTAAGGACAAATGCTACATAAGACAATTATTTAAAAAATAGAAGGATAACTATTAAAACATGTATGGAGACCCAAGGGAGGAAGGGGTGGGAATAAAGGTGTGAAGGACAGGGAGGACATCATAGGGTCGCACAATTTGGTGAGTGGAGGGTGGAAGTAAAGGAAATGGGAAAGATCCAGTGGGGATCTGAAAAGATGGGGTAACGATGAGCATAATTCAGTGGTGAGTAATTTTATAAAACACAATGTATGGGAATGACTGCATGAAACAACATGTCAATTAAGCAAAGTATGGAACACAATTTACATGAATTTTGAAAAAATATCTGTAATTAATAAAACACTGTACAAAAATTATGCACATGCATTCATTTAATAATACTATATATTATTTCTAAAAGTGACAAAGACAACTGGCAGAGTAATATATCTACTTCATGGATTATAATTTTCAAAATCCAGATTTCATTATCGTCACACACATAGAAGGTAAAAAGAAATACAAATGCAATAAAAAAAAAGACAATGTAAGGAATACATAGAGTCACTGTACTAGAAAAGAATTGGTCAACAAAGAAAATTTCAGAAAGTACTATATGAACAAAAGCCAATGGTAATAAAGGAAGAGGCTCAAGTTGTGTTGAAAGCACTGGCCAAAAATAAACAAGACTCCAGTAATTGATGAGATATTAATTAATGTGTCTAAACTAATAAATTCAAGCAAGCCTGAATGGGGTAACAAACCTATACTAAGAAATTTGGAAGACAGGCTAACTGACTGGAAATTCATCTCTCATCTCCAAGAATTTTTTTTTCTTTTCTTTTGCCTTCTTAATACTCTAAGGCAATTTTATAGTACCTTCTGACATCCATTCCACAGCTACTCTTGTCTTTGAATACTGGTGTTTAGTTTCTCAAACCAATTATTGAGATGATTTTTGAATACAGGTGACATAGACTAAAGATTATAATTTGATTCTTGAGGATTTCTTATACATTTTTTCATCTTCAATTTGAATTTGCACATAAGTAATTGATGGTTTGTTCCACATTCTTATGAGAATTTGTTTTCATTTCACTGAATGTGAAAATTATCAGACAATATACACTGATAAAAGCAAGATTAATATTGAAGATCATCCAAAACTGGCACTATACTAACCTGGAACTGCCGGGAGTTCAAGTGTACTTTATAAGAGGCTGTGGCATCAGTGACATCATTGCTGACATCAGATTGATCCTGGGTGAAAGCAGAGAATATCAGAAGAATGTCTATTTGTGCTACCTTGACTATGCAAAAGCATTTGACTGTAGGGATCAAAACAAACTATAGCTGTCATTGAGAAGAATGGTAAACCCACACACTTAATTATGCTTATACAAAACCTCTATCTCATACAAGTGGCTGCTGTTGGAATAGAGCAAGCAAACACTACATGATTTAAACTCAGGAAGAGTGTGTGCCAGGGATGTATTTTTTCTCCATACCTATTCAATCTGTACGCTGACCAAATAATTCATAAACCTGGATTCTGATTAAGAATGTGACATCAGGATCACAGGAAGACTCTTAAATAACCTACATTATGCAGATAAAATAACCTTATTGAATATGAGAATAACCTAACACGCTTGCTGCAAGATCAAGACCTATAGTCTTTAATATGGATTACATCTTAACATCAAGAGGACAAAAATCCTCCCCATTTGGCCAACAGGCAACATAAGAAAAAGGGATTGACATTGTCAATGATTTCTTCTTGCTTGGATCAACAATCAACATCCTTGGTACCATCAGTCCGAAGATCAGGAGAAGTGTGGCATTGGGCAAGTCTGCTGTCAGGGACCTCTCCAAATCACTAAAGAATGATGATATCAGTCTGAAGACTAAAGTGAGACTGATTCAAGCTATAGTCTTCACTTGGTACACATCTGGCAGCTGGACAATAAAGAACGATAACAGAGGAATAAATTCCACTGAGTTTGAGTTGTTGAATACTGAATAGTCCGTGGAATGTGAAAAGAACAAATAACAGATCCTGGAAAAGTTGCAACCAGAATGCTTCTTGGTGGCAAAAATGGCAAGGCTTTTTCTCTCATACTTTGGGCATATTGGTAGGAGAAGCTATTCCTTGGAAGGAGACATAAGGATTGGAAAGGCAAAAGGTCAGCAAAATGAGGAAGACTCTCAATTAGGTGGGTTGACATGGTGACTGCAATAATGGGGTTAAGGATGTCAGAGATGATGAGGATGACACACAGTTCAGGTCTGTTTTTTCCTAGGGTTGCTATGACTCATATTTGACTTGACAGCACCTAATAGCACCACCACCACCACCACCACATAAACAAAAGGAGTCTTGGCAGCATGTGCATTACCTGTTGGGTGGCTAACTTAGTAGTTGGTGGTTTGAATCTATCAGTCACTCCTCAGGAGAGAGCTGAAGTAACTACTGTATGTCAGAGCTCATTTAATGGCAGTGAGCTTCTTTGGTTTTTTATTTACACACACATAAACTTATCGTCACATAATCTTGGTATTTGAACAAAAACTTAGATAATATGCTAAAGGATTCTTAAAGATCAAAAATTCTAATTTAATTTTAAAATAGCACAAATAGTTACATACTCTGTAGAAAATAATAAAATGCTCTAAAATGAAGCCATCATTGGATATATGGCCTGGTGATTAGAGTTCAAGACTGAAAAAAAACCACAAAAACTTTCTTGAATTCTCTTAGGCCTGTAACCCTGGATAATAGCATGGGGAAAAGTATTTTTTCTATGTCTTAGATAGCATGTATTATAAAAAAAAATCTAAAAAGCATATTTAAAATGCTTAGATTTGAAACTAAAATATAGGTAAATGGCAGTAATTTTTTTCTTTTTTAATTAATTTTAATGAAAGTTTACAGAGACTTAGGGTTTCCATGCATTCATTGTTGCACCCTGCCACCCTTCTCTCCCAATTTGCTCTTTTCTTTAAAAAGTAAAAGAAAAATTCTTTAATTGTTATGCAATACCTCCCCTCAAGTCCACTCCACTGTGCAGCCTTCATGTTGGACTTCTGCCATAACAATAATACCTAATATATCCCTATTAAACAGTTCTCTTCCTCACCTGTTTCAATATACATCTGTTTCAGTATACATTATTTACCTCCTCTTTTTCAGTCTTCCCTCAACCCCAATGTCAGTTCCATTTTACAACAGTGGTACTATGCAATATTTGTCCTTTTGTGACTGAGATATTTCACTCAGTATAATGTCCTCCAGGCTCACCCATTTTGTATAATATTTCATGAGTTCCTTGATTTTCAATGCAGCATAGTATCCCATTGTATGAATATACCACTATCCATTTGTTTCTTGATGGGCACATGGGTTGTTTCCAACTCTTTGCTATTGTGAACAAAGCCATAATATAAACATGGGTGTGCATATATCTGCTTGGGATCTCTAGTTCTAAGAGAGACACAGATTAAAACAACTATGACCTATTATCTCACCCCAGTAAGAACTGCAAAATTTAACAGAACAGCAAACATCAGACACTGGCGAGGTTGTGGAGAAACTGGAACTCTTATTCGCTGTTGGTGGGGTGTAAAATGGTGCATACACTAAGGAAGGCTGTATGATGCTTTCTCAAAAAGTTGCAAATAGAAATACCATTTGACCCAACAATTCCACTACTGGGAATAAAACAAGGTGAAATATTTTCTTTTCTTTTATCTTCAAGTATTATATAATTAAAGTAAGTAAAAGAACTGTTTATTTTCCATCTCCTTATATTTTCAGAATAGGGAGATCTGGTGGTTTAAGCCATAAAGAGTTGTACCACTAACATAAAGTTATGCTTTCCTGGTGGTTCAAGCCCACCAGAGGCCCCATGGGAGAAAGGCAGGGAATTTCTTTGATGTCATTTATAGCCTCAGAAACCCACGAGGGCCAGTTCTGACTTAATGGCAACACAAGAGAGACAGATAGAATTCTAAAAACGGAACCCTGGTCATATAACAGTTAAAGACTGTGGCTGCTCACTGAAAAGTTAGTAGTTAGAAACACCAGGTGTTCTGAGGGAAGATGTGACAGTGTACTTCCATAAAGATTTATGGGCTTGGAAATCCTCTAGGGCGACTGCCTTCTATCACTATGTGTCAGAATTAACTCAACAAAAATGAGTTTTAGGGTTTGGCTTTTTAAAATCATATAATATAAAAGATGTTACCAGGAAAGACTCATTTATGTGAGATTTTAAAATAAACTAAGCCAGGTAAAAGTAAAGCAGTGGTTTATGTACACAAAGTAAGAGTTACTTAAAATTGTTACTATTTATCTGAAAATTGTTTCAGGATCTCCCAAGAATGAAAACACATTAAGTATTTTATTTCCTTTCTTTTTTTTTTATACTGGTTTATTTACAAAATTTGAATACATTGTTTTTCACAGAAGATCCTTCCCATTTTCTTCACCCCTCCCATCAAATTGCACAGCTCTATGATTAACAGTCCCCCTTCCTCCCCCATCTTCACCTCTCTGCTTCCACCCTCTCCACACCTTGGATCCTCATCCTCATTCAACAGCAACAATTTTATACAGTATTTGTCCTTGTGGGATTATGGGACTGTTCCCTCAGCATGTTCTCCAGTCTCTCCCAAGTTAGGTAGTTTTTTACAAAATCATTGTTCCTGCGTGTTTGACATTAAGTATTTTAAGGCAAATGTCTACGTATATGGTAAGCCATGAAAGAGGTCACCTTGCTTGAAGATAATGTAAATAATGTGTAAAGCCATGCATTTAATTAGGTCTCTGTAATAAACCTTACAACCATATGTTGCTCTTATGTGCCATGGAGTCAGTCGCCTGTGACTCAGAGTGGCCCTATGAATAATAGCCCTAAACCCTGCTCCATCCTGTGCCAATCTCACTGTCTCCAACACACCCATCCCGATTACGCCAGTCACTGAATCAACCCACCTCATATGGGGGTCTTCCCCTCTTGTGCTATCCCTCCACACTCCCAAGCATGATGTCCTTCTCCAACGATTGGTCCCTCCTTGCAACACGTCCAAAGTATGTCAGACCAAGCCTGAGAATCCTTGCCTCCAAGAAGCAGCACGGTTTGACCCTCTCCAGGATGAACCTGTTCATTTTCTTAGTCCATGGTACCCTCAGTACTCTTCTCCAGCACCACAGCTCAAAGGCATCAATGCTTCTTCTATCATCCCTAGCCATTGTACAGCTTTCTGATGCATAGCAAGTGATTGCAAAGATCATGGCCTGCATTAGACATACCTTAGTCTCCAGAGTGACATCTTTGCTCTTCAGTACTTTGGAGAGGTCTCTAATAGCAGACTTTCCCATCGCAATACATCTTTTATTTCCTGGTTGCTGGTGCCAAGAGTGTTGATTGTGGAGCCAAGCAAACTAAAGCTGTTAACAGTTTCAATCTCTTTACCGTCTATCATGATGCTGCCAATTGGCCCAGTGGTGAGAATCTTAGTTCTCTTGATATTGGGCCTCAATCCACCCTGAAGGAAGCAGTCCTTGATTCTCTACAGCAAGGGCTACAGGTCCTCCTCAGTTTCATACAGAAGAAAATAAAAACCCAGATCTGGATAATGGCTAGTCATAAAACTGCTCGTCCTTTTTTCTCCATTGATTATTTTAAAAACAATGGGTCATTAGGGTTATTAAATATATGTCAAATTTTATCTTTAATAATGTCCCATTTCACATCTCATCAGAAATATTCACCACAATAAAAAAATGTATCAAGTGTCATGATTGTATATTCAATTAAATTAATTTTTGGATCCTTCATTTTATTTATGTTCACTTGTTCTCTATTACATTCACTCTTTTATATGAGTGAAAGTTATATAAACAATTTATATAAAGTTATATAACACTTTAAACTATTCATAAATATTTTTAATGTCATTAATTACAATGTATAATGATTGCCTAAATGATGATGTCCTTTCAATATGCATTGTTGTTGTTACAAATTGTTAATAGCCTATGAGTCAAAGACTAAACGGTTACATTTTTACAGTTTTTTTTTCCTCCCTTTTGTTCTCTTCTTAATTATCCCAGGTATAAGTTCAGTTAAGAATCTTGCCAAAAGAGGAAAAATAATCAATAAAAAAATCTCAGAAAAATCTTAAAAATAATTTTGTGGTCAATGATGCAGGAAAGATTGTTCCACCATGGATAATCTCTGATAATACTATCTAGCCCAAAATATTATTAATAAAAAGATGACAGCAAAAATGTTACTGATCACAAAAGCTGTCATGTTTACTGTCATCTCCAGTGCTTAGCTCCAAAAGAGAGCAATAAGAACTGATGCACTTTATGAGGTGTTCTATCTTGCTTGACAGTAAACTGATAGGCATGTGACATGTCAAATACTGTAGGTGAAAATATGTTCTTGATTAAACATGGTGTGCACTGACCTGTGAGCAGAGAGGTACCATTATTCATTCTTTGGGCAAATAGCCAAGTGACATAAAGAGTCACTCACATTTTCTCTTTTCAAATTAAAAAGTCAGCATTTGGCTTTGTTTGTGACAGCAGGATGTCTTTAACTTGCACAGAGTACAACAAAATGATGTCTGGCTTTAGTAATATCTGTTATTTAAAATGTTGTAAAGAACTACACACTATTTTTGAAATTTATATGATATGGACCAATCATAAAGTAAGATAAATAATACATGTAAACCGTGGTCTTTCATTGCTAATGGTAAAATAAGGGTCAGTGAAAATGAAAGAAAACCTCAAAGATGAGAGAACAGGTGTATACAACAGGTATACACAAAAAAATGGATTTATATAGAATTTCTATGTTCAGCTTTTAAGGAAGTGACAAATGGCCTTCTGAATGGTTGTATTATTTTACAATCCAACCAACAGTGTAGAAGAGTGTCTAACTCACCACATCCTCGCCAACATTTATTACTTGCTGCCCTGTTAAACTTTGCCACTATTACTGGAGTAAGATGGAACCTCATTATGGTTTTGATTTGCATCTATCTTATTACCAGTAATTTGAGCATTTCTTCATAGCAGCATCATTCACCATCACAAGAACATGGAAACAGCCGAGATGTCCAACCACAAACAAACGGACTGAGAAATTATGATATATACACACAGTGGAATACTAAGCAGAGCACAGGAGTAATGATTTTGTCAATTATTACCTAACTTAGGAGGGGTTGGAGAGCATTATGCTGAGTGAACGAACTCAGTCCCACAAGGACAAATATTGTATAAAACCATTATTTTAGAATGAGTATAAGGACCTCTCCAAAGTACTGAAGAGCAATAGTGTCTCTCTGGAGACTAAGGTGCGTCTGATACAGGCCATGGTCTTCGCAATCACTTGTTATGCATCAGAGAGTTGGACAATGACCAAGGAGGATAGAAGGAGAATTGATGCCTTTGAGCTGTGGTGTTGGAGAAGAGTATTGAGAATACCATGGACAGCTAGGAAAACGAACAGATTTGTCCTGGAAAGGGTTGAATCGGGTGGCTCCTTGGAGGCAAGGATTCCGAGGCTCCATCTAACATACTTTGGAAATGTTGTGAGGAGAGACCGGTCCTTGGAGAAGGACATCATACTTGGGAGGGTGGAGGGACAGCGCAGGAGAAGAAGACCCTCTATGAGGTGGATTGATTCAGTGACTGGGATAATTGGGATGGAAGTGTCAGAGACAGTGCGATTGGCACAGGACAGAGCGGAGTTTAGGGCTGTTGTACATAGGGTTGCTATGAGTCACAAGAGACTTGACGGCACATAACAACAACAAACAATAAGGACCAAAGGGGGAAGGAGGCTGGAAGCAGAGGGATGAGGATGTGTAAGGGGAGGGGGGTATCAATTATGGAGTTGTACAATTTGATGTAGGGGGAGGGAAAGAAATTGGAAGAATCTGTTCTGGAAAACAATTATTCAAATTTTGTAAATAAACTTGTATAATAATTTTAAAAAATAATGTCAGTTCGAAAAGTAACGTATGCCTGATTCAGGCCATTGTCTTTCCAATCACTTGTTATGCATCTGAGAACTGGACAATGAATAAGGGTGACAGAAGGAGAGTTGATGTCTTTGATCTGTGGTATTGGAGAGGAGTATTGACTATTCCATAGGCTGTCAAAAGAAAAAAAAAGATATGTTTGTTCATGGAGAAAGTACAGCCAGGGTGTTCTTTCATGGTAACGATGACAAAATTTCATCTCATATACTATATGTTGCTAGGAGAAGCTATTCCATAGAGAGGCATACCATGCTTGGAAAGGTGGAGGGTCAATGAAAGAAAGGAAAACTGAACAGTGAGATGGATTGATACAGTGATTACAGAAATGGACTCAAGTGTGTCAGAGATGATAAGGATGGCACGGGTCAGAATATGGTTCACACCTGTTATTCATAGGGTTATTATGAATACACTTGACTCTATATCACCTAACAAAAATTAGGTAAAACCATGAAAGGTGTAATTCATGTTACGAAATACTTATGACATGAATACACCAATCTATCTATTAATATTTGAATAGTGGTGCTGGTGAAGAGGATCAAATATCCCATGGATTGCTAAGAGAACAAATAAATCTCGTTTGGAGGAAGTACAACCAGAGGAAAGGACAGTGAAACTTGGCCTCATATAATTTGAGCATGTTGTCAAGAAGGAGTAGTCCTGGAAGAAGATGTCCTGATTGGGGAAATTAGAGGCCCAGAGAAAGAGAAGAAGGTTCTTAAGGAGATGGATTACACAGTAACTGCAACAATGGGCGAGCTTATGCTGGCGATCTCAAGATGGTGCAGAATTAGGTCAGATTTCGCTCTGTAGTTCATAGGATTGCCAGGAATTATAGCTGGCTCAACAGCACCTAACAACATTTACACAATCTTTTTGCAATAAATAAAAAAAGATTTAAGAATATGAACAATTTTTAGGATGGCACAGGATTAGTGAATGTTTCATTCTGCTGTAAGTAGGATCATGCCAAATTGATAACAACAAACAACATATAAGACTGGAGCTTCTTTTTTATACCCTCATTACACCTATAAATTATGGACTAATTTAAAAATAAAGCAAGACAATAATTTAAAAATTGCATGTTCTGACTAGACAGTTAAATTTCCCTGGCCTAATAAAATCATAAGATCTTTGAAAAGATTAATAATATTTTTGAATAGTCAACAAAGCAAAAATAGATATTTTTCTAGTATTCTACACGTTCAGTCAAGATTCATCTTACATAAGCTATCTTACACCATTGGTGGCATGGCCTTTTCTAAATCAAGCTTGAATTTCTGGTTGTTCTTTGTCAGTGTGCTGCTCTAGCCATTTTTGGATGATTCTCAGCAATATTTTTCTTGCATGTGATATTAATAATAATGTCCAGTAATTTGCATATTCTGTTAGATCACCTTTCTTGGGAATAGGAATAAATACAGATCTCTTCCAGTTAGTTGGCCAGGTAGCCATTATCCAAATTCCCTTGCTTGATGACAATAAGTACACTTGAAAACTTGTTACAGAAGACCAAGGGCTGTAGCCTGCAATATGGATTACATCTCAACGCCAAGAAAACAAAGATTCTCACCACTGGACTAATAGGCCACATCATTAGAGATGAAGAAAAGACTGAAGTTTTCAATAATGTCATCTTAGGTGGATCCACAATCAATATCACCTGTTGTTGTTGTCGTTAAGTGATGTCAAGTCAACCGCAACACATAGTTGGGGACCCTATGCAAATTAGTTTTGACCCCTGTCCTATTCCGAGTCAATCCCCAAATCTCCAATACATCTACCTCCATAACCCTAGTAATTACGTCAATCTAACTAATCCAGGGTCTTCCTCACTTGCACTGTCTCTTTATCCTTCCAATCATGACCTCCTTCTCTAAGCTTGTACTTCCTGGCAACATACTCAAAGTCTGTTAGAGCTACAAAATACTTGCCTCCAAAGAGCAGTCTGGAGTTATACCTGAACTAGTTTACTAGTTTAGATGGAATTACACCCAAATTAGTTTCATCCTCTCCAGGACAGATTATTTGTTCTCTTTGCAGTCAATGGAATATTCAAAACTCTTCTCCAGCACCACAACTCAGAGGCATTGATTATTCTATCCTTGGTCACTGTTCAGTTCTCTCATTCATAGAAAGAAATGGTAAAGATGATAGCCTGGATTAGGCACACACTCGTCTCTAGACTGACATAGTTGATCTTTACCACTCTGGAGAAGTCTCTCACAGTAGATTTTTTCAGTATAATTTTTGCCTTTTGATTTTCTGACTGCTGATGCCAATAATATTGATTGTGGAATTTAGTAAGCTGAAATTTATAACAACTTCAAGCTACTCTCCATCTATTATAGTGCTACCAATTAGCCCAGGGTATAGAATCTTGATCTTCTTGAAGTTGAGCTTCAATGCATACTGAAAACTGCAGTCTTTGACCTTCTGGAGCATACATTTCAGATCCTCTTTAGTATGAGCAGGCAATGTTGTATCATCTGCATAATACAGGCTGTTGATGAGTCTTCCTCTAATCTTCAAGTTACATTCTTCCTTATAAAGCCTTGTCTCTCAAATTCAATGTTTTGCATATATATATTGAAAACATATGGAGACAGGACACAATCCCAGATGTATTCCTTTCCTGATTTTGAACCATGTAGTTTTTCCTTACTCTGCTTTGATGACTGCTTCCTCTTCCATATATAGACTTCTTATGAGCATAATCAGGTGTTCTGAGATTCTCATTCTTCTAAATGTTAGCTACGATTTATTGTGATCCATACAGTCAAGTATCTTTGTATAGTTAATGAAACATATTCCTCTGGTCCTCTCTGATCATCTAGGAGGCTGGGCACTATGAGGAGGAATGTGGCATTAGTATTGTATAGATGATACAACATTGTTTACCAAAACTGAAGCATTTGCAGCAGAAGGTCAAGGACTACAATATTCAACACAGACTGAAGCTTAAAATCAAGGAAATAAAGATTCTCACCACTCTGCCAGTTGGCAGCATCATAATAGAGAAGAGATTGAGACTGTTAACAGCTTCATTTTGCTTGGCTATACCATCAACATTCTTGGTACTAGCAGCCAGGGAATCAAAAGATGAATTACATTTGGAAAAACTGCTGTCAAGAACCTTACTAATGAGCAATGATGTCAGTCTGGAAACTGAGGTGCACCTGATCCAGGCCATGGTCTTTGCAACAAGGTTCAATAAAGTCCACACTCTACCGGATCATCTTTTCTTGAGAATGGGAACAAATATAGATGGCCAGGTACCTGTTTTCCAAATTTCTTACTATAGGCTGGTGAGCCCGTTAGAATCTGTTAGTTGAAACATATCAGTTGGTACCCTATCTATTCCTGGAGACTTTTATTTTTTCTTCTCCTTCTTTTCATTTTTTTTGGCAATGCCTACAGTGCAGTTTGAACTTCTTCCTTCATTACCACAGGATCTTTATCATATGTTACTTTATGAAATATTTCAGTGTTGACAAGTTATTTTTGGACAACTCTGCACATTCCTTCCATCTTTTTTTTAAAATGCTTTCTGGATCATTTAATATTTTGCCCATAGCATTTCTCAGTATTACAACTTGAAGCTTAAAGTGCTCTATTTTATAGGGAGCTCTAGTGGTCCACTGGTAAGAATCTGTATTGCAATCTCAAAGCCTTGCAGTTCAAATCCACAAGTTGCTCCATGGGTGAAAGATGGGCAGTCCCTCCTGTGTTATATTGTTGCTGTTTTTGTTGTTATGTTCCATTGAGTTGCTTGCAACTCATAGTGATCCTGTGTACAATAGCCCTAAACTCCGCTCTGTCCTGTGCCAATCACACTGTCTCTGACACTCCCATTCCAATTATCCCAGTCACTGAATCAATCCACCTCATAGAGGGCCTTCCCCTCTTGCACTGTCCCTCCACCCTACCAAGCATGATGTCCCTCTCCAAAGACTGGTCCATCCTTACAATATGTCCTAAGTATGTTAGAGAGAGCCTCAGAATCCTTGCCTTCAAGGAACCGTCTGGTTCAACCCTTTCCAGGATGAATCTGTTTGTTTTCCTAGCACTCCATGGTACCCTCAATACTCTTCTCCAGCACATAGCTCAAAGGCATGAATTCTCCTTTTATCCTCCTTAATCACTGTTCAACTCTCTGATGCATAACAAATGATAGCAAAAACCATGGCATGTATCAGACACACCTTAGTCTCCAGAGACACACCATTGCTCTTCAGTACTCTGGAGAGGTCCCTAACAGCAGACTTTCCCATGGCAATACATCTTTTAATTTCCTGGCTACTGGTCCCGAGAGTGTTGACTGTGGACCCAAGCAAACTGAAGCTGTGAACAAACTCAATCTCTTTACCATCCATCCTGATGCTGCCAATTGGCCCAGTGGTGAGAATCTTTGTCTTCTTGACATTGAGCCTCAATCCATATTGGAGGCTGCAGTCCTTGACCCTCTGCAGCATGTGCTTCAGGTCCTCCTCAGTTTCAGCAAGCTGGGTTGTGATATACCTGTGTGCTATACTGCCTCTGAAAACTTAATGAAGGGTCAGCTATCAATTGGTTCCAACGTGACAGTATACAACAACAATTTACTTTAAAACTTAGGTGTATATATTTGTGCTTATTTATAATTTTCTTTTATTAGTACATAACTTGTCTTCAGTTTGCTATACTGGAGTAACTTGTGGGTTGCTATGACGTTGAAATCTTTGACACTGGTTGTTCAAATGGTAAATGGATTACCCATGGTACAGGTTTCAGCAAAGTTCCCATATTAAGACAGCTTAAGAAACAAGGGTCTCTACATACTTCTGAAATAAGAGGGTTTTGAAAAATCATATGAATAGAGTAACATGGATCGTTACAGTATTAGAGGTAGAGCTCAGATGGGAAGTCACTAAAAATGAGGTGAAACAGCTGCAAATATCCATTAATAACTGGAATGTGGAATGTACAAAGTATGAATATAGAAAAAAGGTGTGTGTGTATGTGTGTGTGTGTAATATAAAATCTATGTGTGGGAATCAAAATTGAATGCATAAAACATGTTTTAGGCATTAATGAATGAGATGGACTGACACTGGCAAATTTTAATCAGACAAACAGGTATCGACTATGCTGGGAATGGAAAATTATTGAATAGTGTTGCATTCATAGTTAAAAAACTCATTTGAAGCTGTATTATAAAGCACAATGCTTTGAGGGACAGGATACTATTCACATATTTACAAAGAAGACCTGTTAATACAATCAGTATTCAAATATATCTACTAACAGTTAAAGTCAAATTAAAGGACACTGAGGATTTTTACTAACTTTTGAAGCCTGAAATTGACCAAACATGTGAATAAGATGCATTAATAATAATTGGTGACTAGAAGGCAAAAGCTGAACAAAATGACAAAGGAATGGTAGTATGAAAGTATGGATTTGGCAACAGAAATGA
This sequence comes from Elephantulus edwardii, assembly GCF_000299155.1. NCBI lineage: Eukaryota > Metazoa > Chordata > Mammalia > Macroscelidea > Macroscelididae > Elephantulus > Elephantulus edwardii. Next base: position 37,872,320 of record NW_006399755.1, on the reverse strand, counting down.
GAATCGATATAAAAAGATTATATTTTGTTATGTTCAAGGATTATTCATTGCTAATACCTTTTAATGTGTGGGTGTGTGGGTGTGTTGGTGTGTGTGTATGTGTTTGTATTTCAATGAAAACAGAGAACAGCAAGAAACAATACATGTGATATTTCAGTGCCAGACCATGCATGCAGAATCAGCAAAGATAATCATAACAACTCATTACACAGTGCTTATGGAGCCCTGGAAGCATAGTGTGTAATGTCTTAGACTGTTATTATGAAGGTCATCAGTCTGTCTCCTCTTAAAACAATTTACTGCCTCAGATAATCAATAAAAGATCACTATGATTTCAAACTGTTTTGTGCTGTATTGTGTTTACTATGTGTTGGGCATTGTTCTAAGAGCTTTACCTATCTCTATCTCAAGTCATTTAATCTTCATAATTGTTCCAGATAAAGAAACTAAGGCAGAGTGAATCTGTTTTACTTGAGTCACAGCTAGAAAAAGTATAGCTGCCATTCAGACACAGATAGCATAGCTCCAGGACCTTTGTTTGAAACCGTTTCTGACTCTGCTATACTAGCTGAGTTCTGATTCTGCACCTTTTGAGATTTTTAACTGGACTGATGATTCAAAAAGGATCAGAATGTTGAAAGAGAAGGAGAATTTGTGGACAAATTTCTTTAAAATAGCTATTACAAGATTGTGAACACCCACATGGTGAAGAGATGATGCCATCTTCATCTATTCAAGTTTCACAAAGGAGGCTTCCATGGGAACCCTCAGAAAGCTTGAAATATATACCACATGCTTATAACCCAGAAGATTGGTGCATGACTCATGCCTGGATAGTTAATGCAGTGTGTGCAGCAGATTATGAGTGGCTACACACAACCTTGCTTGCTGAGGACCGAGGAGGACCTGGAGCACTTGCTGCTGAAGATCAAGGACTACAGCCTTAAATATGGATTGAAGTTCAATTGCAAGAAAACGAGATTCTCACCATTGGGCCTATTGGCAGCATCGTGATACATGATGAAGAGATTAAGACTGTTAACAGCTTTAGTTTGCTTGGCTCCACAATCAACACTCTTGGTATCAACAGCCAGGAATTAAAAAGAAGAACTGCATTGGGAAAGTCTGCTGTCAGAAACCTCTCCAAAGTACTGAAGAGCAACAATGTCAATCTGATGAACATTATGGTATTGGGCTTGACTCCCAGGTCTCTGATCCACCTTGAGCTGACTTTTGTGTATGGTATGAGATGTGAATCCTGTTTCAGCTTTCTGCAGGCAGAAGTCCAGTTTTTCCAGCACCATTTGTCAAAGAGGTTATAGTTTCCCCATTTGATAGCTCTGGCAAACTGGGATCAATCTTAGAAGCACTAGTCCAAAGTATAAAGAGACTGCCAAATACAACCAGAAAAGCACAATCTAAAGAGCATAAAATTGATGCATGGGACCTTCTAAAGGATAAATCTGTGTTGACACCAAAAACTTTTTCCAACTGGGTGACAAGAAAACCTGCAGACCAGAAACAAACCCTTGGTAATACCACCTCAGAAAAGAGTCTTATAACAAGTTTACAGATTACCACTGGCCTCCACAAGAAAAAGACTGCTAGCCCAATTACAAAATGGGCAAAATAAATGGAAAGAGTTTTCACAGAGGAA